>NC_058368.1:200837400-201143577 GCF_018350175.1 Felis catus | reverse complement strand
TCTAATCCATTTTTGACTCCAGCTAGTATTCTTATTATCGTGATTCTAAATTCTGGTTCAGACATCTTGCTTGTGTCTGCATTGGTTAAATCCCTGGCTGTCATTTCTTCATGCTCTTTCTTTCGGGGTGCATTCCTTCGTTTTGTCATTTTGAAGGGAGAAAAGGAATTAATGAGGTAGAAAAATTGAAATTAAAAGAATTAAAATTAAAAAAATATTAAAATTAAAAATTAAAAACACAACCACACAAAAATTGAATAGATGATGCTAGATCCTAGGTGTGTTTTGTTTGGGTGTAGAAAGTGGTTTGACAGATTAGAGAAACAAACAAACAAACAAACAAAAAAGGGAGGGGAAGAGAAAAAAAAGGAAATCGTTTGAGAATTTGAAAAAATGAAAGTAGACTTTCACTAACGTAGACTAAAATACACAAAAGTAGAGAATATAGTAGAAAAAATTATAGAAAAATATTTTTAATAAAAATTGAAAAGAAATATGAATTTTTTCATTTTATGTATTTAAGAAAAAAGAAAAGAAACGAAAAAGAGAAAAAAGATTAAAAAATTTGAAAATTTGAAAAAGTGGATACACTGTAGTAGACTGAAATAAAATGATGGGTGTAAGATAGAATTTGGAAAAGTTTACATAAAAGCAAAAAATATAGTAATATAAATTAAATAAAAATATTTTTAAAATAAATTGAAAGTAAAAATGAAATTTTTCTCTTTCTGCATTCAAGAAAAAGAAATGAAAAAAAGAAAAAGAAAAAAAGGAAATTGTTTGAAAATTTGAAAAAGTAAGTACACTGAAGTAGACTAAAATAAAATGATGGAAGTAAAGTATAATTTGAAAAAACTTACAAAAGTAACAAATATAGTAATAAAAATTAAAGACAGATATTTTTAATAAAAATTGAAAATAAAAATGAGTTTTTTCTCTTTCTGTATTCAAGAAAAAGAAAAGAATTGTAAAAGAGAAAAAGGAAAAAGAGAAAAAAAATTGAATAGATGAACCTGCTAACAGATTGAAGTAGGACTGAAATTGCTTCGTTTTCCCCTAGAGGTCAGTCCATGTAGCTGTTTATAGTCCATAGATTAAGCCTGCGGTGAGCTTTGTGTTCTTGAAGAGCAAAGTTGACCCAGTTGGGCGGGGCTCGGTGTAACAGCTCTGATCTCCACTAGATGGCGCTGTTAGCCTACTGGGGTGGATTGTTGAGGTGCTCGTGGGTGCGCATGCGCATGCGCGGGAGCGGTGAAAAATGGCGCCCCACCACCCAGTCTGTTCTCCCGAATCAGCAATTGCGCACCGGTCCTCCATCTTCAGCTCTCGTCCACTCCCCACTTTACCACCCTCTGTGACCAGGCCCAGCAGTACCTGTCTCCCAAGTTTTGTCTCAGATGCGGCTGTTTTCCCCGGCCCCTTACTTCCGAAGGACTGCGGGTTTGACCCGCTCCGCCCCTCTGCGGGAGGGTCTCATTGAGCAATGGCTGAATGAGGAGTGGCCGAATGTCGGCTGCACCCAGGAATGCCTGCTGGACCCTGCTGTTGCCGGTGCCCCGAGACTGTGGCCAGGTGCCAGCCCGCCCCCTCCAAAAATCACGAGACAGTGTAGCCTCGGCGTTTCAGGGACCATGGAAAATCGCAACACACATCTGGCACCAGGCTTCACCCTCAACAACCTTGCCCCAGCACCAGCAATTGTGGCTGCCTTCCGGGGTCTGCTGGGACCAGGTGGCTTCAACAGTCTCTACCAAATGTCCTTCCAGCAGTGGAACCGCTTTTCCCCGTGTGGCCTGAGAACCTCCCGAACCCCACTCCGTTCCTGGGGATTCAGCTTTCCCACCAGAGCACCACCAGGTATGTAGCTGTGGAGTTGCAGCCTCTGCGCTCCCCTTGTTTACAGTCTTAATGGAGTTTAAACCCTCTCCTTTCTCCTTTCTCCCTTTTTAGTTTAGTCCCTGCGGCTGTTTCCAATTTTCCACTTTCTCTTCAGCTGCTGTTGGGGAGAGGTACTTTTCCTGTATGCTCCCCCCCCCCCCAGTCTCCATCCTCTCTCTGCCTGCAAAAGGGTTTCCCTACTTTTCGGGGCTTCTTGCTCCCCAAGTTCAGCGCTTCGTGTCGTGTACCTGCTGAATTCTGTGGTTCACGTTGTGCAGATTGTTGTGTTAATCTTCCAATCGGTTTTCTAGGTGTGTAGGATGGTTTAGTGTTGGTCTGGCTATATTTCATGGACGCGAGACACACAAAAATCTTCCATGCTGTTCCACCATCTTGGCTCCTCTAATAAGTTTTTAATTCAAATTTCAGCAAAAATTTTTGAGTTTGATATATTTTCTCATTGTTAGGTTTCTGAAGAAATGGGGCAAAAATCTCTTTATTATAATAATAATGATCTGGTGTGATATGTACCGTTGTCATAATGGTGGCTTAATGGTGGTAGAATCCTTAATTATCTTTATTATTTTTTATTATTTTAGGCCTTTAAAAATTTTTATTTCTATATTCCCATTTAGAAACTAAGAGTCATAAATAATGACCTGTATTAGTGATAGTAATTCCATTCTTAGAAATGGGACAAAAGTCATGCTTCTTCATGACATTAGAATATGGCATCTGGGGATTCTTAGTTGCCCTTGACTGTTTGGAAAATATTTATTTTTGAAGCAACTCAATGAAGGGCTATGGTACATTTTATGAAATATATACTAAGTATTCAATGCAGCTTTAAAAATTATTTTTTAGAAAAAGTAATTCAGCTGTGAAAGCTAGTTCTAATGCATAAATATTCCCATAGTAACTTTGGTTATTATAGACCAGGTTTTTAAAAAGAATGTGAAAAACTAATTTTGGGGAAAATCATTTTATACATTTATTCCTTACTCCAACACTAGATAATAAAGTGATATAAGAAGTAATGGAAATATCAAATGGAAATATCAAAACCCCTTAGTTAGGGGGGTTCATTGGAAACTGAGAAAAATGTTAGCATTTATTTAGGAATTATAACAACAATGGACTTAAAATTAAAAATGAAAGGACTTCCCTTGAATTGGTAATAAAGAATATGATGCCATGTCTAGTGTCAGGGTCAATGATTCAAGTGGAGTAATGGCATTTTTGGTACATGGCTCTTTCCAAGAAAATGCAGTAAGATACTATTTTACTAATGTTTTCCTATGACATGGTATCATTCCATATGCATGGTTTTTGAAGGGAGTAATTATTTTTTACTGGAGATTAGCAGGCCCCAAAAGAAGATCCTTCTGCCCCAAAAGAATTCTGCAACTAGACAGTATGCCATATCGTTAATGAAAAAGGACTCATCATCTTGCTCATCTGATTCAGGATAGAGATGTGACTATCCTAAATTCACAGGGGAAGCTGAGTTAAAGCAAGTGTGTTTGTGGGAGTTGGTGTTGGGGGATTATTCTCTTTACTCTTGGGCAAACAGAGAGAGGGTTTACCTCCAATTATGACCCTGGAAGGCATATTTCTACAAAAAGAAATAAAAAAGTACCTGGAAAGCTAAAAGAGAATTAGACTCCTTGCCTTTTTCTTTTTTTCATGTTTTTTTTTTTTGATCAGTGTTAATATTTTGGGCATATTCTATAAGGCAAAAAAGGGATTCTCATGTACTAGACACTTAAAAATATCTCTTGAGGGGATGCCTGGGTGGTTCAGTCAGTTCAGCGTCCAACTGTTGATTTTGGCTCAGGTCATGGTCTTACAGTTCATGCAATCGAACTCTGTGTTGGGCTCCATGGTGACAGTAAGGACACTGCTTGGTATTCTCTCTCCCTCACTCTCTCTGTCCTTCCCCTGCCCCCAAAATACATAAATAAACTTAAAAAAATCTCTTGAATAGATGTTGAATGAGAGTAGATAATATGGAACAGTTAGGACTCAGGATTATTTTTACTCAGGTAGAACGCTAATGTTAAAAACCTCCCTCATCCTTTCGAAGTGAATTGTTGAAGCACTTTTAAATTTGGCTACAGAATATTAATACTTGCTGTTACAGTTAACTTCAAATAACAAAGAGTTACCTATGTTAAACTTAGAGATATCTAAGTTCAAGTTGAGAACCATTAAGATTAGAGTCAAGTCAATCCAGAAATAAAACCACAACTATATGGTCAATTAATTAATATTTGACACAACAGGAAAGAATATCCAATGGGAAAAAGACAGTCTATTCAACAAATGGTGTTGGGAAAACTGGACAGCAACATGCAAAAAAATGAAACTGGACCACTTTTTTATACACAAAAATAAATTTAAAATGGTTAAAGACCTAGATGTGACACAGGAAACCATAAAACCCCTAGAAGAGAACACAGACAGTAACTTCTTTGACATTGGTTATAGAAGCTTCTTTCTAGATATGTCTCCTGACACAAGGGAAGTAAAAGCAAAAATAAACTATTGGGACTAAAAATAAAAAGCTTTTGCACAGTGAAGGACATGATCAGCAAAACTAAAAGGCAACCTATGGAATAAGAGAAGATATTTGCAAATGACATATCTAATAAAATTACAAATGGGCAGAAGAAATGAACAGACAGTTCTTTAAAGAAGACATCCAGATGGCCAACAGACATGTGAAAAGATGCTCATCATCACTTAGCATCAGGAAAATGCAAATCAAAACTACAATAAGATATCATCTCACACCTGTCAGAATTACTAAAATCAACAACAGGAAACAAGAGGTGTTGGCAAGGATGTGGAGAAAAAAGAATACTTGTGCACTGTTGGTGGGAATGCAAACTGGTGAAGCCACTGTGGAAAACGTATGAAGGTTCCACAAAAAGTTAAAAATTGAAGTGCTCTATGATCCATCACCTGAACTACTGGGTATTTACCCAAATACAAGAACACTGATTCAAAGGGATACATGCACCTTTATAGCAGCATCATTTACAATAGCCAAGATAAGGAAGCAGCCTAAGTGCCCACTGATTGATGAATGGATAAAGAAAATGTGATATATATATATATATATATATATATATATATATATACATATATATATATATGGATATATATATGGATATGTGGATATATACACAGTAGAAGAGTGGTCAGCCATATAAAAGAATGAAATCTTGCCATTGGCAATGACATGGATGGAGCTAGAGAATATAATGCTAAGTGAGTAAGTCAGTCAGAGAAAGATAGCTACTGTATGATTTCACTCATACATAGAATTTAAGAAACAAAACAAACAAGCAAAGGGAAAAAAATAGAGAGAGACAAATCAAGGAACAGTCTCTTAACTACAGAGAACAAATTGATAATTATCAGAGGGAAGGTGGGTGAAGGGGTGGGTTAAATAGGAGATGGGGATTAGAGGGAGCACTTGTGATGAGCACCAGGTAATGTACAGAAGTGATGAATTACCATATTGTACACCTAAAACTAATACAACACTGTATGTTAACTAGCTGGAATTGAGTCAAATCACCTTTTTTAAAATAAATGAATCTTGTTTTAATGAATATGCCTATTTTATGAAAGTAATTGATGCAGAAAAAGTGAATGATGCTTATGAGTTTTTCTAATAAGTTTAATTGAGTTTTAAAGTCTTAATTTACTAATGAAAGAAGACAAGGTAGAATACTGGCATGTTTTTTCTCTCTAGTTATTAACAGAGCAATTTTCAATAAAATTAATAAAGCAAACTTTATTAAAAAATATATTCTTATACCAATATCTTAGTCTTCATATATTGAACTTAAAATTGAAGTTTTTTAAATAATAATTCCAGACATTTACATTTCAAAATTACAAGAGGTGAACAGACCAGGTAAATGACTAGATGACTTGGGATATAAATCTTTAAACCTAAGTCAGGCATGAAAAGTATTTTGATATATAACCTGGTTCATTTTTTCACCTCAACTTTCAGAAATTAAAAAAAACACATCAAAGATCAAAAGCATTTTGAGTATACAAATAAAAATAGAAAAAGACAAGCTAACAACTGGTTGGGTAAAAATCTACTTACACACACACACATACACATACACACACACACACACACACACACACACACACACACACACACACCTTTGACTATCTAATTAAGGGATTGATAGTTCATTTTTTACCTGATCATTAACATTAGCTTCACGGACTATTTGAACCTTCCACTAAAGCTACTAGTTGTGACACAGTTATTAAACTAAACCCACTGTTTTTTTTAGAACCACTACTAAATATGTTGTGAGTGATAGGAAGTACTTTTCCAGGTATAAACTGGTCCCCCAAATGAAAATGGTAGAACTAAGAGGGGGAAAGATTAATATCTAACTTAAGACAACTAAGCTAGTACATATTTTTAGTTTAATAAGTACAATTACCTTAACTGTACAATATATTATGTATTCTGCATACATATACTCTTGTACCCTCTTGACCAACTTGTCTTGTATATAAGTGATACCCCCATTGCGGCAGTTTTAAGAGTTAAAATGGCCAGAGAAATGAACAGTGCTGATAGTACTAAGTTACACATTTAAAAGTGACACCTTTGTCCTTTGATATCATTTCCCAACAAGGTTATCATTGAAACTTCTTCCATTTGAAAGAATTGTATTTCTGTCAGCTGAAGTAGCTGACTACACAGTGTGAATTAACGCGCTCCTCTTTCTTTCTTTCTCTCTCTCTCTCTCTCTCTCTCTCTCTCTCTCTCTCTCTCTCTCTCTCTCTCTTTCGTTCTTTCTTCCTGGAGTTCTCTTAAAAGATTTCAGTTATCTGTCATCATGCATAAGTTTAGATTCTCCCGAGCCAAAGCAGCTTGGAATGTGTTGGTGAAGAGGGCACTCCAGACAGGACAACATGCTTGTCTACAGGGTGAGCTGAGGAAGAATGCTAAGAGGCTGTAGCAGTATTACTTTGGCTGGTGCAAGCCTTGGAGGGGAGAGTGGAGCCACTGGGCACGAATCCTGGTGCTGAAAGGGTGCACTTCAATCTTTCAGTTTGTACACAAGCTTCAGAGCAACAGCATTATCTGGCAATTGGCCTTCTTATGCCTAATTTCCAACCCACAAGTAGGAGTGAGGTTGTTGAGGATATCCTCACCCTTAGAGTTATTCACTTTGCATAATGACTCTACTTAGCACGTTAGGAGGGAGTGCTGATGTCTAAGTGCCCATCTGCTCCATAGTCATTACTGTGCACCCTTCAATTAAGCAGTCCAGATATGACTTCATTCAAGATAAACAAAGTGATTTTGGTGGTGGTTACATGGGGATGTACATTTGTCAAAACTCAGCTAACCCTTAAAATAGGGGAATTCTATTGTATGTAAATTATACCTCAATAGAGTTGATTAAAAAAAAGTTTAGGAATCTTGAAATGTGAAGAACTGTTAGATAGAATAAAAAAGCTGCTGTCAACAGGGACATGCTAATTTCTGTTTTGTTACAGAAATAAACTTTTCTGAGTACAGAATGCATTAAGCACGTGTGAGAAATGGCAAAACCAGCCCGTGATTGATGTTTTTTACAATGATTTCATAAAACAGCATGGCTTCCCTTTTCCCCATTGTATTCCCATGGATTTGTCCAATGCATACCACATAGCAGATACTCAATAAACACTAGTGGAATCATTGATGTGTGAATTGATGTCTGAACAATTGATGCTCTGCACCATATAAGTCTCCCATGTTTTGAACAATTCAGAGAAGCATACTGAAGGACAGATTATGTCTTGATTTATGAAAAAGCTTTTGCCAATTTGGTTGCTTTTACAAAACATTTATTTTAAGTCATTTAAATTATGAAGTCAGAAGAGGGAAAAACAAGGTAGTTAAAAGGATAGGTGAATCTCCCTTTTGATGTAAGATGGTGGATGGTGCTCACAATGTTTGGAAAAAAAATATTTGGGGGAGGGTGTATTGGAGGCTTTTCTACCAATGTTGCAGCCTGAAGCAATAGTTAGGGTTGATACTCAGGTGCGTATCTGACAATTCAGAACACAGGCCTAGAGACTATGCGTACAGAGGAGGCAATGCCTTTTGCCTTCTGCATTGTGTTTAGCTCTCACCTAAACACAGTGAAGGGGAATGGACGGCAGCCATCAGTTTGCCATGGTGTATTTGAAACTCTGCACCAATGGGGCTAAATAGTTGAAACAATTAACTGAAAGAGTTTCTCAAAATATTTTCAAATTAAGATTTTTGCCTAGAATGTTTCCAACCTGATGTCAGTTACAATTATATTTACCTTGTTTTCTTGTACTGAACTCTTACATGAGTAATTGAAATCACTTTACTTAATTTTTATATGAAAGCCATGTAGACAGAAAGGAGGAGAACGAAAATAGATAAGCATTGCAGTTATTACTAACCCTGTGTGGCTTAAAGTTTGGACCTAATGTTCTGTCTTCCTATTTATGTTAACTTTCACTATAGACTCATTTCATTTTCGGTTTTCTCCCTTACACTGTAAGCTGCTTCATGGCTGGGATAAGTTTAATGGTCTCTGCACCACCCACAATGTCCAGCACATAATATGATGCTCATTAAATATTTCTTGAATGACTGAATGATTATATTAACAAATAAATATCTGCATGTGCACAAATGCTTCCATTTTCTTTTTCTTTTTGTTACTAGAATCCTCCAAGTTTACACTGAGCACATGACTTCTCGGGTAGTTTCCATTTTTCAAATTTTCTTGCAGCTAATTTTGACTCTAATAATAAATTCAGGCCATTCTGATGTTATCAGAAAAGATGTCTGCAAAGTTTGATATTTCCAACTGAACACAAACTACTGCCCTGGTTTCCACTCTTTTCTTATTATTAATTTAAATTTTTTGTTAATTTTTGAGAGAGAGAGAGAGAGACAGAGCACGAGTGGGGAGGGGGGGCAGGGAGCAGAGAGAGGAGGAGACACAGAATCTAAAGCAGGCTCCAGTCTCTGCACTGTCAGCACAGAGCCCAACGCAGGGCTCAAACTCACGAACCCTGAGATCATGACCTGAGCTGAAGTTGGATGCTTAACCAACAGAGCCACCCAGGTGCCCCAGCACCCCTTTCTTATGAACAGGAACACGGACTGGATTGGGAGTAAGCTCCAAACATGCAGAGGAGGATAATGTTCTACAAAATGACAAAGCCTGAAGATGGAAGGAATCTGGATCTTCGAATGATAACTTGCAGCACAAAGATCTTTCATCCTGGACCAACCAAGCTGGGACAAGAAGGAGAAGTAAACATCTGTTTTCAGTCAAAGTATTTTATTTGGGAGTCATTGTTATAGCAGCTTAACTTACATACTAACCAATATATATCCTTTACTAGTATGTACAGGTGAATATGTAATATATACGTGTGATCACGTATCTATGAATGGAGTTAAAAGGGAAAGGAAAAAACTATCTAAATGGCCTTCCTTAACAAAAAACCCTCCTTTGTTATTATTTACTTCACATATGAACACATAATGCTTACATAATAATTTGTCATTTTCCAGACTTAAAATAGACTACTATACAACAAAGAGTTGAAAGTCAATGCCTTGAGTTTGAATTTGTGGCTTAATCTTTCTGGGCCTCATTTTCAAAATATATGCTTTGAGCTCTAAAATTTTACTTATCTTTGATTTTCTATGAATTTTTCTTAATGTAACAGTAATATACACCTAAGGAATTCCAATGAGATAATTTCCCAGTGATCTTACACATAACTCAAGTATTTCCAAATGTAACCACAGGACTCATTAGAAAGAACTACTTGATTGTTTAGAGTACTGTCTGTATGGCCAGTCATGAACATGTAACCTTATATTCCATTATTCAGAAGCATGAATAACAAAATGCCCAGCAGTTATCTTAACAAGTCTTTGGCCTTTGTGACTTTGTTTTTGGATTCTCGTCTGTCTTATCTGTAAGACCAATCCAAGAGACCTTACGCTAGTATAGATGTAAGAAAGACGGGAACTAAGCTTTTCACTGTTCTCTTCTAAATGCTGCTATTTAAAACATTTCACATCTGATTTGGGAATATTTAGTATACTAACAAGCATATAGAAGATTTACATTCTTTGCTTTTGGTTCTCTCAATATTTGCCATCCCAAAACTATTACAAAAATTTATAAACATTATAATGATCTTATGCAAGGCAACTGTGTCAGTTTAGGGGATAATCCAAATAGATTTCAGATTTGCTTTCAATCGTTAAGATGCCTGCAGACTCATGAGAAGATAGAATACACATGAACACGCACACAAATAAAAATGGAAGGTCATATTACAGATATATTTTGTTAAGAAGCTCAGATATGAGAGAGATACAAGTGAAATGGAGAAGCTAATGGTTTAATAGTCAACATGGATTTAAAATTGACCTTCGTACGAATAGGCCATAACTATGATCTCTGAAGTGTGGAGCTAGACAAGGTGGAGACGTGTACATCATATTCGCAAAGCCAGAAGTAGCCTGGTTTAACTGAAGCAATTGGCTTGAGTAGGGCATATAGGAGGATAGGCTTTGAGGATCATTTTGGGCCAAATCAATTCAGTTCTGAAGATGACCTTAACACATATGAATTTTACTTATTTTTTTCAAGGAAGGAAAGGTACATGAAAATCAGCTTTTAAGGAAGATTAATTTCAAAGTGTTATGTTAAAGGCATCAGAGAGGTCAAACTGAAGCCCAAGAATTAAATTGGGCAAAAACTGCAGTTATCCAGGCAGGAAGAAAAGCAGCTTTAAACTAGGGGAAATGGTAGAATGCATGACTTTTAGAACCCTATTCTTTTGATAAACAATTTGGATGTATGTATGTATGTATGTATGTATGTATGTATGTATGCATATGTATTAATGTTTCTTTCAGTGATCTTTCTTCTGTCTTCTCACTGTTAACCCTGAAGCTATCATGAGTTTTTCACATTGAGATTTCTTATTTTATTAGTCATGTCAGCAAAAGTAGTAATAGTTGCTATCAATTGGTAATAACTTTTGTTGATCACTTACTATGTGCCACATTCCATTTTAGGCAACTTACGTGTACTACCAAATGTAAACTACATGTTAAACCATATGAAATTACCATTTTCGCAGGTTAAAAATTATCAATGAGCAGCAATTCCATATGCTTCACTTAATCCTCACACAACCATATGAATTAATTACTGTTATTATTTTTTTTTAACGTTTATTTATTTTTGAGACAGAGAGAGACCGAGCGTGAACAGGGGAGGGGCAGAGAGAGAGGGAGACACAGAATCTGAAACAAACTCCAGGCTCTGAGCTGTCAGCACAGAGCCTGACGCGGGGCTCGAACTCACGGACCATGAGATCATGACCTGAGCCGAAGTCAGATGCTTAACCGACCAAGCCACCCAGGCGCCCCTAATTACTGTTATTATTTAAATTTCCATTCAAGGAAACTGAGGCATAGGGAAAGTTTAATTTGCATAAGGTTGTAAAACCAGTATGTGGCAGAGCTAGGATTCAAACACAAGCAAGTGTCACTCCAGAGTTTGTGGTGTAAACCACTTGTTATCTGCTTACACTGTACACTTACCTCTTATATAATCTTTCCAATAATTTTAGGAAATATATACATTCTCATTTTATGGATAAGAAGAGCAAAACACAGAAGAGTAACTTGCCCGTAGTTACCACATCAGAGGAAAAAACCAGGATTTGAACCTAGTTCTGTCTGATTCTAGAACGTTAATACTCCATCCACCTCGTTACATGGAGAGCAGAGGCAAGATTGGGGTCCTCCTGACGCCCTTTTGATATTTTTAAGAGATTGGCTAAAATCCTTCATATTATTCCACTTTCCTGCTTAATTTATGAATTCGGTCGACAACTCAAAATCTTCTACATTAGTAATCTTCTTTCCCGACGTTGTAGCTTGCCATCATTCTGTCTCTCCCGTGTCTACAAAACATTGCTTCTGACTTTAAACTACCATCAACTCCTTAATTACATTTTATTCCACGTGTCTCTTAGTTTCTTTATTGTTTCACTTCATATCCAAATCATAACGGGTGCCACAGTCAGTTATTTCATCTCTACCTTCCTTATCATTTTCAATTTCCTAACCCATTGACACATTGGTTTCAGTTCGCCAGTTAATCCTCACCCTGGTTCCACCAAACTATCAATTTTCTCTAATTCTGTTCTCAGGCAATTTGGATATAGCTGGAGAAAATTACAGAACCATGTGGATTGACTTCACTATAAATGTATGATTTCCAACCTAAGATGGGCCCTTGATACTACACAGTAATCTTTTTTCTAAGTCATCTAAGTCATTTATCTTGTTTTTATTCAAATTTCCCAATGCACATAGAAGTTGTTTTAAATGATTTCTTCTGTTCTCAGACTGCCAATTCCTTTATCATTCTTTTCAATCGCAATCTCTAATTCAGTGAAAAATGAAAACTTTGTATTCCTTCAGGCTTATGATCATGCTTGTTTACCTCTTTTCCCCACCTAATAATATTTCATTTTACTCAGAACAAAACAAAAACAAAAACAAAACTACTCCCATCTCCCCCTCCCTCCAAAGATAACTCTTCTCCCAAAGTTTCATCCTCTCCTAGGACTTTGAACATTAGATTATCCTTTCTCTTTTGAATCATCAATCTCCCACTCATTTTTTTAATTAATTTTTTTAATGTTTATTTATTTTTGAGAGAGAGAGACAGAACGTGAGCAAGAGAGGGGCAGAGAGAGAGAGAGAGAGGAAGACACAGAATCTTAAGCAGGCTCCAGGCTCTGAACTGTCAACACGAAGCCTGACGCAGGGATCGAACTCATGGACTGTGAGATCATGACTGGAGCTGAAGTCAGACACATAACTGACTGAGCCACCCATGCGCCCCTCTCCCACTCATTTAAAAAAAAATAATGTTTTATTTATTTTTGAGAGAGAGAGAGACAGAGTGTGAGCATGGGAGGGGCAGAGACAGAGGGAAACAGAGAATCCAAAGCAGGTTCCAGGCTCTGAGCTGTCAGCACAGAAGCCAACATGGGGCTTGAACTCAGGAACCATGAGATCATGACCGGAGCCAAAGTCAAAATCGGATGCTTAACCAAGTGACCCACCCAGGTACCCCTCCCACTCATTTTTAATAAATCTTGTTACTGCTTAAAAATATACTCAAGGCTTCTAGCCACCCCTTCCTGAAAAGATAAGCAAATTTGCCCTTGATCTGGATTCTGTGATGTCTTCTATGGTTAAAGTTGCTAGCTCTTATCCAGAGCCATAAAGTGTTCTCCAATTTAATCCTGAACCACCTTTCTTAGCTCTTCTCACAAAATGCTTCCTAAACTTCTTCTAATCTTTCCCATCTCTCATCTGATCTTTTATTTGCCATTTGCAGCCTCATCCTGCTCCTGCTCCTTATTCTATGAGCTCAGCTTTGCCTGTACTTAATCTATGTGTGGTTTTTTGTTGTTGTTGTTGTTTGTTTGTTTGTTTGTTTAAGGATAGAATCCCTACGGGAGAATTTTACCAGCCATATGAGTGGAATGCACATAATTCTTCACTATCTGCCACTCTAACTCCTTCCCTAATGAAACTCTTAAATCCATCCCAAGTGTGGTCTACCTGTGTTGCCGACTCTTAATCTGTCTTTGTTGTTTTATTTTCTTGCCATCTAGTTTTATTCTCACCATTCCACTGAAACTACTCTTCTTACCGTAATCAATGATCTTCAAGTTGAATTTACAAATCAAATTCTCTCATTTCATTTTTTTATCTTCCTGCTTTGTAGTTAAATCATCCTTCTCCAACATTTCTGTTTTCCGAACTTCTTGATAATGCTGTCATTTATTAATCACTACTGTAAAAAACTTTAAGCATATTTTATATTACTGGCAATAGACTCCAGGGACGTAGAGATGAACCAGATATGCTTCTTGTCATCAAGAAATCCTTGTTTTAATGAGGTGGGGAGATTAGAAAGTGAAAATTTACAATTAATGTATTAAGTATCATAATAGAGCATGAAGAAAATTAAAGGGAATATGGTGGCACAAAAAGGATAAAAGGACAATTTCTTGGGTTGGGATGGCCTCTTATAGTTCTTCTTTTATCCACATCCATTAATTCATCTTCTTTTTCTGCTAGTCAAATATCAGCACTCTCCAAAGTTATGTCTTCACTTCTTGCTCCTCCTCTTTTCTTTTAAGTTTATTTATTTAATTTGAGAGACAGAGAGAGGGGAGAGAGAGAGGGGCAGAGAGAGAAGGAGAGAAAGAATCCCACACAGGTTCTGTGCTCTCAGAACGGAACCCAACGCAGGGCTCAATCTCATGAACCATGAGATCAAGACCTGAGCCGAAATTGAGAGTCAGCCACTTAACCATCTGAGCCACCCAGGTGCCCCAACTCCTCTTCTTTTCTCATACTTCTTTATCTTTCCTGTTGAAATGTCATCCATGTCCCTACATCACCTTACCTTAATGTCCAACTCAATATTAGCAGCTTACTTCTAACAAGTCCAAGATCAGCTGTTGCCTCCTGCAATCTTTTCAATATATTAAAAATATACTTATTTGATTTCCTACAAAATCTGCTCTTCTTCCTGAGTTGCTTTTCTTGGTTAATAGTCTTGTCTATTCAGTCCTCAAGTTATCGAACTCACATTAATTTGGAATACCACACATTGTTTATATATTTGGATCCCCAACTAGGTAATGTGTTACTTAAATACAGACTTCTTTCATGGTTGATTGAGCTCTGACTGGAGTATTCAGGGATTATTGATGTTTATAAATGAATGCATGAAGATGGGGAAATAGATTAAGAATTATTAACAACATATTAGAAATCATAGGTGATGTTTAGGTTTGAGTCTTGGTAATGGGGAGAAAGGTCATGTCATCAATACTGAGTGAGGGAAAGGAGAGATATTTTTAGGTTTGATATGTTGGTGAGGCTTGCAGGTAGAGAGACTCAGGCTGTATTTGGACATACTGTTTTGGACTTGCGGAGAAATTTGAGAGCAATTACTGAAGAAAGGGATGGAAATGGCACCTTAACAACTTGGATGCAGGGAAACAGAAAGGGGTGAATGGCTCAAAACTTTTAACAGTGATTAATAGCAATGTTTCGGTACAATTAAAGACATAGAGACTTTTGGAAGGATTTTATATATACAGTGTTTGGGATCCAAGTTGAATATTCAAGTGGAAAAGCCCCTGCATATTTGTTTAGACAACTCAGGAGAAACAAAGAGACAACTGTTGAACTGGAATAGTGTCTGGTCACCACAATCAGAGTTGATAGGAGAATGGTGTTTGGTTTGACTCACCTGGCAAATAATTGTGATGTCCCCACCTGACTGCTGTATGCAATAGCCAAGAAAATGACTTTTGTAAGAAAGTAATCAACCACATTGAAATTGAAGCTCAACCTGAATGAGGTGGAGAAGAAACACCAAATGAATGTCCATTTGATTGAGGGACCTGGTAGAATAAAATTACAGTAGAATGGTAGGGGTGAGAGTTAGGTAGCAGGTGGCTAAGTAGAGACCAGTGGTGGAGGTAGTGAACATAAAGCATACTTCCAGGAATTTGGCAGAAAATGGTGGGGAGAATACAAGATACTAACTTGAGTAGTGACAAAGTCAAGAATATGTATATATGTATGTATGTATGCATGTATGCATGTACTTTTAAGTAGGCTTCACACCCAATATGGAGCCCAACACTGAAATCAAGAGTTAGATGTTTGGGATGCCTATGTGGCTCAGTTGGTTAAGCATCTGACTTTGGCTCAGGCCATGATCTTGCAGTTCACAAGTTCGTGTAGGGCTCTGTGCTGACAGCTCGGAGCCTGGAGCCTGCCTCAGATTCTGTGTCTCCCTCTCGCCCCTCCTCAGCTTGCACTCTCTCTCTCTCTCTCTCTCTCTAAAAAATAAATAAACATTAAAAAATTAAAAAAAAAAGAGTTGGATGCTTAACCAAATGAGCCACCTAGGTGCCTCTTAATTTTATTTTAATTTCCTTTGTTTTTCTTTTTTCTCTTTTCTTTCTCTACTTTTTTAAAAAACATTTATTTATTTTTGACACAGAGCACAATCAGGGGAAGGGAAGAGAGAGAGGGAGACGCAGAATCTGAAGCAGGCTCCAGGCTCTGAGCTGTCAGCACAGAGCCCGACGCAGGGCTCAAACCCACGAACCGCGAGATCATGAGCTGAAGTCAGACGCCCAACTGCCTGAGGCACCCAGTCG
This sequence comes from Felis catus, assembly GCF_018350175.1. Classification (NCBI taxonomy): domain Eukaryota; kingdom Metazoa; phylum Chordata; class Mammalia; order Carnivora; family Felidae; genus Felis; species Felis catus. The sequence continues at coordinate 201,127,359 of NC_058368.1, read as the reverse complement.
CCCCTTTCTTTACTTTTTTTTAAGTCTAATTATTTCTGAGTGAAAGAGAGAGAGAGAGAGAGTGAGGCAGAGAGAGGGAGACAGAGAATCCCAAGCAGACTCTGTACTGCCAGCACAGAGCCCAACTTGGGGTTCAAACTCATGAAGCCTGAAATCATGACCTGAGATGAAAGCAAGAATGGAATGCTTAACTGAACCACCCAGGTGCCCCATTTTTTTTTTTTTTTTTTTTACTTTTACTTAGTGGGTAAGAAAGGGAGTTGTACTCTGTTCATAGGTAGATAGATAGAAAGTAGGTAGAGTGGAAGAGAAAGGTGAAAAGAGATAATTGAACGTGAACCAAATTTAATGAGTAGCTATCTTGGAAGATACTTTTGGGTTTAACGTGGCCCAGTTGGTGTTGGGTAAGTCTATTCATAGTGCCAACCTGCAAATAATTCTTTCTTGAGGGCATAATGCTACTTGGTGACCTGAGTTTAGGATTCTTAGGTGATTATTTTTCTTAAGTTGGAGGTGTTCAAGCATGCAGACATCTAATCCTACCCCTGAACTTCACATATCTCACTTTGTGGTTTTAAGGAAAATGGGCCAAGGCAGTGAATAGAAACATAGGTTTCACATTTCGAATGCTGGCTATGCACACAGCAAACGTGATTGCAATCTTGATAATTTTAGCATTTCTTTGCTAACAATTTATTTGGGGAACACAAAGTTAGTGCTCAGGTGCAAACCATAAGGATTTTATCAAGTGTAATGAAATTTTTAACATCTGCAGAAATTGGAGAAATTACATTTATACTTTATTGTAAATTGCCTTTGTAAATACTAATTCACTGATGCTAATATTATCTGTCAGCTTTTCTATGTGAAGATCCTCATATAAAACAGACAATTGACTGGTATTATGTCTTATTATATCAGGAGCTCTCCTGAATTTATGCCTTCTCTAGTTTAGGAGAAAGTTTTTAAAAATTACATTCATTAGTAAACAATATATATAGTATGTCTTTTTCTGACAATTTCACAAATTCATTCTAGGATTTACATTTATTTAAAATACCCTTTTAAAGTTACAATTTCATTGAATTCTTAACTGATTCCCACAATTACGACATATTTGAGTTTTGGCATCTTCAAGTCTATAAAATGCTTATGATTGATTTAAGCAGTTTCCCATGAAAAGTTAACATAATGATACCACATAATGAAACAGTCTTTTGTCTAATACTTGACACTTTCACATCCTCAAGTTAGGTTGCAAATAAATCGCAAGTTTTTCAGAAATCTGCTCATTTTTGACCCAGAAAAATGCCTAGAACTTCATAAAAACATTCAATTCTTCAGTAAAAGTAGTTGTTTCTTGGTGCTGTCATCATTTATAAAGAGAGTAATAGAAGTTGACAAAATGTGCCATTTACATGTCAGGCTGGTTAGTAGAATCTTTTGATATGCAGCATTATTTGTCAGGTAACACATTTCTGGTTCTCTCTTCACTTTTAAGTGGCTCCATTTAGTATGGGTCATTCCTATCTGTATTGGAGAGCAGAGAGCATGGCTTTAGCACAGTTCAGCCCCATGAATTTTGCATTCCACTCTCATTTTCTTCTCTACACACGCTGAACAAATCCTAATTTTAAAATACCTGTTAAACTTTTCTCTCCAGCAGCACAGCAAACATGAGATAAGAGATTGCACAAGGGGTCAGTTCCCATCTCCACCTTGAACATAAGGGTAGTTAACCTCCATTACTTGTATAATTCTTTTAGTTTTGCACCTACCCCTTATTTCATTTTAAATATAATATATATCTAATATGAAATATGTAATAGTGCATAGTATATAATGTAATATCGAAAATTTAAAAGTTGACTCACCAAAGACATTTTACCAATTTTACCTTTCAATTTTATATGTCCTACCCCAAGATAGTTTAGAACCTTTACGTTTGACAAAGAAGACTAACAAATCAGGAAAAAAAATACAATTTTTTTCACTAGTTTCAATATTCTCATTTGCTATACGTTTATTGTCTTGAAGGTCTTTAAGTTTTTGCAGTTTGGGGGCGCCTGGGTGGCTCAGTCGGTTGAGCATCTGTCTTCGGCTCAGGTCATGGTCTCATGACTCATGAGCCCAACAACACGACGGGCTCTGTGTTGACAGCTCAGAGCCTGGAGCCTGCTTTGGATTCTGTGTCTCCTTATCTCTCTGCCCCTAACCCACTCAGATTCTGTCTCTGTCTCTCTCAAAAATAAACATTAAAAAAAAAAAAAGATTTGGCAGTTTGTTAGTAGAAGATGAATCCGTGAACCCAGCTAAGAGTAATTCTATCAGATATGTTCCTTTTTTCTTTCTTTCTTTTTTGGGGGGGCAGGGGATATTCTCAGTGAATTCAGTCCTATGTTTTGTTTTGTTTTGTTTTTTGAATTTGTAATAGTTAATGCAATTCCTGTTCGTTATCAAAGTTGCTATGCTTATATTTTGATTAGGTGTAAAATTACTATTTTACCAGTTTCAGACATCTATACCGAGTGATACAAGAAGTTAGAGGGGAAAGCATATTTTTAAACTATATTTCTTTGGCATAACTGTTTATTTAGAAAAAAATTGTGTTCCTAATATTATAATTTGATATATAAATCATTAGTTCCTTTGTTACTTTTTTTTTTTTTTTGGTAAAATGGACAGCCTATTATCTATTTAGGGATTATTGCCTTTCTTAATATTTTTGCAACAACTGGTCTTGCAATGTTTTTTTCTTGATCAGGTAAAATTAAATTGTACTTAATTCAATCCCATGAATTTCTAAAGTAGTTAGGGTACAAACTTTTACGTGAAAAGGAAAGTAACTTTCCTGTGTGTTATAATACTGCAATTTTTAGAGCAGTTCAAATATTCGGGGGGAGGGGGAACTATCCCTATACCAGTGATGAGATATATTCACCAACTTCTCAGACTCAACTTTCAATTCTTTTTAGAACTTTATCTAATGTTGTATTAAATTTGATTTTGATATACTTTATAAGATACAAAAAAGTCAGCTTTTAAAAAGAATTATTTTATGTTTATAGCGTATGAAAAATGCTTTCAAGTCACATTGATTAAAAGATTTCTTTTTGCCTTGCCAAATTCGTCATCTTGAACTGGCAATTAAAGGGTTATTTAATTGGAGAAGTTCAGAGTCAGATCAGCATTTCCCAGTGGCACATATCTTTAGCAGTAAGTGTGGAAGCCAACTCGGAAGAAACACGTTTGAAGTGCAGAACTAATCATGCAGAAGCAATTTGCGATTTTCTCTCTCAGCCTAGATAAAGCAGAGCATTATGACATTGGCTGCGCCGAGCAAGGTCAATTTACTGTGAAAAGCCAGCTATAGACTCCAACTTCAAATAGACTTTTATCCCGCATAGCTAAAAACAGGATTTACTCTATTGCTTACACTACAGAATGGGCAAAATGAAGCGGACAATTCAATTAGGATGCATCCGTATTTGTCCCTACTTTTTTTTTTTTTAAACTGTTTCAGATAATCAGCTTGTAACTAGGTCTCAAGATTTCTCCCACCCATGGGAATGAAGTATTCATTCAAATGCTTGCAATAAAGTTTGTTTGTTAGTGTTTACTTTTAATTTAATCATTGAGATTCTACCAATTATCTTTAAAAAGTACAGTGCTGCCTCTTTTATTCCATTTTATTGCCTTTTGGCGTTAAAAAGAAAGACTTCTCTCAGAAATATACACAAAACTGTGGTTGCAAAAATATAGCATAATAACAGTGTGAAAGAACTTTTTGGCTTAGCATTTATGTAATATGCCTACAAGAATGTGTAGCTTATTTCTAATACAGGAGACACTACGTAAAGATGATCCCACTTCTTCTGTTGGACTAGATATAAAATTTGTGTGAATTTTTGGAAATGATTATATTTATGGGAGCAATCATATAAATTGTTTGGCTAATCATAGTGAATAACAAAATTTATTCTTTTAGCCATGGGGAAAAATGTTCCCCTACCTTCTTTTTTGGCTGATGTCCAGAGTAGATTATTCTTATGAAAAATGAAACAAGAGTGTACCATAATTAGCTGTTCCAGGATTCAGTCATCTGGGATATCCATGTTTTAGTGCATTTAACTTTATTAGGTGCATCTGATAGACTCCTTTGGTCACAATCTATATTGATAATGGTGCTAATAATCAATTATATTCAAAATATCATGAAAGTGGGGTGGAATTTGTTCCCAGAAGCTGAGCCAGAATGTAAATGAAGATATGATTAAATGTCATTAATATTATAGTTCATAATAAAAAATATATATCCATGCCTAGGGCACAATAGCTCCACAAATTAATGTACTAGTCAACAGTTTTCTGGACTATATCCTGGTGCTCCTGTTAGAAGTTTGGCAGGTGATGGAACTGCACAGTGCTGACATCCATTCCTGGAACATTGTAGAAACCAGTCTTTTAATATTTTCATTGGCTTACTGAGATGCTGAGGTCATGAAGAGCTCATTGGTCTCCTGCTTTTGCTGACCCAGTGATTGACAGTAATGCAATGCTCTTCTAGAATTTATGACTCTGGGTGAAGGGCAGACTGAACTATGTGACTCAGGTCAAAAATGAGGGTGAAGAATATCAGAGATGAGGTGTTCCTTTTCAATAGAAGTACAGAATCTTTGATTTTTAATTGTGTTTTAAAACCCTGCCTCGAGAGAATTGAAAACAGATACGAAGTTTTTCCCCACAGAGACTAATGTTTCTGCTTAAGAACAGTCAAAACTACATTACAAAATGAAAAGCACATCTGTGTAAACGAATTTTGCTTTTTATTTTTCAGATGTAGGTGTTTTAGATCGTTTGTAGATCACCTATTTCCTTTTTGTTTCATAGGACATTTGTTCTTGTAGATAATCCTCTGTAAGTCAGGACTGCTAATTCATCATGGTTAGGGCTGGTGGGTTGCACACTTTGCTTCCATTGTATTATAGCATAATCGAATTCTATTCCATATGACAAAATATAATCCAGGCAGTGATCTGCATACGCTAGATTTTCACACAAGTAAAATTTTAGATTTTTAAATGAGGAATTTTAAAATATAGAGGGTGTCTATTGAATGCAACTTTAATATATACATATTATTCTCTAACTGTAATAGTTGCACACCAAAATAATATTGTCATGTTATATATCACATCATACTGTTCAGACTCCATTGGAATCACCTGACTAGTTTCAAATTATATTGTGGTTGCTCTCAGCCCATGAAATTGTGATTTAATTGGTCTGGGATATTGCCTGACCACAATATTTAGAAAGTAAAACATGCCAACCAGCTTTTTGGTCTACGTAGCTCCAATTTACTGGTTAGTTCATTGCGAATCTGGAGGTAAATGTTATAGGTTTTAAATAATTTTTTCTATTCTTTACTCTGAAATTTTCTTCAGCTCTTCATCTTGCCTAAGTAGAACTAAATTATAATATTTTCCTTTTGTGTGTGTATGTGTTTGTGTACAACAGGCTAATTTGTCAAAACTCAGTTTTAATACAAACTTTTTCAGTGTCGGAAAAGTTCAGTGTTCAGTACAGGAAATAATTTTAAATGTGTTATTTGCAATACACCTATACAAATTGTTTCTTTAAATTATTTTCAGCTTAACCATCACTGTAATGGCAATTTTATGTTGAATAAAATTATATATAAAGGGATGTAATAAATGTGAAAGTGCTTTTAAAAGTTAAAAATTCAAACAAATACCAAGTATTGGTGTCAAGGTATTATTCTGTATCAACAAGTTTCCCTCACTGAGAATTCTATGTTTATATTCAATAATCCAAGAAGTCTCATCATGAAGAATATTTTAAGTAACTTCTTATGTAGTCTGTTTGACATTTGACATTTTATCCAACTTTAGCCAAACTTCTTAAGGATAGAGTTCACGATATATGTGTGTGTGCATGTGTGTGTGTGTGTGTATGTGTGTATTTATCTTCAAAAAGCAATCTTAACTATAGCACATATTTTGCATTTGGATAATCTAATCATGACAGGTTAATACTCTTGATTTAGTGCCCAAATAAGATACATCTTCAGGCTTAGTAATTATCAAACGAGTTCTGAAATTATTTCACTTTCTAACCTGCCATGGCCAAGATAGTTGACTTACATAATAGTGTAATTATGCTTAGCATTGCACACACCCTTTCAAAAAAACCAACCTATCCACAAAAGAAGGCAGCACTCTGTGACGAAGCCAATCTTCTGCCTGTCATTGGCAAGCTAACAAAACAACAAACAAACATGAATCGTATTATCTTATTTACATTCTGAGGAACAGCTTTGTCCCTAATTTCTTCTAATTTCTTACAATTCAATTGACAATTTGTTTGTCAAGAATACAAAATAGCAAAAGAACAAAAATGAAGGAAACAAAGTCAGGCCATCATCACCTCCCCTTTGCTCTCACCGCAGAAAATAGTGTTTTCTCTTTGGAAAACATACAAACAAGTGGGATAAGTCAGACGCAGAGTGTTCTCGAACATATCAGGCATACAATCATTTTGTTTCATTGAACAACAAAATATACTTATTAAATGCTTCATGGAAAGTTTTCAATATTAGGTATAAAAGTAACACTCCTAAATAATCAAATATAAATATGAGAATACCTATTTTGAGTGACATCACATCTGCCTAACACCCCCTCCCCCAATATTTGAACACAGAATCTTCCAGTAAAAAATTGGAAAATGAAGGGTTAGTTTTGCATAGAAAAGTAGAAAAGAAATGACAGAGACATATTAATGTATGGGAGGCTATAGAAAAATGAGCAGAGAAGAGGTGCTGTTTCTGTAGCACAACCTATTTGTTGAAACTTTGTAGGAAAATTTGAACTGAGATATTCAGTTGAACTGAGATATTCAGCTAAGAGTGTGTGTGTGTGTGTGTGTGTGTGTGTGTGTGTGTGTGTGAGAGAGAGAGAGAGAGAGAGAGAGAGAGCGAGCGAGCGGTGAGTGCTGGGGACATGGATGGTTCAAAATAGCAAGCAACTTTTTTTTAAGTAAGTGTTATAACCAGAAGAAGAGGAGAGTAAAATGACTGATTGGTTATACCTATAGAAACTTAGACTAGAAAAAAAAAATATTTGTCCAAGATACTTAGAACAACAGGACACCAGCCCATTGAAATACAAACATTATCCCTTATTTCTAAATTTCAATTTTGAACTGGTATAAATAGAAGTTGCTTATCGAGGAATAGTGATTTTAAATATTCAATTGCCTTTGAAATTGAGATTATTCAGAATGACAAGCAAAGAGAAACAAATCAGAATATGAATAAGCAAACATACGGACCTCCTTTAGCTCATCTTCAGGGATTCATATTTCTTTTTGGTTCTGTTCAAAAGTAACCCTAGAATTATCCCCCTTCATGGGGGTATTTAAATCTGGATGTCCTATGATCAGAAGGAAATCTGTCTGCTTCCAGTGTATCGAAAATTGGGCTGGCTAGTATATTTTAATTCATTATTAAACAGCAGTAGATACTATTGATGTTTTCTTTTTTTGTACTCATTTCTACTGCTGTTTTGCTACTGTTCTGGAAAGCCAACGGTTCACTTCTGAGAACCGTTTGTGTTTAATTCTTTACCTAAAAATGCGTGAAAGCATTTTTTTTTCTTCTTCTTCTTCCCCTCGAAGGAGACGAGAGGCACCAGTACAGCAGCGAAAGGAGACTGCAGGCACAGGTGCTCTGGCACGTGGGGGAGCAGGGATTCAGTGATGCCTCGAGTTCTGGGGACCAAGGAGAAGTTGGAAGAGTACTGATGTTGATGAAGTAAAAGAATGCTGAGTATTTCTGATTTTCATACTATGAAGTGACAGTCTTAGGGTTTAGAATTGTCTGTCTTGGGATTACTGGCGTTTATATTTGAAAAGCATTAATTTTGAGACTATAAAGGAATGAGAAAGTTAGAAAACAGCACAGTCAAGTGGGAAGGTAGTCAATGGAGTGTCAGAATACTGGGATCCTGGTTTGACCTCGGAGTATTACACAAAGAAGTGCTATAAATATATGTTGTTCTTAAGAACTGTTTGAAGATGTTTTGCCTAAGATGGTCAAACTTTAGGCAGCTCTGTATCTTCTGTGAAGTGTTCCTTGACCTATCAAATAGATTCTCCTTCTTACCCATCTGTCCTTCCTTCCTTCTTCTCCTAGGATCCTCTTGTTCCAAAATTTAACCAGGACTGCTTTGTACGGTTGTGCAGGATTGGTGTAACACAGGGGGCACTGGCATTCATTTAGACAAATGTATTTGTGTATTATTTAGACAAACTTCAGGCAGATGGCAGTAAAATGTTTTGTTTCAAAAACAACCACATATTACAATAATTTCTGGAAGATGAAAATAAGGTATTTTCATAAGGCTTTTTTGTTTTTCTAATTAGCATAAAAGCATTGTTTGGGTCAGCAGTAGCCCATGCAAACTGTATTCTAATAGGTCTGCCTGCCTCAGAAGACAGTGGCTTCATGAAGGAAGGGACTGTTTCTTATGTAATGGTCTCTCTCCCACCCTTCTGAAGCATATGAGGTATACTAGAACTTAATAGAACATTGTAGAGGGGACTTCGGCATCTAGATGGGAGAGGCCTGGGTAAAGTAGGAAATGATGACTAAGTTTAAGATTCTAGGTCTTTATGAAAGTTTTTATGTAAATTTAAGATGATATTATTAGCAATGCTAATAGCTCCAAGGTCTCCAATAGCTCTTAGGATGTTATAATTTAACTGTTATTGATTGTATTGTGTGGTGAAGCTATGTGAAAAGAACCTGGAAAGGTCTTTTTCTTCTTGTGGGTTGTTTTGTTTTTCTCTCAGTATTTCTAGCTCTCTATGTCCATAAATACTTTAAAATAATTACTATGAAAAATTTGTAGCAAATTTATTCGTATTTGGAGCTTATAGTAGAGGCAGTACATGGGGAGGCTGTAACAGAGGTGCCTTCTGACAATTAGAAAATAAATTTGCTCTCTGAAAGTTAAACTATAAATCAAGATATGATGGATCAAAGCAGATATTTTCAAAAGCATCTCAAAAAGAACCTAGCAAGACCTGACTTTAACCTGACAAAACATATCTAAAGAAGGAATGTGTCAATCAGGAGGGGGCTTGGTCACCTAGGGAAGGTTAGGAAAAGGAGGATCCCAGGGGCAAACTTCTGCTTCTCTAGGAAGAATCCACACCTTGTTTCTCCTGGATCAGTGAAGCATCTTCTAAACTTGACTTCTAGGCTCCTGTGTCCTATACTCTAAAATCCAGAGTAAGCCTTTCAAAAGAGAAATAAGATTATGTCATGACCATGCTAAACCTGCAGTGACTTTCTATCGCATTTAGAACTCCAGACTCTGGTCTACAGAGTCCCACATCATATGCACCTGTTCATGCCTCCACCTACATTTCTTAACACTCTATCCTTTTCTAATACCCTCCAGATTCTCTGATCTTCTTGTATTGTTTCCACAAGCCACCTATTTTTGCTAGAGGCCTTTGTATTAGCTGTCCCTTCTGCCTGGACCGCTCCTTTCAAGCAGACCCTTTGTTAAGCAATTCCTGTCAATTTCAAAAGCATTTCCTCAAAGACATCTTCTCCACACCATCTAAACAGAAACTCATTATTCTCTATTACATTAATGTACTGTAGTTATCTCCATATTTTTCAGGAAGTTATCACTTTCTGATCTTTTGTTTGTCTGTTTGTTTGAGTTGGACACTGCCTAGACAGTTACCAAAATTTATGCCACACAGCCAATGGAAGGAACACAACAAGGAGTTACCACCTAGCTGTGGAGACAGAGAAATAAATAAACTTGCCTCAGGTTCAGAACCATGGGCAAAAGTCAGGGTTGGGGGATCCAATGAATACTTGAGAATCATGCAGAGGCCACAGAGGGTATGACTTCATGGGTTCCAGGAGTCTAAATTTCAAGGCAGAATTGGGTAAGCTGTTCTGAGATGGATCGGGGCTGTAGGGTTGGGCCTAGGCTCTAACTAGGCACTGGGTAACTCACAGGACTTGGAAGAGGAGGTCAAATCATTGTGCTTAGCAGAGGGCCTGAGCAGGAGACACAGAATCTCAGCCCCAAAGAATCTCCCCAACTAGTGCAAGTCAGCTCTCAAAAGACTTCCTGAGAAGAAAGCATAGATTCCAGGCTGTAGACTGACTTTGGCAGGTAAACAAACATTGACCTAAGAGCTCAACTTCACGTTCTCACACTCTAACATTTTCATTTGGTTATGAGATGGGTCCCCAGGTACTCAGACAAGAGTTTCAACCATATTTGAGCCCGATCCAAACGTCTTCCCTTTTACTCCACTCCCTTGGATCAAGTCTTCCGATGCCTGCCTAGGATTTCCTCTATTAGTTGCAACACTAGTTATGGAAAGACAAAACACAACAGAAGAAACTTTGTGTGTATGTCTGTTTGTTTATTCCTCCTCACAATCTCCTTAATACTGGTATCTCACAACAGCTGAGGCATTTTTCAAATTTAGCTCAAAACCTGTCTTGTTTTGTTTTTAATTTCGACTACTGTGAATTCCAACTTAACTGAGATTAAAGATAGCAATAGGAAAAAGTTAAAATTACAAGTCAGCCGACTTAAAAATCAGGAACCTACACAGAAGAAAGTTTGTAATTGCTGGCTGATAATCCCCATGGCATGTATAACTGGAGCATGCCAGAATGCTGCAGGGGAATCGGCAGAGTGAGAATCAAGGACTTCAGCTTCAGGCTAAAAAGTCAGGATAAGCTTGTGACTTACGTTGCCACCCATGACTCAAAGAACATCCATTCTTTCAAATGACAGGTTTTCTAGTTTAAAGCATACGCATGAAAAGGAACATGCCTTTCACTGATGCATCATTGTTACTGCGGTTTAACTTCTTAACCCCTCTTCCTGTTGAAGATTCCTCCATAACTGAAGACTGTCTATAGCTTCAGAAGCTAATTATATGGCCACCTACTAGAAGTGGAAAAATAAAATTTAGAAAAACAGTCTCATTTGAGGTGTGCATTGGAATTATTTTTAAACAAATTCATAATTTGGGTGATCTTGCAAAGGAAAAGCTCTTCCTGACAATACATGTAATTAGTAAAATAATTGTTGTTTGGCGAGCTCTATTTTGATTTAAAATCAACATACATTTATAAAAACACAACTATTAAAACTTATTCGTTTGAATAATTTCATATTGTATACCAGAAAAGCATAAAATTGCTCAGAATATGTAAACTTCTGTTAGTATTTGCAATCTATTTTCATGTATTGTCTTTGAATCATGAAGTGTTATTGCTGTCTTCAAGTGGAATTTTTAGGAAAAATCTCATTTTGTGTGTTTTCACACAGATTAAAAAATCCCAACATCCTGATGTTATTTATTAACATATCTTATATACCCTTTGTCCAGTTTTCCCTAATGTTAACATCCTATACACCGTGGAACATTTATCAAAATTAAGAAATTATCATTGGTACATTCTGTGAATTAACTATAGATCTTATTTAGATTCCCCCCTTTACCAAATGCCATTATATATTTGTCCAAACTCATGCAATGTTCAACACCAAGTGAAAACTGTCATGTAAACTATAGACTTTGATATAAATTTGACGTGTCCATACAGGTTCACCAGTTGTAACTAATGGACCACTCTAGTGTGAAATATGGACAGTAAAAGGATATTCTGCATGTGTGTGTGTGAGGGGGGGATGGGATGAATAATCTTAGTACCTTCCCCTCAGTTTTGCTGGGACACTTAAACTGCTCTGAAAAACTTTCGTTTTAATAATAAATTAGCTGACTATTTTTTCATATGTGTCAGTTTCCAAGTTTCCTATAATGTGCCATTTGATATATGCATCTATCTTTTTGCCAATAAGACCACACTATCTTGATTATTGTTTCTTAGCACATCTTAAAGTTGCCTAGTGCGAGTTCTTCAGTTTTGTTCATTGTTTTAAGAATTGTTTTGACTTTAAGAATTTTAGTTACTTTGCATTTCGTGAGAAATCAAATCTATCATTAGTTATATAGATCCAGGTGGCAGAATTTGACATCAAAATCGTTTGGTAAAGTATACCTATGTGTGCTGTCAATTAAGTTCACGTAAGTGAATGTGAATAAAGGTTAACATTGGAGGTTAAATAAGAAACATCTGGCTTGTGGGATTGGGTTACAAATTAAGCATCTAATGGCACATTTTTAGAAGAGTCCTTTAAAAATATATTTAGATGCATGCTTTAAAAATAAAACAATCTAGATGTAGGGAAAAGTTTTGTTAAAAAAAACTTAATATGGTAAAATGTATCTTATCATGTTTAAACTCATTCTATACTGTCATCTACTATTCCTTGTTCATTCTCTTGATATGTGAATTAATTAATAGTGAACTCAATTATCACCTCTATAGTCTTGGCTCAAAACGCGATGCTATAATTTTGATTACTTATTTGTATACACATATCTCCTAAAAATGGATTTCTCAGTAACATAAAAATATACCGTAAACACAGATATTTAAAAATATTGATGAAAATCTGGAATAATATCTTAACTACAATGTAATTCTTAAATTATCTGCAGAAGGATTCACTGCTATGGTTCTTGCAAGTAAATTTTACACAAAGCAGACATAGGATACGAAATGATACAAATATAGTTGCATTGCAGTAAGAACTGTAGTTTTATTGCTACACATTATGGTATCAATAGTTACATTAAATCCTATTTAAGAGGCTAGTTCTAGTGTATGTACCTATTTCAAATGTAACTTCCTAAAATTTTATAGGCAAAGTCCTTCAATGAGCAATGTAAAGATGATTAAAAAAAGACGGTTGAATAGAAAAACAGCCGGCGACAGTAATTCATTTTGGATACAGTTTTACTTTTTATGAATAAGTCTGCAAAATATCAACATAAAGAGTATACTTTTTTTTATGAATTCAGCCTTAATACTGAAAGCCAGTTCAAATAGTGAACATTTAAAAATTCTTATGACATGGGATTACACCCTTGTGGTTCACACACCACATGTTGCCTTGGTTTGATTTTACTACTCAAAGAAGGGGAGAGTACAAGGCAAATAATTTGGCTTCTTTAAAAAGAATCCATGTCGTTTTATTTTCCTATGCTATTTAAGAAATGCCGAGGGTAACGCCATACAAACTGGTATCTGTCTTTGTGGACATTTCAAATGTCATGTGTATTAAAATATCATTATCATTAATAAATGCTCACTTTATATGAGGTACTATACAGAACCACTAGAAAACATAATACTTGACCACAAAGAACTTTGTGCTTAAAGCAAGAACAGTATAAGGGATATTTACTAGCGTATATAAACATTTTACCAGCTCATTCTGCCCCATGGAACTAAAGTGAAAAGAATTAGCATTTGTAACTGCTGTCCAGTGTCAGTGGTTACAGACTAGTGAAGCAAGCATGTGACTTTTGTTTCCGCTAGCTTGAGAAAACAGGGCAAACAGACTAAATCAGAATTTTGCCCTCTTTCAAACATTCTCAAGCCAAGGAGACACAAAGTAGTGGAGTCTTTGTCTTATTGATTAGCCAATCAAATAAACATGCAATCTAAGAAAAACAGCAGCAAAACAAACAAAAAAAGCAAAATGATTTCACAATATATCCTGCAGTTCCTTTATAAAGAAATTCCATAGCCATTACTGTCCTCAGAAAAGAGTAAAAATTAGAATCAGAATTAGCTGTCCAGGGAAAATGAATTCCAAAGTATCTATATTTGGATAGATAAGTAAGATTTCACCAAATGAAAATCATTGTAATAAGTTTGTTGTAACGGAACCCAAAGAGTTGTAACTGTAAAAGTTATATAATTGGAATCGTGCCTAAATACTTACTAAATTCTTGATTTAGACTGTGAGGAAATTTAGGCAGGAGAGAAAATATGCTAATTGTTCATTAAAAAATAAAATTATATCAGTGAAGTTCTCCACTGAGAACGATCAAATCCTGATTATATTTTTAAGTATATTTAAATTTGGCAAATAACAGTTTGAAATTTACATATTCATAGCTCGTAACAGGTGATGCTTTCGTGGCGAATACCTGTTTTCATAAACGTACCCGAAATAAGACCAGGCATAATAAGCTTCAGACAGTATAAGTCACTAAAATAAAGATGGTCAGAGGTCACTTAAAATAATGACATTTTGTGGAATAACTTATCTCTTAGCTCTAACTTTACAAAAATAGTAATAGTGATTAATTGCAATAAGGAAATGAAATATAGAAAAATGTAAAGAATTTGAGATTGTTGACAATTTCAAACCCTAGAAATAAGCTCTGTTGATAGTTTAGTGTATCCTTTCCAGTTATTCTAAAGAACATATTTATATATACATAAATGTTATTTGTTATTTATTTAATAAGACTGAGATCATGCTGCGTCTATAGTATCATTATGAACATTGTCTCATATAAATAAGTACTTGTTTAAACATAATTTTTTTGTGGCTCCATAATATTTTCACTTTGTGGATGAATTTTATCCATTCCTCTATTCATGAACATTAATGCTGGCTTCTTTCCATTATAAACAGCTCTACCTAAAAGCAAATATTCTTTTTTTTTTTTTTTTCAACGTTTATTTATTTTTGGGACAGAGAGAGACAGAGCATGAACGGGCGAGGGGCAGAGAGAGAGGGAGACACAGAATTGGAAACAGGCTCCAGGCTCTGAGCCATCAGCCCAGAGCCCGACGCGGGGCTCGAACTCACGGACCGCGAGATCGTGACCTGGCTGAAGTCGGACGCTTAACGACTGCGCCACCCAGGCGCCCCTAAAAGCAAATATTCTTAAACATAAATTCCTCGCTCCATCTTTGGAAATGTTCTTGAGAAAAGAAGTGACTTCCTGGATAAAACAGTGTGACTATTTCAACTGTTTTGATCTATATCTCCCAATTATTTCCTAGAAAATTTGCTGTGTTTAGCACATCTCCAAAGTGGAGGAAACTATTCATTTCATCTTGCTTTTGCCAGAATTAAGTATTATCAATTCAGTCCTTGTCTTTTCAAGACATTAATAAAACATTATTAGTTTAGTATTTTTTCATGTATTTAATATTTATGTGAATTTTTCAAATTCCTTCTGCCTTTGTTAAATTTTCTACAAAATTTATGGTAATTTAATGTTTTTTCTTTTAATCTCTATTGAGTTCTTCCCCTTTAGAAAATTGATATGATATGATAAATAAATTTTCTTCATTCTTGTTACAAATTCTATTCAGTTATTCTGAATTATTTTATGTGGTCAACTACTGTATTTACTTTAGGAATTTCTATTATATTTACTTTAGGCAATAAGCTGAAGTGTCTGTAGTATTCTTTATTTGTTATCTACATCATATTTTAGATTTATGACTCCCATTAAATTAATTTGAAGGCTTAAAATTTTTTTTTAATGTTTTTATTTATTTTTGAGACAGAGGGAGACAGAGTGCAAGCAGGGGAGGGCCAGAGAGAGAGGGAGACACAGAATCCGAAGCCGGCTCCAGGCTCTGAGCTGTCAGCACAGAGCCTGACGTAGGGCTCAAACTCACGAAGTGTGAGATCATGACCTGAGCTGAAGTCGGATGCTTAACTGACTGAGCCACCTAATTAGGCGCCCCTAATTTGAAGGCTTTTAATCATGTTTGTGTGTGTGTTCTAGAATTATTTTTATTAAAGCATGAAATATGTCCAGTTACTGAAATATGAAAATAATTTCTCTGTGAAGCCATCTTGTCAAAAGTTTCATTAGAAGGTAATTCTTCAACAATTTTTCTATTTCTTTTTCAGTTTTGTTTTACTTAGCTAATGCTTTTGAGTGAAATCAATGAGAATAGCTTCAGAAGGTAAGTGAAAGAACTGAAGGGCAGTTGGGTTAGGTAAGCTCTTCCAGAACTTTTTCATTAGGTCTTAGATAAATAAACAGGGAAGACCACCAACAGTTAATTCTCAAGGCCAAGAACTAGAACAGGATTGGGTAGATTTTGATAGAGGTTATAGGCAGTAAGACATGAAGCTGTGCTTACAAGTCTAGTTGGGTGTTTGCAGAGCTAACTTGTGGGGATGCTGGAATGGAATGAGGCCATTGAGTGAGAAAAATGGGAAGAAGCACCAAAACAAACAAACAAACAAAAACAAAACAAAAACAACAACAACAACAACAACAACAACAACAACAAAACATGTCCAAGAACAACTTTTCAGTTATGTTGGTGTTATATTTATCAGTAAATTTATATTTATGTGCTTCCCCCTCCTCCTTTCCTTCATCATCACATGCATCATCATGTTGTCATGGCAATCTACTATAGTATCACTGATCATATATATTAATTAATGTGTCATATATTTAAATGACTGCATATTATGTATATATTTCCATACAAGGTATTAAGGAGAATACCAAGGAAAATGATAATCACAATAACATACATAGTTTATAAAAGCATTTTTTTCACATATTACTAAATTACAATTTGTTTGGGGTTGGGTTGAACAATAAATCCCGAGAACATGTCACTGTGCGCGCTGGTGAGGACAAGGAAGGCATCACAGAGGAAGTGGGAGGTGAATAGGTTTTGGAATAGAGCATCCTACTAGCAAGGAAGTGTTTCTTTGACATTGGTATCTTGAAAGACATAAGGTAAGAGAGTGACCTGGTAAAACTAATGTTTAGGACTATTATTCTGGAAGCCAGGTGTAAAATGAAATATAGAAGGGAGAGATCGGGGAAAGGTAGCCCAGTTGAAAAGCTACTTTAATATTCTAGATAAATGGTTAAATGTCTAAAATACAGAAGCTTTGCAGTAGAGTAGAAAAATCACTGTTCTGTTCAATCAGAATATCTAAATGGCTCTGAAATGTCTACCTTTTCTTTGTTTACAAAATGTAGAGTTTGGATTATCGAGAAGCTACCTTCCATATCTAAAATATAGTCATAATATGATTCAGCTTTCAGTCTTCCCCCTCATCTTCTCCTAAAAAGCAATGGAGGAAAACTGTCATATTTAATTAAGATTTTAATTAAGTCCTTGGGGTTTGGGTGAGACCTTTGGTCATAGTCTCTGTCAACAAGATGTCAAAGCCTTCAGTTCTTGCTTTCAGTTCAGTCAAATCTTCAAATAATCATATGGACGAGTGGCGAGAAATACGTTTAGGATCCACCTGGCCATGGGGTTTAACATCACACAGAGAAAGTCTTAAACACTTCTGAGTATTGGTAAAAATACATTTATTCAAGGACTGTTACCTTTGAATTCCAAAAGAAGTTTTTATTCCTGTCTCAGAAACTAATAGATTTAAACAATAAGAATTTGGATTTCAGGAACCAAAGCTAGGTAACCATGATGAAATATTATTTAAAAAACAATTTGGGGGGCCTGGATAGCTCAGTGGGTTAAGCGTCCAACTTCAGCTCAGGTCATGATCTTGCAGTTTGTGAGTTCGAGCCCCATGTCTGTCTCTGTGCTGACAGCTTAGAGCCTTGAGCCTGCTTCAGATTCTGTGTCTCCCTCTCTCCCTTCCCCTCCCCTGCTCATGCTCTGTCTCTCTCTGTCTCAAAAATAAATAAAACATTAAAAAATTTTGAAACAATTTTCCATTTATTACTCCTCTTTCCACTTAGAGCTCTACCGCTCACCCCCCCGCCCCCTCAGGTGGCCACAGCTATTAAGAAACATATAAAAGCAGTAAGGGACGATACCCTTGCTTTCCAGGAAATGGATGCAAATACGGTACATTATAAAAGAAATGACTGTAGAGAAGAAAGATGTTACATTAAACTAATTTTTATTCCCCTTTCTTAGACTCCTCTATCCCTTTCTTCATATCATAGTTATTCTATTTTCTACTCAAACCACAAGAAATATTTCCATAATGAAAACATAAATCAATTTTTGAAGACCTTTTAAAAATTAAAATGCATCCAGCCTGTGAGAGACAGAATGAATGACATGGGTTTCCAGGAGCAACAAGGAAGTTCCAGGAAATATAGATTTTGAGCAGAAGTGTCAGGTCATGCTCTTCAGAAAGAAAGGAAGGTTAGTGTACATGAACGTTAGAAAAAAGTAAATGTTTTCAACGGACAGACTGGCTGGCAAATATCAAAAATAACTTTCAGCTGAAATAAAATTCCAGATTAAATTTTACTCTTTTATTATTACTATTTTTTTTTTTTACCCTGACTTGTAACCATTTCTTACCTCAGCTCTTGGGACTTGACAGAAATAGAACCTATAGCTGTCCTTGATTTAGTCAGGTGAAGTTTGTAGTTTCACTGATACAGCACTATAATAAAGCTTTGGAGGTAGCAGGTGGTTCCTTGATGAAAAATAGACCTCTGGCAAAGAAATGCAGGGGAAGTGTTCTTAGGGCAAAAGAATGAAGGTACACTTACAAGTTTTAAAGAAATATTGTATAAGAAGCTTTTGTGTAAATAATTATACAGGAAAAAGTGAACTTTAAAGAAAGACATACTTGCCGACAATGATAAAATACAATTATGACAGGTTTGTCACACTGTTTTTCGAAAGGTTACATGTAATCTGAAAGTGTCACACTTGAGGTTTTGAAATTCTTTTGTCATCAAAATCAGTGGTACAGTATGAGTCGATATATCTAAAATTAATACTTTAGACTATTATATGTGTTTCTTTGTATTGGGTTATCAATACAGCCGATTCAACTCTCCACTCAGTGAAACCTATACATACTTAGATGTTACTTGTTGTAAGACTTGCTAACATTTCAGCAAACATTTGAGTTTATTTTAGAAAAGGACATTTTTGCCGGCTTTTTCATATGAATTTTTAAACATTTAAAAAAATTTTTTAAGTAATCTCAACACCCAATGTAGGGCTTGAACTCATGACCCCAAGATCAAGAGTCACAAGCTCTACTGACTGAGCGAGGCAGGCACCCCCATATGAAATTTTAATGGATAATATTCTGGAAAGGTGTTAGTTCAAATGGTTTGGGGAAGCCAAAGTGTTCTTTGAAGTGCTTTGAAAGATTTTTAAAAACATCTTTCACGAACACATTTGTTTTTTACGGACTGCTCTCTGCTCATTGACACACTAAGACACCATTTGAAACGTTATAGTAGAGCTGTGGATGGACAGGAAGTGTCCCAAGCTGCCAGGGCTGTCCCTAGACAGACAAGTTGCAATCCCCAGGAGAGAGACTTAAAAACCAACGAACCAACCAATCAACCAACCAACCAACCAACAAACAAAAAGAAATCTCAAGAATCTCTCAGACTGGAGATGGAAAGTCATTCACCAAGTACATCAATTTCTGTAACCAGAGCCTCTAGGTCCAAATGTGCTATGGATAGTGTGAAAACCGCTTCTGGACACTATTGATCTCTACAGCTAATCGGATTCCCAAAGCAGAGCATGAGTTCCTGCAGCAGTGTCTTTGAACTTGGAGATCAGCAATAGTTTTGCTCACTCATCAGTAAAATACTGTTTTCAAGTACATTGTCTGTATCAACAATATGAATTTTAAATAAGTGGTTCCCACACTTTTTAAATAAAAAAAACTTCTCTTAAAACAATACTTTTAAAAAATCCCACTTGATCCTAAGAAGTTCTCAGTGCATATTAATTGAGAAAATATATAAAAGCTAAAACTGTTAAGAATGTATAATATCTTCAATAAATTTCGACTTTGCCAATCATGAAAGCATTTATAGTCCTTTGAATTTGATATAGATATATTAAAATTACAATTTATTCAAACATTGCCTAGAGCTTTGGACCTCTGGTAATAGCTGCAAAGTTCATAACATGAGAACAACTACACAACTTTGTTCTCTACAATTTTCTTTATGGCTCCGCTACATTTAAGCTTACTTACTTGGGATTTCTAACTAGGAATATGGTTCAATTTACAAGTTTCTGAAAAGTGATTTTAAAAGTAAAGCAATTTATGTTTAAATGCAAGAGAAGAGTTTATGACTAAGAACTTTACTTGTAAAATCTTTGGCGAATGAAGACTTATTTTTTAAAATTAACAATGAATATTTGCAGTCTTTGGCATGTTGTGTATTGCAAAACAGCCAACTTAGGACTTAGTCTATATATGGAGCTATCAAACACATCGTGAAAGAAAGGGCTTTAAACCAGTAATAATTTACTGTCTGGTTGGTAGTAGAGTAAATGTATCGAGTTAGGATAAAGTAATCATAGGATAAATGCCAACTTAGGTATTCTTACCACACCTATAGTACTACATTTGAAAAAAAAAAAAACCAAAAACACATGGCATTTGAGATAAAAGCGATTGAGGATCAGAAGAAAAGACCAGGGAAGCTACTAATCTGTTTATTGGAAACTCCCTTCATTAACTCATTGACATGATATGATATAATAATTTGTAGCTTAAATCAGAGAACTAATTCAATCAGAGGGGAGGAAATTATGAAATGCATTAACAACTAAAAGAGGTGGATGGGAATGGATAGGCAAATATTACACTTGTGTGTCTGAGTCACATAAGAGGTAGGTAAGGTCCAGTATTAAAATTAGTCAGTGAAAAGATATTTATTTTTAGGGCCATAAAGACAGTTACAGTAAAAAACGATTATTATTGAATGCACGAATGAGAATGACAAATCATATCATAATAATAATCATAAGCCTGCCCCCCCTAAAAAACAGGGAAGCTGCTAATCTATTTATTGGAAACTCCCTTCATTAACTCATTGACATTATATAATATTATAATTTGTAGCTTAAAATATTCAATAACATGAAATATAAAAACTTAACCATGAAAAAATCAGAAATAAGACCTTGATTTGTTTCATCAATAGAAATATGAATAGCTCTCAAAGGTAGCTATCAAAACTCAGCCACAAAAACTAACAAAGAACAGATACTGATTTTAAAACTTAGGAAAAAGGAAACAAAGAAATGTTGAAGGCAACATGCTATAAAAGTAAATCCTTTGTTATATTTTGCACAGAATATGAATATTTTCTTTCTTGGTTTCATTTTTAAAGACCTAGCAGTTCTTGGATGTTCAAGAGTTGAAGTAGAAATATCTTTAAGCGTTTTATTGCTATTGTTATCGTATGTAATTAAATAAGACATTTTCATGTTAGCCTTTTATCTCAGCCTTCACCCACCACTTCAAAAACAACAACTTCAAAAACACACATTTTGTATTGTTGTCACAGATGATAATTCCACAGAACTGTGCTATCTTTAATGCAGGCTTATTTTTGGTAGTTTAAGCAGTGTCACTGGAAGAAATCACCTCTAACTTCTGCTTATTACATTCCTAAAAAATCTCTGTTCCCCATGTTTTTTGAGAAAAGGGTATCAATATGTTATTGACATTAAATAAGTGACATAGTTAGAATAAGTCTATGTCTTCAGATTCTATGTTGGATTGCTTATTTGTGTTCTTTCTTTTACTAATGTCTAATTTAAAAAACATTTTTAATGTTTATTTCTGAGAAAGAGAGACAGAGGGTGAGCAGGGGAGGGGCAGAGAGAGAGGGAGACACAGAATCTGAAGCAGCCTCCCAGCTCTGAGCTGGCAGCACAGAGCCCTAGGTGGTGGTTGAACCCACAAACCGCGAGATCATGACCTGAGCCAAAGTCAGATGCTTAACCAACTGAGCCACCCAGGTGCCCCTTCTTTTACTAATGTATAAAGAAAGATTCATACAGTCTCTGCTTTCTTAGCAATTATCCCATGGTGATAAAAATTAAGACCAGTAGAGGAGACAGATAAAGTGTTTTTGGAATGATAGTTAAGGAACCTATTAGGGATTAAGAGTAAGCCAGGTACTTATTTTTAAAAGAAATGCCAAAGATTTAAGATGTCAAAGGCATAGGTAAACAAAATATGATTTTATTTATTATATTGTATGTTATGAATTATTTGGTTTTTATACATCCCAGTGGAGAATGGAATAAATTCCTCTAATATAGAAGCCATTGCTCACAAGCTCTTGTCTCCCTACGAGTTGATTGATTGTTTTTTCCACTTCCATTACCAACAATGGCTATCAGAAAAGACTCAGTCTTTGTGACTCTGAAAAAGGATTTTTGTTTATTTTTGTTACTACAGAGTGGGGAAAAAGCACACGTGCATATAAACGCAAATACTCAAACTGAACTTGAGATCTTGGTGAAATCTACACAAAGCATCACAATAAAGGGACAAATAAGAGAAAGAAGTTGTGAAGAAAAACCAGGAAACTTTTATATTGCTGAAAATATACATAGAGTTTTCTATGAGAAGACTTGGCTTATAAGGAAAAGTCTGGGTAAAATTTCAGGATTTAAGAGAATACCAATAAAGTGAAGATTGACATTAACCAGACCAGGCTATAAATACCACACAAAGAGACCAAACAAGGCCCTCCCCTGACAGGTCTGGCCACCTCTCCCCTTCAGAACAAACCTGTAATGAACAACACTGAAATAAAACCTGTTGTTCTTTTAGGATCAACGAAACTTAGTATGTTAGTTTGAACACTTTTGTTTTTGGATGAGTCCACATTTGTGTATTTACCTGAGCATTGTGTTAAGTACAGATTAAATTATTCAGCATAATGGTGCAGTCAGGTCTCTGAAAACATCATTTCATCCTAGTATCTTTCTTGTCCTACCACTCAAACTAATATGACTTCCTTTCTCTCAACAGCATGTTGATGTGGAGGAGGAAACTACTCTTATGTTTCAGAAAAATATCTAATTACCTGAACTGAGAAAAAGGAAAATATTAACATGGAAATCAATATACTTTTTTTCTGCTCTATCCTGTACCCTTGAAAATACTAGTGTGCAGAGCTTGCTTTATATTAATAGCACTGACATATATATTTTTATTTCCTTTTAGTCTATGAAAATCTCTGTTCAATAATTTGTGGAGATAGTGCAGAGGTGACACAAAGTTTAAATTAAAATCATCATGATGAGACTCTAGACTGTTTTGTTGTTGTTGTTGTTGTTGTGTGTGTATGCGTGTGTGTGTGTGTTTTAATTTCATTTTCTATGTCCAGTATAAAGCACAGTCCTGGCACATGATATAAGTGCTCAATAAATATTTATTTTTTCTGGTGACGATAATGACAAATTGACCTATATCCTGAGGATATACAATGATATTTAACCCCAATAAGCTCAGGTAGTGATAGCACAAAATTTAGTTTTTGTTGTTTCTTGTCTGTTTTTCATGTTTATGATTGAATTCAATTTGGTGTGCTTTTGTATTAACTTTTGAATTTCTAAATTTTACACGGGCTCAAGGTAAAGTGAAATCATATTCTTTAAAACTATGTAATTAAAAAGCCATAGTTTGAAAAATAAATTTAACAACAGATTTGATCAGCGTTTTCAGTTCAAAATGGGACTAGTGGGACCATATTTATATGTATGAACTAAATATGCAGCTATTATTATCAATACTGATAAGTACACATCTAATGAAGCAATGTTCTAAAAACTCACACAAAATAAGATGAAAACACAAGTCATTCATTGTCTTGTCTTACTTTTTAAAGGGTAAATGAGTCTAGGGATGCCTGGCTGGCTCCCTTGGTACAACATGTGACTCTTGATCTCGGGGTTATGAGTTTGAGCCCCACGTCAGGTGCAGCTACTCCTCAAAAAATAAATAAAAATAAAAAATAAAAAAAAATATTTAAAAGATAAATGAGTCTAGCATAATAACATTTTACAATATTGCCCTATGTTTCATTTTGAAGCACAAATAAGCATAAAATGATATCATTAACAATCTTTTTTTTTAATGTTTATTTATTTTTGAGACAGAGAGAGACAGAGCATGAATGGGGGAGGGGCAGAGAGCGAGGGAGACACAGAATCCGAAGCAGGCTCCAGGCTCTGGGCCATCAGCCCAGAGCCTGATGCGGGGCTTGAACTCACGAACCGTGAGATCGTGACCTGAGCTGAAGTCGGACGCTCAACCGACTGAGCCACCCAGGCACCCCAACAATTTTTCAGTATATGTTGAACAATATAGTTTCATAATAATGAATGCAACAAGGTTTCAGTGTGTTGACAGGCATTCATGAGTTTTGTCAAACGAATGTAATCTATCAGAGATGAGGAAGAGTCACACACTATTAGAAAAAATACTTATTAATCCTTCCACCATAGACATTGCAACAAGTATGTTAAGAGGACAAGCAGTGATGAAAATACAATTGATACTGTTGTCTTGTGATATAATCTAGAGATAATCCAAGAGTACACACCCAAAATGTTATTAAATCAAAGTCTAATATCACATGAAACCTTAATAATATAACTAGGAAAGGGGAGAGGTGTTACAGATTTTCCCATAATTTTTGTACAATACATCACACAGGCCAATACAAAGGTAGTTTACTTGAAAACATTAAAAAAGGCATAAGATAGACTAGTAAAGTTTTCATTACATCATTAAATAAGTTGGCAAAGATCTAGTGTTGGCTGTAATGACAGAGGAGACTGTCAAAGAATGTAGAAATAGGGGGTTTTCTAAAACTTATTGCAGAAAAATGTATTCAGGTTTTACCTTGTTGTTTGGTATACAGACAAACAGAATTGTTCTTAAGATGCATCACTTTTCAATAAAGGAATAGATAAATTCCATACAGATTATATAGTTTATTAAATTTGAATCTTTCAATTACATATTTTTCAGAGGTATTTATAGCGATACACTTTTTAGAAAGTGGAAATGTATGGACTGCTCCATGGCAAAGTGTTAGCACACATGTCTCCAATGAGACAAAGAAACACTATTTTCAAATAAACACACTTTGTTAATTATAATTGGCTCAGATATAACATGGCTTTCTCATCATGTATAAATTACTAATATTTGGAGTAAATCAAAAAGCTCCATTTAGCAGTATATCAGTGTCATTGTACATAATGAAAACTGAAGATACAGTATTAGCAATCAAAACAGAACTTTCCAGTTTTGATTGGAAATGCAAGCAGAATATATTTGCTGATTTAAAACTTTGATAGAGTGATTTAGCTAATTTTGGAAACTGACATTGTTAAACATGGAATGGGTAAAAGATACATTTGAAAATTATTTTTCAAAGAAAGATAATTTAAAATGGATGACGAACAGCTCACCAACCAATTTCAACTTGAGAAATTAACAATTAAGGATAGAGAGGAGATGTTAGATAATGTTAGTGATTTAACCTTGAAACAATTTTCTGCTACTTCTCCTTTAGTCTTCTAGATGAGTTAAATTGAAGAGCATCACAAAATTGCAGGATGAGCTGTTAAAAAACTGCTATCGTTTGCAATTGTTCTATGTAATGCAAAATTGTGTTTACATGATGCAACCCAAAATAAAACACAGAAATAATTTTGATGTTATCATTTTAAAGATGCTAGCTGTCATTTGCAATCTCTGCTTATAATTTTATACATTGAAAATAACCTTTGTATCCTCATTGTCTTTAGAGAAAATATTGTTTACTAAAACTTTAAAAAATGCATACAAGTACATTTATCATATTTGTGGTTCCATGGTAACTCTCATTTGGAGAAGAAGGTTCACTTGCTAAACATGTTTGAAAAGTAAGTTCTAGATGCCTTTTTCAAGTATTGCTGTCAGGGACACAACTCTGATTTCCTCATGTAAAATATGGAGATCATAATACTTAACTCTTGGGGTTGTTGTAAGTATTAAGGTAATACGTAAAATAATTGAAAATAATTTATGAAGCAATATTTAATCACTTAGCACAGTATCTGTCTGAAATAGCCATGCTATAAATTCTGTTATTATTATTACTCAAGGAGGTACCCTCTTTATGGATGAGGGAGAAAAGATTCATTGGGAGCACACTGGACTGTTTGGGAATTTCTGGCCTCCATATTACACCTCTGCTACTAATATTTCTTAATTCGTCATAGTTCCTTTTGAAAACCTAACAAAAGGTATAGACTTGCTCCTGCCTATGTAAACTTTTGTATTTTTCCAGTCTTCACAGAGTTCCGAAAGGTATATCCAGAGAGTCCAGATTAAAATCTCTTCATCAAGTTTGGTCTTTAGAGATTGTGGTAATACAACTAGTTCTTCAATGAAATAAATCCAGGAATTTTTTTTTCCTCAGATATATATTTAACAATCACAGCAACTATAAGATTACAGAATTCACCTCATTGATTTATTGCTTTGTTGTTTGTAAAGAACATTCTTATGGCCACTAAATTGGCTACTCACAGACCCAAGCTCAAATTTCTGCACAGTCCCTTGTCTTAAAATGGAGAAGATGGCTGGGAAGGAAGGACATAAGGGCTGACTTCCCTTTCTTCTGGTAATAAGCCTATAATTTTCAGAAATTCTTTCCTCAAGCCATGATATGACACTCATAAAAATAGAAACATGAGCATCGTGGATAAGCAAAAACTAAAGGAGTTCATGTAAATGGGCTTTCACATTGAGTTAATGCTTTAAACTGAGATTAGTAATTTGTATTTACCCAAATTATAAATTTGTTAAGTGGGCCAGAGGGAGTGCATCTCATTTCTTTTATATTCTGAATTGTTTGAAAGTCATTTTCAGATAAAAACAAAGGGATTTTCTCTCGGCTTTCTTTTAAAGAACGAAAAGATGTGGATGATTAGCATTACAGTACATCAGTTGGTGTCTCTGTTCTCTTCATAATATATCATGTGTCAAAACTTCTCTCTTTAGAATAACAAAAATGACCTTTTGGTGCCATAAGCTCTGGCTGACCTTTTAGTAGCCATAACAGTGGCAGAGAAACAATAAAGATACATCAAGCAAGAGTTACTTTTTGCCACTGCGATACTCAGGGCATGAACCAGAGTACTATATGGGACTTGCGTTCTTCAATTTTTAAGTAAAATTAACAAAAGGACTTTCTATTATGAGAATCAACCTTGTGACCTTGAAGTGGTATTTAAGTATTTCAGTTAACATAAAACTTACAGCAGTCTGCACTTTGGAGAAAGCGCCATTTTCAGAATATGCTTTAGTGAGTGATATAAATAAATATCAACATTTCGAAAGCTACATATACTGCGTAAAGTAAATTTATTAATGGAAAATATGGTTTAAACACAAGACTAATGTGGCTTAAGTTAAAAAAATTTAATACAGAATAATAGTTTTTTATTTGACGCCTTCCCATTAATTAAAATGTTAACATCAGCTCGTCACAGAGAAACAATTTCTTTTCAAAAGACTTGGAACCACACACTGGCTGATGTTTGAAATCCTGTATCTATGTGATTAATCTGTAGGGCACCATTTGAACATTCATTATCTTTGCTGTCCAGAGTTTCTAATTTTGTTTATGTTTTTCATGAAGTGTGGAATCACAATTATGAATTTATATAAACTCGAGCTCAGTAGTTAAATAAGATAAAAGCCCTGAATTGCTCAGTACATTCCAGTGTGTGCAAATTGGGATTCTGGTTACAACGAAGCTCCCTCTTTCAGTTAAGTTGTTTTGGGTGTGGGATGGGGAGGATGAATGGTTTCATCAAAGGGAGCTGGGTCTGTGAAAGAGAATTTGGCCTGCCAAAGAACAATGAGTTCAGCCCTTCAAATAAGGTTTCAGCAATTACTTATTTGCAAGATGTTATTTGTTCATTGATAGACACCTGTGATAATTTTTCTCTTGGTTATTTTTGCTGCCATCTGTTCACTTTTTTCTTAGTTATCAGTTTTTTTAAAAAAACATTTAGCCGATCTTGAGGTCCATAGGAAAATAATTTGGAATCTCTCTTAAAATAATGAAACAGGGGGCACCTGAGTGGTTCAATCGATTAAGCATCAGACTTCAGCTTGGGTCATGATCTCGCGGTCCATGAGTTCCAGCCCCACTCTGTGGGCTCTGTGCTGACAGCTTGGAGGCCGGAGCTGCTTCTGATTCTGTGTCACTCTCTCTCTCTGCCCCTCACCCACTCATGCTCTGTCTCTCAAAAATGAACAAATGTTAAAAAAATTTAAAAATAATAAAATAATGAAATAGTTGTTCTATTTTCTTTTAGGCATTGGCATTTAAAGTATCTTTTAATACAGCGTGTTCTTATTTGCAGATATTTTCCTCATATAATTAAAATTTGGATTTAAATTTATAGTAACTTTCAATTAGAAGGCTTCTTGTAAATAATTCTTGGCTTCATTCATTTATTCAATGGGTGTTCTATGAAGCATCTACTATGTGCTGGGCTCTCTTCTATGCCTTGGGAAACAAAAATGAATGAAACAAAGACAAAATTTATAAAAAAATGAATCTTGTTGAATGATGCATCTCTATCACCACTTGAGCTCATCTACATCATGCTAAAATGGTTGGTGAATTTCACAAAAACTGTTCTTTACAACCTGTCATGTGGGGACAGGGATAATGGGAAAGAGAAAGAAAACAGCATATGCAGTATAGCCAGAAGTTTTGAATAGAAATAATTTTAAAAGGACCAGTCTTCCCTTTCAGACTGTTTCTCCTTGCTGTCACCCCAAATAGAAACAAACCCCCTTCCTCTTTTCTTCACATGGCTTCCTTTTAAGGCTCAGCTGAAGACAGAATGTCTTCCAGGCAGTCACCCTCTTCTCTGGTCCTTAGTTGGCATATGGAACCCTCTAAGGCACTTACTCCTGGTACCAGCCATTTGATATTAGCATATCACCTGTTACTATGAATTATCTATCCTTGCTTGTCCTGAACTTGTGATCTTCTAGTGTTTTGTATCCCTAATGAGGTACCCTAATTATATGAGACACTGAGAAAGTGATTATGATATTTTTCGTTATTTGTAGCCAAATATAGCTGGTTATTTGTAGCCAAATGTAGCCATTATTTGTAGCCAAATATAGCCCATTTATTGCTATAGCCCATTTATTGCCATTTATTGCTGGTTAATAACAAATATTCTTTTATCCTAATGAGTAATACACATGATTATAAGCAAGAGAAAGAAGGTAATCAATAACATAATGAATTTCTAGATAGGAAGAAATTTTAAGTGGTATCTAAATTAGAAACTGTTTTCTTCCTACAAAAATTTAGGAAGACCTGGGCGCCTGGGTGGCTCAGTCGGTTAAGTGTCCGAGTTCCGCTCAGGTCATGATCTCACTGCTCTTGATTTCGAGCCCCGCGTCAGGCTCTGTGCTGACAGCTCAGAGCTTGGAGCCTGCTTCGGATTCTGTGACTCCCTCTCTATCTATGCCCCTTCCCTGCTCATGCTTTGTCTCTCTCTGTCTCTCAAAAAATAAACAGACATTAAAAAAAAGTAAAAAAAAAATTTTTTTAATTTAGGAAGACTTTAGAAATCAATCATGCTGTACAGTTGCAAAAGTCTCCAGGTTTATGTCTTGCTAATCTGTTTTCCAAATGGCAAGCCCTTTAAAGCAGAAATCTGAGACTCCCATATTTCTGCTTAAAAATCATTTGGTGATCCCTTTTGTAGTCTCTTCAAATCGCACTATGGGAAGCCACATACCTAGAATAAAGTGTGGATGTTATACAACTCCGAGGCCATGTCTTTCCTAAGACCAGTGTTTCTAGAAGTAGAGTCTTAGTTGGCCATGTGTCCCAGCCATATACGTGTACTTATAAAAACTGAAGACGAGCTAAATTGGCACAACATAGTCCAAGATGCTAGTCATGGAGTCTGGACATTTTTTTAAGTTTATTTATTTTGAGAGAGAGCGAGAGAGAGAGAATGAGAGAGGGGCAGAAAGCAAGGGAGAGGGAATCCCAAGCAGGCTCCCCACTGTCAGTGCAGAGCCCAATGCAGGGCTTCATCCCATGAACCATGAGATCATAACCTGAGCTGACACCAAGTGTTAGATGCTTAACTGACTGAGCCACCCAGGTGCCCCTGGCCATAGTTTTTTAAAGAAGCTGTTCAAGAGATTTGTTTGCCACCTATAGTTTGATAATTATTACAGTTTGATAACTTTGCACCAAGGAGTGTTCTAGCTACCTCTATATCTTCAACACATATTCTGAAATGTAGCAGCATTTAATTTTTAAGTGAATATATTTTCCTAAATATGGAAGTAATCTTGTATCCTACAAACTTACTACTAACACTTATTAGTTACAGGAAGTTTTTGTCAATTCTTTGGGATTTTCTACATAGATGGCATATGCAACCAGTTTTATTTCTTCCCTCCAAGCCTGTATACTTTTATTTCTTTTTCTTGTCATGTTACATTAACTGGAATTTCCACTATGATGTTGAGCAAAAGTAGTGAGAGGGGACGTCCTTGACTTGTTCTTAATCTGATGGGTAAGTATCTAGTTTCTCACCCTTAAGTATGATGTTAAATATAGGTTCCTATAGATGTTTTGTTTTGTTTTGTTTTGTTTTTATCAAATCGAAGAAGTTCTCCTCTATTTTTAGTTTTCTAAGTGTTTTTCTTTTTGAATGAATGTTGGGTTATATCACATGTTTCTGATACATCTATTGAAATGATCATATGATTTTTCTTAGAATCTTGATGTGTAGGATTACATTAATTTATTTCAAATGTTGTTTCAGTCTTGCATACTTAGAATATATCTCATTTGTTCATGGTGTATAATTACTTTTACAGTCTGTTGAATTCAGTTTACTAGTGTTTTGTTGAAGATTTTTGCATTCATATTTGAAGATATATTGGTCTGTAGTGTCCCTTTCTTTTAATGTCTTCAGCTGGATTGGTATTAGGGTAATGTTGGTCTCATAGAATGAGTTAGGATGTGATCCCTCCACTTCTGTTTTCTGTAACAGATTGTAGGAAATTGGAATCATTATTACATAAATATTTGGTAGAATTGACTCATCTGGGACTGATGCTGTTTGGGAGTTGACTAATTATTGATTATTGATTCAATTTCCTTAACAGATACAACTTTAGTCATATCTATTTCTCCTTCTGTGAATTTGATAAAGTATGTCTTTCAAGGAATTGGTTCATTTCAACTAGGTTATCAAATTTCTAGACATAGAGTTGTTAATATTCCTTTATTATCCTTTTAATGGCCATGCATAGTATCAGTAGTAGTGACCATTCTTTCATTTCTGATATTTGTAATTTATGTTTGTTCTCTCTTTTTTTCTTTGTTAGCTTCACTAGACATTTATCAATTTTCTTGGCATTTTCTTTTATTTAAAACAATTTTTTAATGTTTATTTATTTTTGAGAGACACAGAGAGGGGCAGAGCGTAACACGGGAGGGGTAGAGAGAGAGAGGAAGACACAGAATCTGAAGCAGTCTCCAGGCTCTGAGCTGTCAGCATAGAGCCTGACGTGGGGCTTGAATTCAGGAACCATGAGATCATGACCTGAGCCAAAGTCAGACGCTTAACTGACTGAGCCACCCAGGTGCCCTTTCTTGGTATTTTCAAAGAACTAATGTTTGGTTTCACTGATCTTCTATAATTGATTTCCTGTCTTCAGTTTCACTGATTCTTGTCCTAATTCTTATTATTTCTTTTCTTTTGGTTACTTTGTTTTTAATTTGCTCTTCTTTTTCTAGTTCACTAAAGTGGAAGCTAAGATTCTCATTTTTAGGTATTCCTTTCTAATATATATATTCCATTTTATAAATTTCTCTCTACGCACTGCTTTCACTCCATTCCACAAATTTTGAGAAACTGTATTTTCATTTTCATTTGAATATTCACTAATATTTAATTAAAATATTTAAAATATTTTGTCCATATTTCTCTTTTCCATGTATTATTTAGAGTGTGTTGTTTAATCTTGAAATATTTTGGGGTGTTCCAGCTATCTTTATGCCATTGACTTCTGTTTTAATTCCATTGTGGTTTGAGACTATCCATGGTATGATTTCTATTCTCCTAAATTTTTTAAGGTGTGTTTTATGGTTCAGAATATAGTCTATCTTGGAGAATGTTCTATGTGAGTTTGAGAAGATGGTATACTCTGCTGTTACTGGATGGAGTAGTTTATGGATGCCAATTACATTCAGTTGATTGATGGTCCTCTTAAGTTCAATTATGTCCTTAATGATTTTCTGTCTGCTGGATCTGCCAATTACTGATTGAGTGGTGCTGAAGTCTTCAACTACACTGGTGGATTTGTGTGTTTCTCGTTTTAGTTCTATCAGCTTTGCCTCATGTATTTTGATGTTCTCTTGTTAGGTGCATATACATTAAGGATTGTTATGTCTTCTTGGAGAATTGACCTCTTTATCCATGGTTATTTTTGTTTTTCTGAAGCCTACTTTGTCTAAAATATGACTTTCTCAGCTTTCTTTTGATTAGTGTTGATACATCTTTCTCTGCCACCTTACTTTTAATATTTCTGTGTGTTTATGCTTAAAGTGGGTTTCTTATAAACAACCTATAGCTGGGCCTTTTTTTTTAAATCCAGCCTGAAAATGTTCATCTTTTAATTACTATATTTAGATAATTTATATATTAAATAATGATTCATATGGTTGGATTAATATTGACCATATGTAATTGTTTTCTATTCATTTTTCTTTTTTTTAATCTTTCACTTTTCCCCATCTTCCGTGGCTTTAACTGAATGTTTTACATGATTCCACATTCTCTCTTCTCTTAGCATATAAATTATACTTCCTTTTCAGATTTTTTTCAGTGGTTTCTCTAGAGTTTACCATATACATTTACATCTAATGTAAGTCTGTTTTCAAATAACACTGTAATGCTTCACAGGCAGGATGGGTACCTTATGACAGACTTTTCCTGATTTCTCCTTCCTCTCCTTTATTATACTGCTATCATTCATTTCATTTTTCCATAGCTATAATAAACCAATCCATTTTTGCTATTATTATTTTAATCAAACTATTACTATTTACTAGATCAGTTAAGAATAATTATTGGTGCATCTGGGTGGCTCAGTTGGTTAAACGTCTGACTCTGTTTTGGCTCAGGTCATGATCTCACAGTTCATGATTTTGAGCCCTGCATCAGGTTCTACACTGACAGCATGGAGCCTGCTTGGTATTTCTCTATCCCTCTCTTTCTGTCCCTCCCTGGCTTGCTCTCTCTGTCTCTCTCTCTCTCAAAATAAACAAACATAAAATAGTAAAAAAAGAATAAGCATTATCAAAGATTTTATTTTATATTCATTTATTTTTTCCATAATGCTCTTCCTTTCTTTATGTAGATCTGAATTTCTGACTTACATCATTTTTCTTTTCTCTGAAGAACTTTGACTTTTCTTGCAAGGCAGGTCTACTGGTGAGAAATTTCCTCAATTATTGCTTGTCTGAGGAAGTCTTTATTTCTCCTTCACTCCTGAAGGATAATTTCTCTGAATGTAGAAATCTAGTTTGATGGTTTTCCACTTTCAAAGCTTTATTGCCATCCACTTTCTTCTTGCTTGCGTGGTTTGTGAAGAAAAGTCCAATGTAATCTTTCTTCTTATTCCTTTATAGGTGAGGATTTCCCCCCTTCTGGATTCCTGCAAGATTTTTTTTTTAAAGTTTATGTATTTATTTTGAGAGAGAGAGAGAGCAAGAGAGAGTGGAGAAGGGGCAGAGAGTGAAGGAAAGTGAGAATCCCAAGCAGTTCTGCTCAGTCAGTGCAGAGCCCAATGCAGGGCTTGACCTCGTGAATACTGAGATGTCGATCTGAGCTGAAATCAAGAGTCGGTTGCTTAACTGACTGAACCTCTCATATGTCCTTGAGTTCCTTCAAGATTTTTGTGTTTGATCTTCTGTAGTTTCTGTCTGATATGATGATATGCCCAGGTGTGGAGGTTTTGCTGGTTTTCCTGCTTGGTGTTCTCGGAGATTCTAGAGTCTGTGCTTTCATGTATGTTATTATTTTAGAATATTTTCAGGTGCTTTTCTTCACATATTTCTGTTCCTTTCTCTCTTTGCCTTCTAATATTCCCATCATGCATCTGCTAGGCTCTGTATAGTTGTTGCACTGTCCTAGGATATTCCATTCTGTTCCATTTTATTTTTTCTTTTAGCCTTGTTTTCTCTTTTCAGTTTGGAAAGTATCCGTGACATATCTTTGTAGTCACTGATTATTCCCTTGGACATTTCCAGGGAACTGATGAGCCCATCAAAGGCATTCTTAATTTCTGTGGCAGTGCTTTTGATTTGTATTATTTCTTTTCGATCCTTTTTTCTTTGATTCTTTCCATCTCCACTTACATTATCCACCTATTTTTGCATGTGGCCCATCTTTTCCATTGGAGCCCTTGGCTTATTAATCATAATTACTTCTAAGTTCCAGGTCTGATCATTCTAGAAATCTCTGCAATACTTGAATCTGGTTCTGATACTTGTTTTGTATCTTCTGACTATATTTCTTGTCTTTTTAGTATGCTTTGCAATTTTGTTGTTGCTCCTCGAAAGTAGATGTGATGTGTTGGGTTAAAGGAACTGAAGCGGATAAACCTTTAGTGTGAGATTTAATGTTTATCTGGCTGGGAGTTATACTGTATTTACTGTTTGCCGTAAACATGGTTTCAGAGGTTAAAATTGCCTCCGTGTCATTGTTTTGGTCTCTTCTCTTAACTTTGGTTTCTCTAGAGACTCTTTTTTAATAGGGTCTGAGGCTTGCAGTTCTTCTAGCTCTAATTCCCTGTTACTACACTAGAGCTTTATCGATTTGGTCAAATTCATAGAAACAGCAAATAGATTACCAGGTTCTGAAGTGAGGAGGTGTTGAGGAGTGATGGCTAATGGGTACTTAGTGTTTTGGGGAGGAGTGATTAAAATGTTCTGAAATACTAGTGGTGGTGATTGCACAAATCCATGAAGGCACCAATAATTATCAAATTGTACACTTTAAAAAGGTATATTTTATGCAATGTGAATTTTATCTTAATAAAGGTGAATAAAAAAAAAGAAAACATGAGTGAGCTTATTTGATTTGGTGACAAGGAAAATTCAGAAAGTTTTTTCTGCAAAATGTTGCTTGCATTTTGGAATATTTGAAAATTTGGAATATTCTAAATTATGCTATATTTAAAATACAAAGCTTTATGCAGTCACTAAAATTATGTTACCAAAAATGTCAAAAGCTAACTGAAAAATCAAGATGATATTGTATGTGCAGTGTAATTCAAGCTTTATAAAATAGATTTATGTGTCTGTATATATTTCTGGATATCCCTTTAAATTTACATATTTTAATAAGAAAATTGCATATGGGAATTATTTTTAAAATCAACAGTGTTTCTGAATGGTAGTGTTATGGATGATGATATTCTGCTATGTTTCTTTCCAAATTTAAGTATTTTCCAAATTCTTTATAATGACCATTGCATTATAAATGATTATAAAATACTCAATTAAAAATAATTATCTTTTTTACTTGTGATTTTTAAATCAATGGTATATGATGCAAGTTCCAGCCTCAGTAAAGGACTTATTTATTTGAGTAATTGTAATAAATAATAATAATGACTTATTAATCAATACTTATCATTGAATTCTCACTCCCCTTGTCAATATATTTAGTGGTTTTGCCAATGCTGATGTAATATTCAAGCAAATGGACACAATGATACAAGACTTCTCAGTCTTCTCATGAAAATCCATTTTAGGATAGAGAGCTTAGCAACGTAGTACACTGTCAAGCAAGGCAATTTAGAGCACAACCTTGGAGCTAAACTTAATTATGGAATCACTTACGAGGTAATTTTTATAGAGTTCTGTAAACTCCATTACAATTTTTAAAAATGCATTTGTAATGCCCCTTCAGTGACCAACCACAAGAGGTAAGGCAAAACTCATTTTAGGGAAATAGAATAGAGCTGAAAATTTATGGGAAATTCTGAATCAAGTTCATAATTTCACCCATTACTCATAATGATTACACAAAAACCAGAACAGGAAGAAACTGGACTGATTAAAAGAAGCATTAAACAAAGCACTAAACAATCTAGGCTTGCAAACTACTGTATCTAGAAGCCATGTTCCCCTGTGGACCTGCCAGAAATACACATAAAAGACTGAGAAATGTTGGTGAGATGAACTGAAGAAACAAAATATTCCACCTGGAGCAGTTTTCTCAAGTTATTTAGACTTTGTTGCTCTGCTTAAAAGCAATTCACATTAAACTAATAGGTCCAAGCAAGCATTTTAGGTAACACAGCACATGATATCCACATTGGACCAGAGCCTGAAATATTTTTAAGGACTTTGTTTTCCCAATTTCCTATTTTGTTTTCTTTTGGTGACCAAAGCCCTAACTGCGTGCTTTTTTTTCCAAAGTTAAAAAGCGCTTGGAGTTTGTACCAAATATTTAGAATTTCATTGTATTTTGTTATATACCACTCTTTTTAATTAAAGCAAGATGTGTTTCTTATTTGAAATGAAGTTTCTCCAAGGAAAGAACTATGTTCCATTTACATGCATATATATTTTCACAAGGACGCAGATGTGCACTGGGCAATGCTTAACAGAAGATCTAATTATGGGGTACCTGGGTGGCTCAGTCAGTTAAGTGTCTGACTTCGGCTCAGGTCATGATCTCATAGTTGTGAGTTTGAGGCCCATATGAGGCTCCATGCTGACAAAGTGGAGCCTGCTTGGGATTCTCTCTCTCATACTCTCTCTCTGCCCCTCCACCCCTGATGCTCACTCTCTCTCAAAATAAATCAATAAACTCTAAAAAAATTTTTAAAAAACCTAATTTTGAGGTGTTAGTTTCTTATCTATAAACTTCATTTAATTGGACTCAGATTCATAATTTCCCTCAGAAACTCTTTCTTTATGCTCTATCATGTCATACATGTAATACCATACACTTAAATGCTCATTCATTAATCCATCTATCTATTCACCAATCTACATCCAAACTGGTTTTCTTCTCTTTAGTCCAGGGCTTGGAAAACTTTCTCTGTAGAGAAGAGTTAATATTTCAGGCTTTGGAGGCCATAGGGTCTCTCTCACAATTACTCAATTCCACCATTGTTAGTGCAAAAGCAGCTAGACAATGCCTAAACAAATGAGTGTGGCTGGGTTCCAAACTTGATCTACAAAATTAGCTGCAGGTTGGATTGGGTCATGGGCCAGAGTTTGCAGATCCCTGCTCTAGTCCATCTTCCTCTTTCCTTTACAAATTCTCCATCCATGTATTCCAATCAGCAGGAGACAAAAATCTTCTAGAGATCATACCTCTCCATTGCAGATAAATCTTCAGTAACATTAATGCCATTCACAGTCTAGTTTTTAAACACTCATTTCTGCTTCATTCCTTTTTTTTTTTTTTTCTGCTTCATTCCTAAACATCTACTACTACAACTAAACTTGTTGGTTTCACAGCATCCAGGAACCTTGAGTCTTCTCTGTGCATGATATTTATATATCCCATTCTGTTATTACTAAGTTGCCCTTTTCCTTGTCTTTTCAAGATTCACCTCCCCTCTTAAGCATTCAAAAACTACTTTTTCTCTGACTTCCCTAGCAGGAAGCTGCCTAACTGTGATAGTCTTTTGTATAATTCATTTAACCGTCTATCATTTCCTTTCTAGTATACACCTCGTCTTTCATTAAGCATAATTACTACTCAAATTGTCTTGCCTTTTTTTTTAAGCTTAAAATTTTATGTTCCTAATTAGGATGCAATTCATTAAGGAAAAGAACTGTTTTATACTTACAGATTTCTCCCCAGTTGGATCCACCATTGTAATCAATAGCACACAGCAACCTTCTCATCCAATATGTAGAACTGAACCTAGATTCGAGGTAGGACATAACTTGGACTATCTGCCTTTTTTTTTTTTTTTCACTTTCTTCAGTAAAGTGATTGCTCCACCATGAGAACAGGGATGACCTTCCTGCCTGGACACAGGAGGAGCTGGTCTACACACACACACACACATGTAATGGATACACCTCAAATCTAGGAAGAGGTGGTTTAAATTGAAATGGTTGCACTGAACCTGAAGGGTAAACTAGAGGCAGAAATTAGCACTACTAACAATCAATTTGTGGCTCTCTAATAGGTTCAATTACCAATAGCAGGGGCTCTCAACAAATGAAAAAAATATGAGTCTAAAAAAATGTGAAGGTAGGGAGAGAAGAGAACAGTAAGAGGCCTCCTACTAGAGACCACGGGTTGGCTTCATGGAAGAATTTTGTTCTTGATTTAAGGTGGTTACCAAATCACAAGGATAGAAACCGGTCATCATTTTTCCTTCCATGAATCATTTTCTAATGATCCAATGGTTATAGTCAGCATCTAAATGAAAATGTAATATTCTTGGCACTTGGATGTCACCAAGCAGTTGTATAATTTTCAGTTTAGTTTTCTGCAATGGTAATATATTGGTAAGAAACACCCAACTGACAAATATGTGGGCACAACTTATACATGTAACATTTTGTTATTTTGTTTAAATGTTTATTTTTGAGAGAGAAAGAGAAAGAGAGAGAGAGAATCTGAAGCAGGCTCCAGGCTCTAAGCTGTCAGCACAGAGCCCAACACAGGGCTCGAACCCAGGAACCAAGCTGTGAGATCCCAAGTTGGACACTTAACCTACTGAGCCACGCAGGAACCCCAACATTTTGGCATTCTTAACAGTGAATAGAAATGTGTCTTAAAGGACAGATAATTTATTATAAGGGTTGAATTACTTAGTATTTCTGAATTATTATTTGCTACACTATATCATCATGTTATTTCCTTATTGCTATTCCTTCTTCATTATTTAAAAAAAATTTTTTTAACATTTATTTTTTTGAGAGAAAGACAAAGTATGAGTGGGGGAGGGGCAGAGAGTGAGGGAGACACAGAATCCGAAGCAGGCTCCAGGCTCTGAGCTGTCAGACATGGGGCTTGAACTCACGATCCATGAGATCATGACCTGAGCCTGAAGTCAGAAGCTTAACCAATTGAGCCACCCAGGTGCCCCATATTTTTTCACTATTAATAAAAATAAAAATTTTCAAATTTTTCAAAAATGTTTTCAAAAAAAAATCACACCAATAGTGGGTGAACTTTCCTGTTTGACTTGGTGGCCGTTACTCTGTAGAACTCCTATTAATATCATATCCATGGAAGTGTCTCAAGATGACAGTATAGATTACAACTGATGGTAAAATATTTTTTCCCTCAGAGAAAA
Organism: Felis catus; assembly: GCF_018350175.1. Classification (NCBI taxonomy): domain Eukaryota; kingdom Metazoa; phylum Chordata; class Mammalia; order Carnivora; family Felidae; genus Felis; species Felis catus. The sequence continues at coordinate 201,088,225 of NC_058368.1, read as the reverse complement.
TAAATTTTCTGTGGAACAAACACATGATTTTAGGCAAAATGAATAATTTTAATAGTATTTTCTATGTATGTCTAATGATCTTAAACATTAAACTACTATATATATACATATATATATAATTGCAATACAATTAATTATATCAAAGCCATACTCAAGTTTTTTTTTTTTAATTTTTTTTAACGTTTATTTATTTTTGAGACAGAGAGAGACAGAGCATGAACGGGGGAGGGGCAGAGAGAAAGGGAGACACAGAATGGGAAGCAGGCTCCAGGCTCTGAGCCATCAGCCCAGGGCCCGATGCGGGGCTTGAACTCACGGACCGCGGGATCGTGACCTGAGCTGAAGTTGGACGCCCAACCGACTGAGCCACCCACGCGCCCCTCAAGTTTTTAATTTAGTTGATAAACTAATGTTTATCAATAACCATACTAAATGTTTAATAATATTGATCTAGCAACCAAGTGTTTATCAAGACAGTCAATTTTTATGAGCTTGTAATAGATGAATAAAAATAATAGTTAATATACAGGTAAAATATATCTACAGCTATTTTTCATTGGATAACATTTTTTCCTTTAAATGGGGAGTAAAGCAAGTTTCCATGTTATGACTACTTACTTTTCTACACTTTTAGTGCGTATATTATGAATGCAGAATAAATAAAGGTTTGTTGTGTAATTCCTATTGCTAGAGAAACGATTAACATAAAAAAAATCAAAGACATTTTAAATTCTCTGTAAATATCGGTTTATATTGATTCAATATCCGAGTCTGTAAAATCATTGCAGGAAATGAGATCTTTGGAATACCTTGAAGTGATGGTGAATTTTATGTGTCAACTGGACTGGGCCAGGTTGTATTCAGATATTTGGTTACACATTATGCTGTGTGTGTGTGTGAGGGTGTTTCTGGATGAGATGAACATTTGAATTGGTAGGCTGAGGAAAGCAAACCGCCTACCCCAGTGTGGGTGGCCCTCATCCAATTCACTATAAGTCTGACTAGAACAAAAGGGCTGATTGAGGGAGAATATGCTTTCTCCGCCTGGCTGTTTTTTCTCTGATTGGCTTCATGCTGGAACAGAGGTTTTCTCCTGCTTTTGGACTTGGACTGGAAGTTATGCTATCATCTCTCCATCTTGTCAGACCTTTGGACTCAGACTAGAAGTACAACTTCTGTGCTCCTGGCTCTCCAACTTGGTGACTGCGGATCTCGAGACTTCTCAGTCTCCAGAATCACATGAGCCAATTTCTTATAATAAATTTCTTTATTATATTACCTACCTATCTATCTATCCATCTACCTACGTACCTACCTATATATCTATCCATCATCTCTCCTATTGGTTCTGTTTCTCTGGAGAACCCTAACTAATGCATTAGCCTTGGCTTAGGCAATCTCCTTGTCTAAGACCTCATCTGGAGCCCCCCTGTGCCATCTATATAGGCTGTCTGGTGCTTTTCCTACATATTTCCCAAATCATCTGGATCTCTGAAAACACATGCTTTATGTGATTTTTTTCTAATACATAGTGAGCACCTAGAAGACATGAACGGTACCATTTTTATCTTTCCTGGTGCAGTCCTTGACACTTCATAATGACTGAGTAGATTTTACTAGACTCATACAAGCATATGGAAAGATATGGAGATTGAACTTGCCTTAATCTGCATATTGTCTCCCAATTCTCTCTGTATATTTCTAAAAATCCCATCTGTATAGAAGGAACAAACAGAAGAAGAGAAAAGCACACTAATAATTCCCTAGCAGACAAATATAAATTCTTTCTGAAAATCAAATTAAAATAATAAACTCAGTACTTTGAATGATCATTAAATTTAAAGATACCTGTTTTTAGGGGTGCCTGGGTGGCTCAGTCAGTTAAGCATCCGACTTTGGCTCAAGTCATGATTTAGCGGTTCGTGAGTTTGAGTGCCCCCCCCCCCCCCAAGGTACGGGCTCTGTGTTGACAGCTTAGAGCCTGGAGCCTGCTTCAGATTCTGCGTCTCCCCCTCTCTCTGCTCCTCCCCTGACCATGCTCTGTGTCTCTCTGTCTCTCAATAGTAAATAAACATTAAAAAAAATTTTTTTTAAAGATACCTGTTTTTGAACTCTGGCATGTATGCTAAAACCCACACGTGTGAATATTGCCCTTCCCCCATTACAAGCCCATTTTAATGTTTGTACTTCTTTTTGTAGTGAATAAAATTTCTATATGAAAGTTATAGGTTTGGGAAATACTCATATGACTCACAATGTCACTTATAAGAAACAGCAAAACAATGGCTCAAATAGGTAGGCACAGAAATTACTTCAGAGCAGAAATGACGTCCTAAACAAAATTTATCCCAGAGAATGAAAAAAGGAATGAGGTATGAGAAACCAGTGCAGGTAAAAGATCCTAACTTTATGTCTAGACAAGTTGGGGGAAAAATTTATGAGTATTTGGCATGGTTGGGTCCAATAGGGAAAGAAATCTTGTAGAATGTCTTCACAAAAGGTAGAATTGACTGACATTTTTAGCAAAAAACATATCAGAAAATTATTTCTGAGGTGGCACCTGGGTGGCCTAGTCATTTAAGTGTTCGATTTTTGGTTTCGGCTCAGGTCATGACCTCACAGTCATGAGTTCGAGCCCTGCCTCGGCTCCACGCTGTCAGCTTGGGATTTCTTTCTTCTCTCTTTGCTCTCCTCCCTGGCTTGCTCTCTCCTTCTTGCTCTCTCAAAAAATAAATGAGCACAATAAAAAAAATTTTAAAGAAAAAGGAAAATATTGAGGACATTACCTACCTGTCCTGTGTTGAAAAAATTTGGATCTAAGAAATCCAGATCAAACTTAGTGGTTATTAAAATAAAACTGCAATAATCTATATTCCTGTTTATAGAGCAGAGGCTAATTTTATTCTGAATCACAAGGGAGGAGCAAAGTGCCAGTCTGACAGAGGGAGCTGAATAAATAATTATTTGCTCAAGTTTTTAGTTTTCTAAAAATCTAAAAGGGAAAAGGACATTATTCATTGAAAATACTCAGCTCGTTTTCAAAGTCCAGAATAAGGGTGATATTAACTAAATATAAACAAATGCTATAACTGTTCAAAAAAGATAATGATCACAATATGCTGGGTATAAATTTTTGAAAGTTTTATGGAATAAAGTATATTGGTCTGTTCATGACTGAATATAGAGGATGTTAAGAGCTGAAGACAGAAATTGGCATTCAGGCCCTACCAGGAGTTGGGTCTTTGAAGGAACGCTAGGTCCAAGGAAAAATCAGATGTCAGTTGGGCCTTGCAAAAATTGCAATCCATCTCTTACACAGGTCAGTTCCTGGTTTGGACTGAAGATGGCTGTTACTCTCCCCCCACCCCAGGCCTTGCTTGCTCCCTCTGAAGGCTCTAAGGAAGGATTAACTCTGCCTTTTCTTAGCTTTTGGTGGTTACCAGCAGACCTTGCTATTCCTTGGTTTGTGGCTGTTATCACTCCAATCTCTGCCTCCATTGTCACATCACCTTCTTTCCTGTGCGTGTTCCCACATCTTCAAATTCCTCTGTTTTTTTACAAGGACGCAACTCATTGGAATTAGGGCCCACATTAATCCAGTATGACCTCATCTTAAAGTGATTACATCTGCAAATACTTTATTTCCAAATAAGGTCATGCTCACAGGTACTGGTGGTTAAGACTTGAACATATCTTTTGGTGGGGGGCACAATTTAATCCAAAATGGGGGGGGGGGGAGGTGGAAAACCAGTGGGCAGGTGTTATATATAAATGGATTAGTTGTGATTCACCTCAGCAGATTGTTGCCATCTGGGTTTGCTGGCCAGCATTACGACATGTGAACTGTGAGCTGCCAGTTTGCATATTTTGCTTTCAGGAAAGGATTTACCTTGAGGAGGGTGGTTTGTTACTGGGGATTAATAGAGGGGTCGATTGTGAACAGAGAGCATTTAGTTTTACATGGCTTTAGAAAATAGTAAATGTGTCCTACTGTGTAGTAGAAGAAATGTTCTAGAATGTCAAGACTGGCAGAAATACTATAGTTTTGAAATGCCAAAAAGCCCTGTTATAAGCATTTGGGGACATCATTAAAAATTACATCTAAAAGATATAGTGAGCATAGATAGACTTATGTATAATGTATAACATTATGATCAAGTTTTTTTTAACAAGTTTCCATTTACATGTACCTTAATCCATACTTATTGGGGTTTTTTTTCCCTCTATGACACATTTATGAACTTGACAGGGTCACTTTAATGCAATTAATCTTGTTTTAACAACAATCTCCAAAGGCATGGGATGGGAATACAGCCTGCTTAGATTTAGAATCATCAGGGTGGATTGCATTTTGGTAGTTCCAGTGTGGAAATTATCTACCCTGAGGAATACTTACTTGTAACTCAGAGATTACTCAATATGAGAATATACTCTCTATGGGTAGTGAGAGACAAGACTTGAAATCTAGAGATTGCAAGTGAAAGTCATAGTTCATATCTGAGGTTCACAATGTCACCAGGAATTAAATAAGCAAGATCCAACTCAACTGTTTCGTCTAGGAGTCAATTATAAATAACATCTTGTGTAGTAGACATTTCTTAAGACCTTATATTTCTGAACTCTGTTGAGACTTCCTCCTCCTGCTGGGAATACCAGAATTGGGTAGAACATTTCCTCCTGGCAAAGATAATTATACATTACATCTTTTTTTTTTTTTCATTTCTAGAAGCAGTAGGGCACTCAACCATGGGCTTTGCTGATGAAACAAAATTTAAAGATTTTTTTGTGTGTGTGTGGAATTTCACGCTCTCATCACCTAACCAAGGTTATATCCTCTAACATCCACCACCAAGCTGTGGCTGTATTTATTAGTTACACTGCAAAACAAATGTTAACACAATGTAACACAGCTCTCAAGATGGCTAATTCCATACACAGTTTTAGCAATTATCTTTTCCATCACCTTTGCTCATTCTGTTCCACTATTTCCTTGTCCATCCACCATTAGATTATAAATTCTTTTGAGGTCATCTTTTCTGTTCTTCTCCTCTCCCTTTATTAATGTGCTTTCACATATTAGTCATTTAGCAAATATTGTTATAATTGCTTCACTACACTAGTTAGCAAATTGAAATAATTCAGTTTTTTCATCATAAAACTATTGATGCAAAACAACAACAAAATGCAGTTTTGAGCTAGGACTACACAGTACAGTCAAGTCATTATTAATTACCTAACAAACTCCAAAGTCAGGCAAGTGAATTATTTGTGCCTAGGGCAAATTTTATATTATGACTTCTCCACTATGTCCCATGATGGAAACATTTAATGAAATAATTGACAACATTCCACTTGACTTTATGAAGCCCTAGACTGTGCTCACTTTGAAATTAAGGAAGGATTTTCTTCTACCCAGAGCAGTGAAATAAATTTGTTATACTTATGTCATAGAAGAAGAAAAATGCAGTCTCTGAAAAGATTTAGCTCTTTGGGGATTGCAGTATTTCAATTAATGACACTCTTTCAAATCTCTTAAATCCTGCTTTTGCTCAAAATTCTATTATCATAAATTTATTCCGTTGTCTTCGGACAAGTCTAAACCAGCAAAATGAAGAGGAAAATAGAGCCAATTATTCAGATAATTGAGGTAAAATACTTTTTTCTCATTACTATATGTTTCAGATAAAATCTTTTTAAAAATCTGATTATATGTAGAATTACGATAGTTTCCTTGCTAATAATGTATATAGTTAGGTTATATTATTTAAAGTTTCTAATTCTTATGAACTTTCTGACTTTGAGACTTGTTCTATGTAGGTAAACAACTCCATTAGCAGGGCTAAAATATGCTTGGGGAATTGAGCTAGAAGTAAAATGTTAAGCTTCAGTTAATGAGTTTAAGTATTAGAAAGTTTACCCAAATAGATATATAAAAATCTCTTCCCTGGAGTCTGGATCCACATAAGTAAAATAAAATAAAGAATCAGAGTAATTACTTCAGTAAAGTCCCAAACTCATCTCTTAAATGCAAAATATACAGATAATAGAAGTTTAAAAATAAAACAAAACTTTTGCTTGAATCATCCAAATTTGCACCTTACCTTACATTTTGCCATTTATATTTTTTGTCCTTGTTATCATTTAAAACTATTTTTTTTCTAAACTTATTTTTGTGATTTCAGGGTAAGATAAAATGATTTTTTTTCTGTCATTGTATAAAGTAGGAAAGGGACAAGTATCTGCTTCTTAGAACAAAAACTATCTACTTAATAATCTAAAACAAAACACAATAAAACAAAGCTACATTTCCTTCTGTATTTGCTGCAATAATTCTTATACATTATTTTTCTTTTTTGCTTCAAAAATATTCCAAAATTGCCTATTTTTGTATTTTATTGGGTCTTTAAAATATTTATTTAAAGCAGCAAATATAATGATTTGGAGATAGCTCGCTCATTATACAGGAAAAATAAATTTGTTGACATATAAAAAGGCATACTTACATAAAGTAAAAGCAAAAATGTGAAAAGTAAAACTACAAATAATTAGAAATTTGTAGTGAAAAATTCCTTAAATCAGAAGACATACCTTAAAGCAAAAATGAGAGATTGAACACATCAATTAAGGACTTTCGTTCAAAAAAGGACCACTTTGGGAATATGAGTATAGGCTGGAATTGGTATTGTTCTAAAACTGTAGCAGTCATTGTTTTAAAAGTGATAAAGATTTAATATCTAAAATATGACTCATCCAAAGAAGAAAATAAATCAATAAATCAATAAATCAATAAATAAGACTCATGCAAATCAATAAGAAAAACAAGAAACGGAGTATTAAAATTGTTGAAGAAGAAGGAAAAGAAATTTAAATGGCTCACAAATATATGAAAAGACGATTAAGCTTATACCTAATTGGATAGAAGTAAATTAATATGACAATTAGATATTTATAAGCATCCAATTATTGAAATTTAGAAAGTACCTAGATATTGGCCAGGATGTGAAAAAAGACAGTTCCTTACTCATTGCCTGTCACAATGTAAACTGGTATAATTCTTCATGAGATACATTTTACATGTTTTGATGAAGTAAAGTATGTATGTAATCTATTATCCAAAGATGCTATTACTGGGTATTTATAGAGAAAGTTTTGTATAGCCAATTGCTGTCTTTTGTGTGTGTGTGGTAGCAAGCATACAGAAGCAAACTAGATGTTTATCATTATGGAAATGGATAAGTAAAAAGAAAGATAAAAACAATGTGGCATCATGATGGAGTTACAATCAATGAACTAGGCATAGATCCTAAAATGTTGGGTGGAAAAGCATAAGAAATAGAACATTTATAGCCTAACACCACATATGAAATTAAAATGCATACATATACAAAACAGCATTACATTATTCAATAATACATATATTACCAAGTGTATATAGTAAATAAAAATGGAATGTGTGTAGAATAGAAATGAGCTTTGTTGGGGTGTCTGGCTGGCTCAGTTGGTCAAGAGTCTGACTCTAGATTTCCACTCAGGTCATGATCCCATGGTTTGTGAGTTCGAGTCCCTCATCAGGCTCTATGTTGACAATGTGGAGCCTGCTTGGGATTTTCTCTCTCTCCATCTCTCTGCTCCTCCCCTGCTCTCTCTCTTTCCTCTCTCTCTCTCTCTCTCTCTCAGCAAATGAATAAACTTAAAAAAAAAGAGTGAATGAAGAAGAAAAAATAATAAAACAGGAGAAGAATCTCATGTAGACCAAGAATGATTGTGTTTCTGTTGTGCAAACAAAACAACATAAACAAAACCTTCATATTTCATGCCTTGGGAAATCAGAGACACCTGTTCCTCTATGATACTTTCACTCTACCAGTTCACATAATGATATTTACATTTCTTAGCCCTGTGATTTCTTTGATTGACTTCTGCCTTATCCATCTTACCTTTGTCTGTTTTTTTGTTATCATCTGCCTCTTATTGATTCAGTGTCTCTTGTTTTATTGTACTACTCTAAAGTCTACCTTTTTTTTAAACATTTTTTAAATGTTTATTTATTTTTGAGAGAAAGAGACACAGAACATGAGCAGGGGAGGGGAAGAGACAGAGTGAGAGAGAGGGGGAGACACAAAATCTGAAACAGGCTCCAGGCTCTGAGCTGTCAGTACAGACTCCAATGCAAGTCTTGAACTCATGAACTGTGAGATCGTGACCTAAACAGAAGTTGGATGCTTAACCGACTGAGCCACCCAGGTGCCCCTAAAATCTACGTATTTTTTAGTTAGGTTATAAACTTTTAATGTAAACTCTTATAACTTACAACTTTGGAATATTCACATAAGGGTTTCCAGTATTGAAAAAAGCAAAAGATATTTTATTTCAATAATACATATGGAGTACACTATCAATCATGGATTAAATCCAAGCAAAATGTTTCCACTACTGGGATCTGACAAGGATTTAAAAGTGACCATAATAAAAATGCTTCATCAACCATTTAGGAATATACTTGAAATAAATGAAAAAAAAAATAGAAAGTTTCAACAAAGCAATAGGAAGTATAAAAAAAACTAAATGGAAAATTTAGAACTGAAGAATACAATCACCAAAATAAAAAGCTCAATGTATGGGCCAATTTACAGAATAGAAAGAGCAGAAGAAAGGACAAATAAACCTAAAGATAGACCAATAGAATTACTCAATCTAAACAGAGAGAAAACATACTGGGCGGGGTGGGGGGAAAGAATCTTAGCAGTCTGTGAAATTATTGATCAGATCTAAGGTTCTTGTCTTTGGAGTCCTTGAGAGAGAGGAGAAAGAAGGTGAGGCTAAAAAGTTTGCAGAAAAGTTTTATGTAAAGATTTCCCAAATATGTCAAATGACAAAAATTTATAGATCCCAGAAACTTAGCAAACATCAAACAGGATAAAAAATAATCCATTCGAAGATGGATTATAATTAAATTTCGGAAATGAATTAAAAAAGAAAATATTTTGAAAGTCGTGAGAGAAAAACAACCTCTTGCCTACAGGGGAAAATAATTTGAATGACAGAAGATTTCTCATCTGAAACCTTGAGGCCTTAAGGAGGTGGTATAATATTTTTGAAGTGCTAAAAGAACTGTCAATGCTGACTTCCATATACAAGGAAAATATCCTCCAAGAATTAGGGGAAATCAAATAATTTCAGATGAAATAAAACTGAAAGTATTTGTAGCCAGAAAGTTAAATTTAGCCTAAGAAATAGATAAAGGAGTTTCACTTAGTAGAAAGGAAATGATCTAAGAAGGAATTTTGTAACTTTAAGAAGGAAGAAAAAATAAAGAAAAAAGTAAAAATATGCATAAATACAGTTGACTTTCCTTTTCTTCTTGAATTTCTGAAATTATATTAGATAGCTGAAGTAAAATTATAACACTTTCAGACATGGTTCCCAATGTATGTAGGGCGTACTCATACTGAGTGTGTGTGTGTGTGTGTGTGTGTGTGTGTGTGTGTGTGTGTGATTAACAAAGCTATACAAAGACAAAAACCATGATACATAAGTCATGAAATTCGAATCAGTTTTTCAAGTATCTCATAGAAAAAAAAAACAGAAATTTTTAAAAGAGGGGAAAATAGGAAACAAAAAATAAAATAGCAGACTTAAGCCCTAACATATTAATAGTGGCATTAAATGTAAATTTAAAGACAGACTGGTGGAGTAGCTAAGAAAAGATCACCTAACTCCATGCTATCTACAAGAAACTCACTTCAAGAATAATGGCACAGGTAGACTGAAAGTAAAAGCATGGAAAAAAGGTAATACAATGTAAACATTAATCAAAGGAAGCAGGAGCAGCTATACTAATATCAGGTAAAGTAAACTTCAAAGCAAAGAAAATTACCAGAGCCAGAGACAAACATTACATAATGTTAAAGGGTAAATCCACCAAGAAAACACAGCCTTCCAAATGTGTATGAACCAAGCGACAGAGCTGCAAAATACATGAAGCAAAAACCGATAGGACTGAAAGGGGAATTATTGTTGGAGACCTTAACATTCCTCTTTCAAGAACTGATAGCACAACCAGAGAGAAAATCTGCAAGATATAGTGGAGCTCAGGAACATCATCAATCGACAGAACCTAACCAACATTTACAGGACACTCGACCCACCAACAACAGAATGCACACTCTTGTAGGACCCATGGAACATATGCTGATTCATGAAACAAACCTCAACAAATTTAAAAGGATTGAGATTACACAAAGCTTGTTCTCTAATCTCAGTGGAATAAAAATAGAAATAAAAAGAGAGACCAAAAAACTCCAAATATTGAAAAGTAAATAATATACTTCTAAATAATCTGTGGGTCAAAGAGGAAATCTAAAGGGAAATAAAAAATACCTTGAACTTCATGACAATTAAAATGCGATATATATCAAAATTTTCTGGACACACTTAAAGCAGTTATACGGGAAACTTATGCTTAAATTAGAAAAGAGAAAAGTCACAAATCAAAAATGTACACTCCCATCTCAGGGAGTAGAAAAATAAGCACAAAATATGCCCAAAGCAAGAAGGAATTAAATAGTAAATATACAAGCATAAATCAATGAAATTGAAATGAAAGTCAAACAAATGAAAATCAAACTGATGCAACAAAATTGATTCTTTAAAAAGACCAATGATGAGGCACTTGGGTGACTCAGTTGGTTAAGCATCTGACTTAGGCTCAGGTCATGATCTCATGGTTTGTAAGTTGGAGCCCCACACCGGGCTCTGTGCTGACAGCCCAGAGCCTGGAGCTTGCTTTGGATTCTGTGTCTCCCTCTCTCTCTGCCCCTCCTCTGCTCACATTCTGCCCCTCTCTCTTTCTCAAAAATAAATAAACATTAAAAAAAGATCAATGAAACTGACATTTAGTGTGACCGATAATTTTATATGCCAACTTGGCTAAGCCCTAGTATCTGTTTTTAGTAAAAAACTACTCTAGATGATGCTCTGAAGGTATTTTTCAGATAGGATTAAAATTCAAATCAGTAGACTTTGAACAAAGCAGTTACTCTTCATAATGTGGGTGGGCCTTGTTCAATCAATTGAAGGTCTTAAGAAAAAAGATTGAGATTCTCAAGCAAGTAGGAATTCTGCCTCCAGATTGCCTTCAGACTCAACACTGCAACATCACATGCCTCCAGGTAGCCTTCCCTAGAGATGTTGGTCTTAGCAGTTCTGACAGTTGTGTGACTCAATTCCTTAAACAAACAAAAAGACCTCTCTCTGTATTTACACATCCTGTTGGTTCTGTTTCCTGGGAGAATTCTGACGGACACATCTAGCACTACTGATAAAGGGAAACAGAAAAAACACCAATCACCAATATTAGGAAGCAAAGGCTATCACTACAGACTGTTCTGATATGAAAAGGATAGTAAGAAGGTACTATGAATACCCCCAAACACAAATTCTACAGGTTAGATGAAATGGGCCAATTCCTCAAAAGGCACAAACTATCACCACTGACACAATATGAATTGGATAATTCATATTTGAATAACCCTGTAACTGTTAATGTAATGAAATTAATCATTTAAGAATTCATGAAAAAGAAATCCCCAGGCCTACCTAGATGGTTTCACTGGAGAAATCTACCAAACACTTAAAGAATTAACATCAATTCTACACGTTTTTTCTTCCAGAACATAAAAGTGGAGAGAACACTTCCAAATTCATTTTATGAAGCCAGCAGTACCCTGGCTATGTGACTGTAAAGGGGTAGCCTGAGGGAGATCTTCATGGTGATGACAATGTCCTGTATCTTGATCATGGTGGTAGTTACAGGAATGTATGCATGTACTGAAATGGCATAGAACTATACATACTAAACGTTCTGACATCAATTTCCTGGTTTGATGCTATACAATAGTCATAAAAGATTTAAACATCAAGGTTAAGCCAGGGAAAACTGTGAAGTATGCACAGGATCTCTTATCCTATCCTTTGCTACTTCCTGTGAATGTATTATTTCAAAACAAAAAATTAGGAAAAATCTTGAGAATTTCATATGCTCTTTCAAGTGAAGTTTGGTGCATTGTAATAGGACAGGGAAACTAAAATTTCCCAGGATTGCATGCCTTTCGGTACTGTGAAACATATTGACAACTCCAGAAAGTAAATTCAAAGTAACTCATGCCAAAGCATTGAATACAGTGCCAGATCTGTGGTAGGTGAATACTAAGTAGTTTTAATAGTTTGGAACACAAAGGAATAACAAATGACTGTGGGAATTTGTAAAATACAAATTAATGGGCAAGTTTTCTCTGGGAAATATATGATGGACTTTGTTTTTCTTATTGATTGATTGATTGATTGATTGATTTAAATATGAAATTTATTGTCAAATTGGTTTCCATACAGTACCCAGTGCTCATCCCAACAGGTGCCCTCCTCAACGCCCATCACCCACTTTCCCCTCCTTCCCACCCCCATCAACCCTCACTCAGTTTATTCTTAGTTTTTAAGAGTCTCTTATGGTTTGGCTCCCACCCTCTCTAACTTTTTTTTTTTTCCCCCTTCACCTCCCCCATGGTGTTCTGTTAAGTTTCTCAGGATCCACATACTAGTGAAAACATATGCTATCTAATCTTTTAGATGACGTTCTCTTATCAGGGTATTATCTTGTTGAACTGTCACTCTCCTTTGACTGTTGGATACTTCTCCAACTAATCTTCCCATTGCCCACAGCTGAAATGAAAGGCATAAAAATTGCTACCATTTGTTTATTGTAGATATCTACCTTAATGTATATTATCTCATCTCATTTAAACTCAAATAACTCTGAGATATAAAAACTATAATTATACATATGTGGGAATCTTTGAGGAAGAAATGAAAGGAATTAATAAACTTATATGGCTGATAAGTGATTTTTTTACATGAAAAATGCAACTTTATGTCAACAATCTAGAGAAAGAATAATATGCATAATAATCCTTAAGCATGGATGGTTGCTTACTCTAAAGCCGGTTAATCTTCAGTATGTTTGGGCACATCCATAAGTTCTTAGGGGATAGAAAACACATTTGATTGCTATAACATAATAATGATATAACCTCTTAATGTGTTTCTGACATAAAATATTAAGACATCATCGATCCTTTTATGCTTAGAAATATTGAGTGTTTTATGTGATTTTGATCTGTACATTTTAAGCAGATGTTGGACTTGCAACCCATAAAAATATGAAGATGCTAAAAGGAATAAATACACCGACCATCTGAAGGAAAAAAACCAGCTAGATCTCTGTAGTTCATGGAGAGGAAAACAGAGTAAGTCCTCAAGTGTATACCTGGAGAAAACCAGTAACAGTGGCTTCAGCAGGGAGGCAGAGGGCATAGAACCTTTAGATACAACTTTTCAGAGTGACAGCTCTGGAGATCGGAGCAACTGTAGAGTTTGCATTTGGCTTTCCTTTAGGCCAAGCACCGCCATCAGATAATTTCTTGCATTGTCTTTCAGAATTATGCCTTTTTAAAAAATGGACTGTACTGAGGTTTCAGAACATGTGCACCATTACCTTAATTAAAATAGAAAACCCAGTGTGTTTCTAGTGATTGCCATGTTTGACTTCATCTCTTTCATAATCTTAATTGTCTTTTTAATTAAAGAATTATCTTAATGATCAGTTTTAAGAGAGTTGGAGCCATGGTATTAGTCAGTGTACTTATCTCAAACTTGTAAGGAAAAGTCAGAGTCCAAGGTTAGGTAAGGCAATGTAGCACATTTTTCTTTAAGCTTCCAGGCACTATTTTGTTCTCTAATCTTAATACCTAGTGTATACATCATTCTTCCATCCCTTTCCAGAGCTTATGATGGCTGCATACTTGACCAGAAAAAAGTTCCAAAAGTTCCAATAAAGAGTATTGTCCCAAGAGTGTGTGGAGGAAGATTTTTACTCACTTGCTGAAGTTTTGGGTTAATCTGGTGTTTAGAACCTTCGTTTTCTCAATTTATGGGAAATACATACTTAGTGTGTAAAAAAGTTCTGTTGTTGCTGTTGTTAAAAGCATGATTGAGTGTAGTTTACTAAAGAGATCTTAAAACTAGCTTCTTGACAGTCCTACTAATGCAAATAAAAACTGTATAGTGAGAAATGGATGCAAAGAAATATTTTACTAGGTATTATAAGAGCCTAAAATTCCAAAGGAATTTGTCGTTTTTCTAATGGGGTATTGTAAATATCATTTAGGAAACAAAGTGATTGGTATTAAAATACATGCAAAAGGACTGTGGGATATTGTAAAGAGCAAAGATTGAAAGTCAAGAAAACTAGAATCAAATCTCAGATCTGCTTGTATTAATGGACAAGTCATTTAATCTCTGTGTCTCATTTTTCCCATTTGTAGACTGGAAATAATACCCATTTAAGGATAAAATATATTGTTAACTGTGGCTAAAGAATGAATCTTGCTTTTATTGAGTTAGAGGGAGGTTTTAAAGCTTGTATTTATACCTTTTTTTCCTCAAGAAAATGTGAATAGTTTTCTTAAAACAACAGCAACAAAAACAAAGTAAAAAGTCTTCCTTAATATGGCATAAGGCATGATACATCAACATTGGTTACTATTAAACTACCAATCACGGAAACTTATCTAAGTTTGAGACTGCTCAATACATAAACTAAAACCTGCCAGCCCTCACAGGGACCTGTATTTACACACAGATACACCCGCCTCTCCAAGTAATTGTTTTCTAACAAAGTATTGTTTATATGTTTCATGCAAATTGATCTGAAGTGTTGCTTAGACAATCTTATTATATTTAGGAATAAAAACTTCCATCAAGAAATTGTACAAAAGACAATGGACACACCAGCTGGATAAATCTATCATATGCGGGGGGCGGGGGGAAGCACTTTTAATTAGCTGAGTGAATGCAGTTTGCTGAACACAGAAAGCACAGCCACAGTCATATTAAAATGTGCCTAATTTTCTGTGAAAAAGTCCCATCTGAACAGGCCTGACCACAGTCAATCATACTAAAAGCCACTGGTGCTTAATTTGATTTACCAATATAAAATGCAAATTAGGTTATTAAGTGGAGTGGCAGACTGAGGAGGGCCCCTTTCAAACCATCAAGTTAAATGCAAGCAGACAGCAAACTGGCTGTGCAAAGAAAATTTTAGCATATTCGTTTGATTAGTGCTACAAAAATTTAATTAGGTTGGCTAATTACTTGACAAATTGCTCTACACGAGAGAAAAGGCAGAGGAGTTTTTTTTTTTTTTTCCTTTTTCATTGCAAATATCCTGTGTGTATTTTAGCCCAAATGCTATCTGCCAATTTGCAAAAGCATTATTAAATGAATGGAAGATGGTCCCCAACAATGGTAAATCGTATAATGCATATAATTAGACAAGACCCACACAACTCTACCCGTATGTCCAGACTCTCTCATGACTGAAAATATTTAACACAATATTTTTATGTAACTACTGTCAAAATAGATTATTACAAGGCAGTCAGTTGTTCTTAAGAAAGAAAACATTGTGCATGATATAGAAAAGAGGGTGAAAAAGAGGGTGAAAAAGAATTCGTGAAATTCCCACCTCCCAGAGGAGTTTGTTCACTAGTAAATGAAGTAACAGTGACATGCTGAGGTTTTTCATCACAGAATGGACTTGCCAGCCAAAATACGTCTGATTGAGGCCAGGGTTACAATGAAGTAGAAAAAAGTGTCTCTTGTGGTACATTCAAAATGGAAAACTATTAAATAATTCTCAACATCTACTGACATCTTATAAAGTGAATTTCACTTTCTGCAATGCTATTTATTGGTCATTATTCCTTCCTCTATCTTTTCCCAATCACTACATAAGAGAGCAGATGTGAAACACTCATCTTTGCAGAAATCTCACAAGTTGTGTGACCAAAGAATGGAAGAAAGTGTTCAGCCCATGTCAGTATTTTATTGAGAGATTACCAATACCTTGAATAACACAAAGTGTCTTTCTCTCTTCAGAGGGAAACTTGATTTTCCTAGAGAAAGTATATGTTTATATCCACATTCAGGAGAACAAGAGATGGGATTTCATATAATTGCAGGATTATTTGGAGGACTCCCAATTTTTTCATATATTTATTTGATCTTTTTAAATTTTTCTACAGAACTAGTGAATCTGCTCTAACTCAAGCATCATGATTTTATATGTAGATAACCACTTTGTCAGTTCAAGTGGAAAAAATAAGTATCATGTTTTATAAACATAAAGCTTAGTAGTTAGTAATTAGATACTGTATTTAACCTGTTCTAAAGTGACATTCTAGGAAACTACAAATGACAAGAAATACTTGTGAACATTTATGCGGGCTGTGCCTTATTCTGCAATTAGTATTTTCTAACTTAAATTTAGAACACAAATGTAATGACACTGCACAATGCAAATGTGGTCAAATTATTTTACGTAACACCGTTACTGCCATTTTATCCTAGTTTACCATTTTTACCGTTTTTAGCTTTACAACCATCACCAAAGGAAGTAGAGTATAGATTATGTGTGGCATAATATGGATTATGCGGACAATTCTGCTACTGGAAAATCGAGTACTGGGATAAAGTTGTGGCCTACTAAGCATACATTTGCCCATGAGTTGCTGGCATTACATTTAATGGCCTTGAGGACTCCATCTTCATATGCAAAGGTAGATTTTACAAAACAGTGAGTTAGAAAACATAAAATTCAGTGGCAAGGCAATAGTACTTTTTATATAATAGAACTATACCAACAATTGAGGTTTTTCCCTTCAAGGTATTGACTGATTTTCTTTACTCTCTTTTTCTATTATTTGCAATTTGATAAACTGACTGATATTTTTAAAAAATCTGATAGACACAGTCTAATAAGAGAATTGAAGTCTGAGACATTTTATTAAGGGTGCGGGTATAAAATAGTAAAATTAATAACTTGCAAATATGTCTTGTGTGTCAATATCAAATGCATTTGTCCAATGAATTTGTCCTATGATAACTGCTGAAGATGTGATAATCTTTGATTATATTTCTTATATGTTGCTTGGAACCAATTGCATGCACGTGTAATAATAGCAGTTATCTTTTATGGCGCCCCTACTATGTGAAGGCACAGAGTTTAAGCTTATATTTATATTATTATTTAATTCTTTTATTAAAGTCAATATATAAGTACTATTGTCCCCATTTTAGAGAGGATGAGATTAAGATCAAGGTAGATAAAGTAAAATTCAAAATCAAAGACATAGCAACTGATAAATCTGGGATTTGAACTGAATTTTGTCTGAATTCCAACATCATGTTCTTTCCCTATGCTACAAGTAGTTTTTGAACATATATTTTTTGTCGTGATTTTATGTGTGTATGTACTTGTGAAATATAATTGGTGTGCTTATATATAATTTGAGATTTTATGAAACCACTGTGACTTGTATACAGAAAGTCCATAGATTTTATGGAGTCTATGGTGATTTAGTCTGACAAGAACCGTTGGGAACATAAAATATTCTAAAGGTGCATACACAGAGTCAGATTACTTGCATATCGGAGACATCAAAAGAAACACACACACACTCACACACACACAAAAGGAAGACAAGTATGGGATTGGATTGGGAAAGGTGAAGTTCCATCTACATGACAACCAATGTACTAGGAAGAATACACCAGTGTATGAAGACATGAGTTTAAAACCAGCTTTAGTCTATTAAAAGGCTTCATTTTCTTTCAGTATAGCTATGTTGTAAATTAAAAAAAAAACCTTGGTTTCTAGATGGGATAAGATTCTTTTTTCTCATTAACATTTTAGAGGTTACATTTAAGAAGACTTCCTTAAGATGCATATATATGTATGGATAGTGAACAGTAATTAGTCTTCTGAATACCTTTCTACATGCTATTGATATTCCTGAATATTTTGTTTCAAGTATTTTATAGACAATAAATAATCCTTCATATCGAAATATCAATCCTCTTGAAGTCGATTTGAATTAATGGTAAAAATTCCCGATAATATTTCAATTTGAAAAGCATCCTTTAGATTTTGAACTGATTGATAAAATAAATGACTCTAGGATACACAGGACTGCAACTAAAAATTCACTACCTCTCAAAATTCACTATGCCATGAATTGCATGGTGTTAATTCAATCATTAATGTAGAATATATCCTAATTCCTTCAATACTTCCATATCCAAAAAATATCTCCATTTCAGTTCAAATTTAGAGGATAAGAATCGTGGAGTTTCAGAATTAAAAAACGATTTGGTGTTTTGATCAAATATTGGTATACTGTTTGGTTGTATTCCTCAAGTACCTTGATTTTGTCAAAGAAAACAAACATCCTGTTATATGGAGCTCTCATATTATAATGAGGAGAGCCTTACCAAATGGTAACCCCGCCATCTGCATGGTCCAGGGAACACTTCTTCTCTCACCGTGGGAACTCTCCTCATATAAAGTGGCCATTTGTGCATTGGTTCTTTTCTGCAGTCACAAAGGAAAAGTTTAGCTTATGACTTCGAGTTTCATGTTACCATGTGTTGTTATATTTGTCATCTGTGATGCAAAATATAAACATAAAAGCTGCTATATAGTTAGAATAATAGGTACATGTACTTACTGAGTTGAGAAGCACCAGAAGAAAATGCATTATCTCCCTGGTTATTTGTAGTCAGAAAAAATTACCCTGATATTTAAATGCATAAACAACAAAAAAGTAATTTTGCCAGTGAGAGCAAAATTTAAGCATTACAAAAAACACGATAAATTCAGAACTAGTTTATCTGGATTTAATGAACCTAAAGAAAGTGCTCTAATGAAAAGGAAAGAATTTGTAAAGAATTATTGCAGTTCAATTTCAAAACCTCAAATATTTGAGGTAGTACGACTAAAATTTTCACCTCTTGTCATAAATACAAAATGAGCAAGAATGTCATTTAGCATTTATTTGCAGTATAATTCATAATTATATGATGGGGGATATCGTTATTTTAACATTTGGGCAAAATTATACAATTTATTTGCAGGTAATTGAGTAGGTTGGACAGCATGCAAGCAAGTGTTAGTGAGAGCTCAGACACAAGGCCAGCTAGTTTTGTTTCCGGTATCAGGGAACTTCATTTTAATCCTTTGACTGATGAGCTTAAAAAAACCCTGAACTTTGTGCAGTAAAAGCCATATGATTCCCAGGAGTACTTCATTAGGCAACAGCTTTTTGGGGGATGGGAATTTCTTTTGTGACTTTTTATTCGGCGTTTCCAGTCAGGGCCAGAAGTATAGAGTATTGATAAAAAAAAAATAATAATAATTGTTGAACCATAGAAAAATTGACTTGAATCAATTGTAATCTTAAAAGAAAATCATAGGTTGGCTCCCTTGCTATCAGAATGGTCTATATATACATCCATATGCATATACTTTATAAAATCCAGATATATTTTTATCTTTCACACATTAGTTCACTTTCTGCAAGTATCTTGAAACCACTGTGTAAAGTTTAACATGACCTGTACTCAGCAATAGTACTTGTCTTGCCTTAGCTATTAGCCAAATTTATTACTTAGGAGTGGCTTAGAAGAACAGAAGACATTAAAATTGTCTAAGTTCGATCTCTAAGAGTATCTTTTTGCTTCACTAGTTACCATCTTGGTAGCATTAAGCATGTCGTAAGCTTGTGCTAGTGCTGGGCATGATAATCTGAGGCACTAGGTATGAATAAACTACCTTAATGTTTTGGCTGCTCAATATTAAACCAACATAATTATTAGCAAATATTAATTCATGGTATTATCAAATTGATAAAAATTCTGTTTCTTTGGAGAGGTGCAGAAACTAATTTACAGTTTTTCATTAGGGGCGCCTGGGTGGCTTAGTTGGTTAAGCATCTAACTCTTGATCTCAGCTCAGGTCTTAATCTCAGGGTAGTGAATTTAAGCCCCACATTGGGCTCCATGCTGGGCCTGGAACCTACTTTAAAAACAACAACAACAACAACAAAGGAACAAAACTATAAATGCAGTAAAAATACTTGTTGTGTGAGAAATGCTTTCCTAATTTTCCCTCCTATTCCATTATTAAACAATCATTTTTAAGAGTAGTTTGTTTCTGTCTCTTTCTTGATGCTAGAGAAATCATTGCCTAGGCTTAAACAACATAGTCGGTTCATCTGAGGGTATATTTTTCCTTCTGCAGAGCCAGGTACTTTTGGGTTTTAGCAGAATTAACAGATTTTCAGGAGGTTTTTGCTGCGCATTAGGGCTAATTTTGTCCTTGTTTCTACAAAGTTAAAAGCAGTTGGTGCAAGTCACATTAACAAAGACTCACCTGTACGGAGATTCTAAAGCGAAATCCAGCTGGGTTTCCTGCTATCATATAGGGCACAAATTAATCAGCACAATCTTTCACTTACCTGAAAAAAACCAGCTTCTTTCTCAAAGGTGTAGGTAAGGACAGAATCACCCTAATGGGGTTCTATAGGAAGGGCCTTCTATAAAACCAAAACAGTCACAGTGAAACTACAAATTGTCTCTGTTTTTCCCTTAAAAGTAAGCCACTGATAAGGAGAATATTATTTTATACACAATGAGCCTTCTATAACTTGATCGGTAGTTCACTTCTAAGAGTGTTGAATTGTCTCCATGCCTGATAAGGTACTGGTTTCTTTTATTTCCTAATATTCTCTAAAGTATTAGTTACACATATGTGAAACATTCTTAGTTTATCACGATACTGGAAGTTTAGCATTACAAGCTGTGAATATGTTTTAGATACCTGAGAAAATAGGTACAATGTGCAGAATGACCATTTGACCATCTTGGTCCTTGGTTTCTTTGCAAAGGCATAAAAACACGAGCTCTTGCTGCAGGACACTATCAACTTTCTCCACTTTTCTTTAAATGGGAAAATTGTATGGGATGGCAAAAAGAAAAATAGTTAACTAATAACACCAACATTAAAAAAGAGCACCTCCCCAAACTTGTGAACATTTAAAATTATTTGATTAAGCAACGATTATCAAAAACAGTGGTTGAGCTGCTCTGGCATCAACTTAACATATAACTTTACCTTTTCTTTGTCTGTTGAGCTGAATAAAATAATTGTAAATATTAATTTTTTTAAATTGTAAGACAGATTCCTAAACTTTAATGTTAATGGCATTTGCTTTCTAAGAAAAAGTAAGAAGACCTTTAAAAATTCAAAAAGTATATAATTAAAGATAAGTTTTCTTTGCAAACTTCTTTAAATTGTTTTAACTTGTTACATTTCCTTCTCTTCTAAGAATACTCTATTTATATCTTATTATAATTATTCTTATATTTGACTACAATGTATGACAAACCGACACAAACATATCTAAGGTTTACTATATTTTATCTTGTGTATTTGCAGCAAGTCGGTTTTTCATAATTATTTTTATAAATTCTTTTGATAACCAAATATATTAACCACAATAGAATCAAGAAGGAAATATACATGATTAAAATTGTTTTAAATTTTCTAAGGTAAAGGTGTCATGATTTTGAAAGGATATCACTTTACACTTTTAAATATTCACCTTTCGTAAGTTTTCCACATCTAAAAGTAACCTTTTTGGAGGGACAAATATGTACATGTCCATAGAAAAATGCATTTTGTGTGAAAGGGTTATTTAGCTGAATAGGTGAGTGCTATGTAAACATGAATAAACACTATTTCCTTCTATGCACCTGTCAGTTTAGAAGTTCTCCTAAAACTCACTTACTACCCAATGGAGACATTGAGATCATTTGAAAAAGTTCACTGTCAGAGAAAAAAATAATCACCCTTATGGTTTGTTTCCCTCTCTCTTTTGTCCCCCTCCCATATGTTCATCTGTTTTGTTTCTTAGATTCCATGATCAATCTAATATATATATTTTCAAGTAAAAGCATCGAATTGTTGTGATGAGCACTGGGTATTGTATGTAAGTGTTAAATCACTAAATTCTACACCTGAAACTAATATTATACTGTATGTTAACTAACAAATTTAAATAAAAATTTGAAAAAAGGAAAAAATATAATTTTCTTTTCAAATAGTAAATAAAGCCTACTGTATATATATTTTTTATTTTAAGTCACCAAATGGAAGATAATATGGCTGTCTTCTATTATCTCAAAGTTTCCATTCATTCATTAATCTATTTATTCATTTCACAAACTGAATAAATAAATATTCATGAATTCATTTATTATACACACTTTTAAGTATTTGAAGCAATGGGAATTTTATTGATACAAGAATGAATTGGATGAAAAATGAATATACATAATATTAGATGATTCCAAATATTTGATAGTGTAAGAAAGTAGATAATGAAAAAAGATGGATTAAATAATGAATTCAACTCTAAAGCTTATTTGTTCAAAATCTATGGACCTATACAGTTTATGCAATAAGGAATACATAAGAAATAATCAGTTATGTGATATTATTAAGGAACTTATAGAAAGCTTTATTTTTTACCTGTGAAAGGTGAATTTTGGATGCAGGCATTGCTGACAGTAAGGGAATTACTTTCTTAAGAAGCAATCAAATCAATCTCTAAAGACTTAAACCTAGTCAGGAAGATTTCAGGTTTGCTTGCCTCAGGGACCCGGTTATCGCAAATACTTCTTGAGGCCTCTTCATGCTGAAGGCAGACTTTTTTTCTTACATGGATATATGTTTATTCACTTAAAACTTCTCTGAAGCAGAAAATGAGTATAAGCATTAAACTTCAAGGAATTTCTCTTCATGTAAGCGATTGCACGGTCCACAAAACTATGATTGAATGATATTTTATATAAAAACTCATAGAAAATAAAGTGAAATTAAAAGTACCCAAGAAGAGTATTATTTCTTAAACACCTAAAAAAATTATGCAGGCTTATAGATACTCATGGATTAAAAGAAAATAATTGGGGTAACTTTTTGAATAATGGTTACCAGATCTAATTTTCCTAAGGGCGCTTAATACGATTCATGATAAAAAATAATGAATAAAGAGGTTTATTTTTGTCTAAAAGATTTCTGTCACCAACCACAGACAGAGAGAGAGAGACAGACAGACAGACAGACAGAATTGAAACAAATCAGGTCAACACATGCTGTGTTTCTTCTGCAGAGAATACATTACAAAATTACAAACCAGGAAACTAGAATTGTGATGTTTCCAAATAGAATGAGAATATATCAGGTGAACCTTTAATTACCGGTACCCTAGAATCCTTTAGCTATTTCCCTAATTGTGATTACTATGCAAATTTCAGTGACAGCATTTTTTTGTTGTTCTACATTAGTATATTTTTTCGCTTTCCTTTTCCTTCTTCAGTTTTAACAGCTGATAGGAAATAAAGAAGTTCCTAACAGGTATGTGGGGGGAAAAACCCCAGATGTACTAACATGGTAGTTTTTAAACCCATGACTCCCTCTGCTTAGCAGAAAAGTAACAGTAACACACATATCTGAACATACATGTTCTTTTAAAGAGATACACACCGGGGCGCCTGGGTGGCGCAGTCGGTTAAGCGTCCGACTTCAGGCAGGTCACGATCTCGCGGTCTGGGAGTTGGAGCCCCGCGTCAGGCTCTGGGCTGTTGGCTCAGAGCCTGGAGCCTGTTTCCGATTCTGTGTCTCCCTCTCTCTCTGCCACTCCCCCGTTCATGCTCTGTCTCTCTCTGTCCCATAAATAAACGTTGAAAAAAAAAAAAAAAGAGATACACACCAGCTGCTGTGTATGTTCATTCAAAACACTCTACAGCCTTCTAATACTTCTGCTACAACAGCAACAAGTGAATCATACTTGCCAGCGGATGAACGTTACTCTTCCTAGTGGTCCTTTCAATCCACCCAAATCTGTATAGCTCTAAATATGTGTATCTCTTACTGTAGAACTTTACTTATGTTCTACTGGTATTTATATACTTTAATAAAGATGAAAATAAACAACATGATGCTTATAGGAGAAGAAAGGTAACATTTTTTAAGTTTATTTATTTAGAGAGAGACAGTGTGAGTGGGGGAAGGGTAGAGAGACAGGGAGATACAGAGAATCCCAAGCAGGCTCCCCACTGTCAGCACAGAGCCCCAAGCAGGGCTCCAACTCAAGAACCATGAGATCATGACCTGAGAAGAAATCAAGTCAGGTGCTTTTATTTATTTATTTTTTTATGTTTATTTATTCTTGAGAGAGACAGAGAAAAAGACAGAGAGAGGGAGGGAGAGGCAAAGCGAAGAGGGAGACACAGAGTCAGAAGCAGTCTCCAGGCTCTGAGCTGTCAGCACAGAACCTGATGCTGGGTTTAAACTCACCAACCGGGAGATCATGACCTAAGCCTAAGTCAGATGCTTTATCGACTGAGCCACTCAGGAGCCCCAAGAGTCAGATGCTTAACTGACTGAGCCACCCAGGTGCTCCAAAATGTAACTTTTTTTAAAAAAAGTTTGAGAGAAGTAGAGACAGAAAACATGTGCAAGTGGGGGAGGGGCAGAGGGAGAACTAGCTGGAGAGAGAGAATCCCAAGCATGCTCTGCATTGTCAGCTCAGAGCCCCATGTGGGGCTTGAACCTATGAACCATGAGATCATGACCTGAGCAGAAATCAAGAGTCTGAGGCTCAATCAACTGAGCTACCCAGGCACCCCAAAGATAACTTTTTATTATATCCTCTATTGTGTCTCTAAACCTCTATATACATCACTCACATTTGTAATAGTTTTGTTTTCTACGGATTATTGAAATAAATATTTCATTATACAAAACTTTGAAAGTAAGAAAAAAAAGCTAAGGAAGGAAATCAAAACAAATACATGTTCCCAATCAGATAGATTAACATTTTGACACATATTTTCAATAGGGGTATATATGTGTACATTTCTTTTCTTATTTTGATAATATTTAGACCACATTATATATGTGTGCATGTAACACTTTTTCACATTTCATTATGAGTATTTCCCATGTTATCAAATATTACTTTAAAACATTATTACTAATGATAGCAGGTAGCATGATATTAAAATAGGCTAAATATCATAATTACTGTGAGTACACTATCAGTGTTTTATTTTACAACTATAGTGAACATTTATGTGCATAAATTATTGCATACATTTATGGGTTTTCTCTTAATGGATTTTAATTACAAATGTAATACATGCTCATAGTAAAAAAGAAAAAAAAATCACACAGCACAGACAAGTTTAAAATGGATAGATGTTTTCTTCCCACAGATCCTGATCTCAGTTACAGACATCTCCACCATTTAGAATTTCTTATGGGCTCCTGGGTGGCTCAGTTGGTTGAACATCGGGCTCTTGATTTCAGCTCAGGTCATGATCTCATGGTTTCGTGATTTCCAGCCCAGCATTGGGCTCTGGGCATTGACTGTACAGAGCCTGCTTGGGATTCCCCCTCTCTACCTCTCTCACTGCCCCTCCCTTGCTCGTGTGCTCTCTATCTCTCTCAAAACAAAGAAATAAACTTAAAAAAAAGAATTTCTTATGATTCCTTTCAGATTTTTTTGAATGATGCTATTTTGTACATATTGTATCTTATTTTTTTTTAAAAGAAAAATTTTCGAACTATTTTCTATATTTGAAGTCTTCCCATATTTGAACCTTCAGAGGTATTTCTTTCTGGGACATCTGGGTGGCTCAGTCAGTTCAGCGTCCGACTTCGGCTCAGGTTATGATCTTGGGGTTTGTGGGTTCAAGCCCTGTGTCTGGCTTTGTGCTGGCGTCTCAGAGTCTGGAGACTGCTTCACATTGTGTGTCTCCCTCTCCCTCTCCCCTTGCCTCTCTCTCTCTCTCTCTCTCTCTCTCTCTCAAAAATTAAGTGATTTTATAATCTGCATAACTGTGTCTGATAACTGTGTCACATCTGAAAGTTTTGCAGCTTTGCTTACCAGCATTCTTGTTTCTGTTGGATATGAGTTTAGAACTTTTTTGTTTCATTTTCTTCTGTGTTTTTTCAATATGTATATTACAAAGTTTAATTTTTATTCATTTTTTGAGAGAGAGAAAGCATGAGTTGGGGAGGGGCAGAGAGAGAGAGAGAGAGAGAGAGAGAGAGAATCCCAAGCAGGCTCCACATTGTCAGTGTGGAGCCCGATGTGGGGTAGGAAATCCATTTACCTTGAGATCATGACCTGAGTGGAAGTCAGATGCTTAACTGAATAAACCACCCAGGTACTCCTTGTGGGGTTTTTTTTTGTTGTTGTTATTTTGTTTGTTTGTTTGTTTGTTTTTTACTTTGAGATGCTCAGGTGCTGTCCAAAATTATTTGGATCAAGGATAAAGATTCTTTACTGCATAGGGAATTTGAGTTTGCTCACTACAAGACCTTGGAAACTCTACTAGCCAGTGATTCCTTTAAGTGTAGGACTTGCAATATTTTTTGCACCATCAGGTGATAAAATTTTTTGCTGTTCATCCACGCAAAGACTAGCTAATCATTCCAACACCTTGTGGATTTTCCTTCCAGCTGTGCTTGGAATCAAATTCTTTTGCAAAATTGGGGAACAGAGGGTGGAGAACTTTACCATCACTTCCTGTTTTTATTAAGAACAAAGCCTTTGGAGTCCTGCCTTAAGCAGGGAGAAGCTTCCATTTTATTCCCCACCTTGAGTCAACCCAAGGTGACTTATTCCCCCTGTTATCAAGAATGTCCTGGGGACAGAAAAAGACTCAATGTTTCTCTTATTTCTGGAAATTCCTTCTTCTATGTAGATTTTGGCTTTATCGTTTCTTACTACTGTGTTCATTAATTAAAAAGATGTTAGAAATTATAAGAATGAGGGGGGCCTGAGTGACTCAGTTGATTAAGTGTCTGACTCTTGATTTCAGCTCAGGTCATGATCTTGTGGTCTTGAGATTGAGATCCACATTGCGTTCCATGCTCAGTGGAGCTTGCTTGGGATGTCAATCTCTCTCTCTCTCTCTCTCTCTCTCTCTCTCTCTCTCTCTCTCTCTCTCTCAAAATAAATAAATAAACATTAGAAAAAGAAATTATAAGAATGAGATAGTTGAAAATAAAATGTAATGATAATTCATTTAGATATAGCTAGAGTATCCTGGAATGATGGGTTAGTAGAGACCTATGAGAATGTAGCCCAGAAAAGTACAGATGGCAAATATAAAAAAGGTTAACAGGTGAAGATACAGTCAAATATTTTTTAAAAAAATTTTCTTTATATTTGAGAGAGAGAGAGAGCCATCACAAGCAGGAAGAGGGGCAGAGAGAGAGGGAGACAGAATCTGAAGCAGGCTCCAGGCTCCAAGCTGTCAGCACAGAGCCTGACACTGGGCTCGAACTCATGAATGGCAAGATCATGACCTGAGCTGAAGCCAGACACTCACCCGACTGAGCTACCCAGGCACCCCTAGAGTGAAATATTCTAACACTTATCTAATCATAATTCCAAAGGCAAAAGGGAAGGTGACAGAGTTCTATCTGATGAGGTAATAATTCGGAATATTCTATACTATATATACTAAAACATCACAGCAAAGCCAAAGCAAGAAATGTAGAAATCAATCCACACCTAGATATGCCAAAGGCATACTGAAGAATATGAAAGGCAGAGACATTGAAAGCATTCAGAGAAGATGAACTAAGTTTAAAGAAGGAAGAGTTAGATAGATACCATTAGATATTATGATATTATGATATTATTATTAGATATTATTAGATATATCTAACTAACCATTAGTTAGATAGATACCTCAAATTAAAAATAAATGTCAATCTCAAATCCCACAATAGGTAAAACTATCTTTTCCGAAAGGAAAATAAAAATGAAATAAAAGTGAAATAAAAATCAGACCACCAATACATCTAGTTGAAGGAAGTTGTTAAGGATGTACTCCAGGAATAAGAACGGTGAATCCAAAAGAAGTTGTGATATGGAAGAATTGAAGAGCTAAAGAAGTGATATGAGGCTAAGTAAAATTGAATATATGAACTAATCCTGTAGTTTACCCTTGAGTAACATGGGTGTGAACTGTGTGAGACCTCTTTTTTTTTAATGTTTATTTATTTATTGTAAGAGAGAGATATACAGATAGTGGGGGGAAAGCAGAGAGAGAGGGAGAGAGAGAATCCCAAGCAGAACTCACACTGTCAGCACAGAGCCTGACGCAGGGCTTGAGCGCATGAACTGTGAGATCATGACCTACGCAGAAATCCAGAGTCAAACGCTTAACCAACTGAGCCACCCAGAGAGCCCTGAACTGTGTGAGACCTCTTCTATTTTTTCAATAAATACCGTAGAGTATTGTAAATGTATTATCTCTTATTTTCTTTCTTCTAGTTTAATTTAAAGAATACAGTCTATAAGACATATAGCATATGAAATTTGTGTTAATTGACTATGTTATCGGTAAGGCTTCTGGTCAACACAGGCTGTTTGAAGTTTGAAGACATCAACCTCAATGATAATCTTCATGGAAATTGAAATTTAAACCACAATGAGATACCATTATAAATTCTCCCTATTAGATTTGTTTTAACGTTTATTTATTTTTGAGACAGGGAGAGACAGAGCATGAATGGGGGAGGGTCAGAGAGAGAGGGAGACACAGAATCTGAAACAGGCTCCAGGCTCTGAGCTGTCAGCACAGAGCCTGACGTGGGGCTCAAACTTACAGACCTCAAGATCATGACCTGAGCCGAAGTCGGAAGCTTAACTGACTGAGCCACCCAGGTGCCCTTAAATTTTCCCTATTCGGGGAGTACAAAATATTTGTTGCTAGTAGATATAGTGCAACAGCAATTATTCTACTGTTGCTGCGAGTGTGAATGAGTCAACTTCATTGGACAACAGTTTGGTAATATTTAATAATTTTACCCCTTGCTATGTGTCTTGGAGAAACTTTGCCAATGTGTACCAGGAGACATGAACTAGAATATTCATGGCAGCATTGTTCATTAAAGAAACAACCTAGCCCATTGAAATGTCAACTGTAGTAGAATGGATACGTAATTTGTGGTTCATTCCTGGAAGGAATGTTACACAGCACTGCAGCATCTGCTAAATGTGGAAATGAAAGAACCATAGCTATGTACAACCACATAGATGAATTCCACAAACATACTGTGTAATAGAAGCAAAGCACAAATGAATACATTATATTTTACCATTACATATAGTTCAAACCCAGTCAAAGTGACACTCTTTCCAGATCACTGTGATCACTGCAGTTGAGAGCTTATGTGGCTTCTCAGCTAGCAAGAGCTAATTGCTAAATTTTCAGGAGTTTGTTAACCATTGGTAACTTGAAATTTATCATTATGAAAGTATTTATGCCACCCAAATCAGAAAATGCTACAAATGAGAGATTTGGGGTCATTTTTCCTAGGGACAACTAGTTGTTACACATTTACCAGCATACTAGTAAGTGAGGGGGACTAAGGCTTTGTCTATGTCTATATTGGATGGTGTAAAATAGGTTTTGTTCTAATTAGATTTTAAACTCTCATGCATTTTTATGTTCTTTTCTATATATGTGATATCTTACAATAAAAACAAAAGTAAAAATATGTTTCTTTTAATAGTTTCATGCTGTTAGATTTTCTGTATAAATCTTTGACATAAGTGGAATATATTTCAATAATAAGAGTGAAATATGAGATCTTGTCTCATGGTTTTTAAGACTGGTTAGTGGCAGCGGTGCCTGGGTGGCTCAGTCAAACATCTGACTTTTGATTTCAGATCAGGTCATGATCTCATGGGCTCATGAGTTCAAGCCCTGTATTGGGCTCTAAGCTGACAGTGCAGAGCCTGCTTGGGTTTCTCTGTCTCCCTCTCTCCCCACCCCCACCCCCACTCTCTTTCTCTCTCAGAAATAAATAAACATTAAAAAAAAAACTGGTTAGTGGCCAAACCTGGATTCACATATGATTGTTCAGTTCAGAGCCTTTATTCTTTGTTCTACTGGAAGATGCCTCAATCATGTTACATGATTTTTATCTAGTTTCCCATTTGTCTCTTTGTAGCATCCCGCTCGAGCATCACCACAATGATGTAGGTTAATGGTATGAATTCATTTTTGCAGCGCCACAAGTTCAAATAAATGAAATTGTTTTGGCAACCTAGTGGGATTGGTTCCATGATTTCAAGACAATTGATTCCTCAATTTAAAGGAATGTAGGGCACCTGGGTGGCATGATCAGTTAAGCATCCAACACTTGATTTGTACTCAGGTCATGATCTCACTGCTCATGAGTTCGAGCCCTGTGTCGGGCTCTGTGCTGACAGCTAGGAGTCTGGAACCTGCTTCAGATTCTGTCTCTGTCTCTCTGCCCCTCCCCTGCTCATGCTCTCTCTCTCTCTCTCTCTCTCTCTCTCTCTCTAATATAAATAAATAAATAAATAAATAAATAAATAAATAAAGTAAAAAGGGGCACCTGGATGGCCCAGTCAGCTAAGCATCTGACTCTTGGTTTTGGCTCATGCCATGATCTCACAGTTTTGTGAATTTGAGCCCTTTGTTGGACTCTGTGCTGACAGCCTGGAACCTGCTTGAGATTCTCTCTCTTTCCCTCTCTCTCTGACCCCCCACCCACTTCGTGCTGTCTCTGTCTCTCTCAAAAATAAATAAACTTAAAAAAATAAATGAATGTAAACAACCCAAGAGTATTGTAACAGATGACAGATTGAGAATATACATACAAGTGGTCACATGCTCTCATTATACACAATCACTGGATGACATTTTCTTAATACCTTATTTAATATTTCCAGAAAGAATCCTTAAAGTCAGAAACATCTTCGTTTCTTATTACTTGTAGGTTTAACATGATACATTAGAAACAGGTACACTCTAAATATAAATCCATTTATCTTACTGATAAATTTTGTTCACTGCCAAATCATGTATCGCAATTGTTCACTGCCATATCATATACCTGGGTTTTTCTTCCTCAATTTTAGGTCTGAATAGATATGTTTTCACCAAAAAGTGCCTCTGAGTATTGTAGAAATATATCTTAGTAACAAAATAAAATTAACACTGCTAATTAAAAACTTGGTATTTAATATTGCTGGCTGTGACACGATGTAATTTACAGCTTTGTAATTCCCCTTGATGGAATACAATCTTCCTTTGCTTTCTTCTGGGGAAAGATCATGCCATATTAAACAGAGTTCTGATACTGTCACGCTCTTATCATATTACAGAAAGCACTAATCCATATGCCATTCATCTGACTCCCTATTCCTGAAGTAATCCATACTGGGCTGCTCTCTTGAGAATTTGCCCTTTTTGAGGATGCTGAGATCAGCCATATTGTGCAAAATGATCTTGGTTTTATGCAAAAGGTGTCTTAGTTCCAGATGTTTAGCAAGAATTTTATTGTGTTTCACTCAAAAATGCCAATTATGTGCTTACAAGTGTTCGTGCTCATTAGTTCTTTCTTCCAGTGTCCTCTATCAGAGGGCAATCAGTGAAAAAGGAGGTATTTTTATGACTTTTAGACAATTGGGTGGCAGTGGTAGGAAAAGAAATAGTAAGAAAGAAAGAGTAGGAGATAACAGAATGAGAGACCTTAGATCAGCTTGATTTCATTCATTAGTGTTCCATCTACCCAATTGCCACATACTTCAAAATTTAGCATATTCTGTATTTAGTCTTTTTTGTCATCATAAGAAAAATATTTGTAGATGAAGGGAGTCAGTTCCTTTCTTAGGATCAGGACTGAATATTTCTAGCAAGTCCTTTTGGGAAACCAAGTCAATGGAAATTTGAAGAACTTGGATGGAAAAAGATGCCCACAAATATAACTTAAACTATTTGAATTAATGTATCCATTATTGTAAATATGACTTCCATAACTATTTCTTGGAAAACATTCCCAGAAGATGATTTACAATGGGGTTAAGAACCGTGAGAATAGAGAATGGATTTTGAAAGACTAGCATGTAAATGAACTGTGTTGCACAGAACACTGTGCTCCACAAGATATTAAGAGATGCTCGAAAAACAAAAACAAAGAATCGTTCTAGGATTAAATAAATCTTAGAAAATGTGGGTAAAGTAAATTTTATTTATTTTGTTTTTGTAAGAGTTCTGCTCTTTCCACTGTAAAGATCTAGGAAAATGCAAAATTTCCTTGACCATGTACCAAGGGATCTCTCTTTCTCTCTGTATGTAAATATACATAAAGAATATAATATATATTAGTATCAGGCTATACATTATATATATTTATAATCTTGAAACATCTATTAACATCTTATGCAAGAAAGAGTTCTATGAACAATACCGTGACGGGGCACAGTCAGATATATTTGGACAGCCATTGGGAAGTATTATCTGGGGATATTTGAAGGCAGTGAGGAGAATGGGTTGAATGGTTGAGGAAAAAGTTTAAAAACTGAAAACACAGCTATAGGCAATCTTTACGCGGAGGGGCAAGAGGAACAAAGAAATTGAAAAAGTAGAATTAGAAGAATGCATTTGTGTCAGACAAGCAGAAGGAAACCTAGCTGTGTGCCCTGGTGGGTGTAAGTAGGAACATACTGAACTAATGCTCTTGAATTTGGTAGTGAAGATGCCAGTACTGATCTACAAGTGAGTACCTTTGGAAGAATGATGAACACAGAGGGCAGCAAATGGTGGAGGTGTGAATGCGTGGTTAGAAAAAAAAAAAAAACCCAGCAAATACTAACTCTTCTTAAGTGAAATTGTAATTGGAATATGAGTATAAAGGGTGAGGAAGTTGTGAGCATTGCTGGAAATGTAAGAGAATGAACTCCAAAGTGGAGGAGGTAAGGAAAGGAGACAGAAATGGAGGCTGAAGGGTCTTAAGATAGCCTTATTTCCTTTTGTCAATTCTTACCCTAGCAGCTCATAAACATTTAATTTCTCAGGTAAAATAGCACTCAATGCAGAATTTTTTATTATTAATATTGACTATGAAGCATAACATTTAGCTTCAAGTTTTCTTTTCATCATTTATTAATTTTAGTAGAATTCAACATTTATTTATTGATGGGTGAGAGATATATGAAGTGACTGATTCTATCTTTACCATTATTGAGTGTATAGTTTAGAATAAAGTTCAAAAGGAAATTAAAATATTTCAGATAATTAAAAAACACAGAAGGATAAATCTGCCTTGTCATTAGATAATCAGAGTTAAGTCCCTGACCTATTTATACACCCCTCATTCTGCCATATCTTAGTTATGTAAGTAGAAATTAATTTACTTGGTATTGATATTTTATAATTCTTATCAATATTTCAATATCTACCAAATATAAAAGAAAGATTGTCACCGAACCTGGATTTCAAACTTCTTATATGAACCACAATACATTTATTTTAAAGGAATCAATTTAGATTAAAAACCCATAAACATTTTATTTCTTGGGGGTTTGACTGAGTTTCCTCAGACATAATTTCCCATGGATATGTTTAGATGATTGTCTAAAGAATTGATGTTTTAAGTATTTTGATGGAATGATGGACTATTGTTGGTAATAACGAATACTTTATAAAGTGTCTCTGCAACAACCACTAATTAGCTTCATTATAGCCCACAGTTAATTCCGGCGAATAACTTATGTAAATGATGAAACTCTAGTAGTTTTTTCTGAATTCCTTGACAATGAGATTTTGAGAGTAATATGTCCTGGCAAATTTCTGACAGCAGGTACATGTCTTTGTTGCATTTTGAGAAAGAAATAATCCAAATACTAGAATTGATTTAGCTGCGGAGGTTTTTCCTTTTCCCAAAGCTTTGAAAGTATAAACTGAGAAAAGCAGGCTAAAAAGAGCTCCACGTTTGATTTGCATCTTAAGAACAAAGAAACAAATGAAAATGTGACTATTGTCTTTATCTTCACGGTTATTGTGTGCAGTATCCTTCTATAATCTTTTCTTGTAATGAGGCTTAATAGCTGCCTTTGAGATATTAATGGAAATTGTCACAGACAAGGGAGATATTACTGCATCTAATGAACTAAAGTAAGACTAAAAGGAAGGGAAAAAGAACAATAAGTAAAATCTGCACAAATAAAAAGAATTTAACTAGTTTTTAGAATTTAACCCTATAGATGACTTTGACATAAAATGTAATAATGGAAATGCCTTACTAGTCAGTTTTCCGAGATATCATTTGTCAAACACAACTGGCAGTCTCCCTTTTTATAATTTTGCATTTGTGTGGTATTTAAAAACCCCTTGACTTCAACTTTACACAATGCCTAAAGAAAGAAATTTTGTATGGCTCAAAGGGCAAGTCAGATCCTTAGTTTGGTTGCAGCAAACAAGAGGACAGATTCCAAGAAAAAACCCCAAACATTCAAGTAAGATAATGGCTAATAAATAAAGAACAGTGTAATCATTTCAATTAATCTGTACATTGAACAGATGTTTGGAAAATTTCAAGTTTAAATCAGTTTTTTTTTTATAGTAATTAGACTATTGGCACCGACTTCTTCAATGCTCACCTATGGGTTAAACCACTTGAAAGAAAAGTTGATGCTTAGATACTGTGATTTCATAAACGTAAACTGTTTTCCTTGATTCCCGAAAACTGAGAAGTGAGGAGTAATAGTATGTTGCCATCTGATTAAATGAAGGATGTACAATTGAGCTGTCGGGTGGAGAATTATGAGGTTAGTATCATAAGTTATGACGGCAACCAGGCTTGTCTTTCGCAGGGCATTCCCTGAGGAACAAATTGTAAATAATGCCATCCAAACTTCCTAAGAACAAGATTCATGCCAGGTTTCTGCCAGGATAGCAGTTGATGCCTAATTGAGCCCAGGATTGTTAAAATGTCTCCTTTTTATAGTCCTGAATAATGTAGAGCTAATGAACAGATTCCATTTCAAATTTGAAGCATCAGCTCCCTAACAAAGATTCCTTTATGAATTGGCTTGTTTTTTTTTTTTAATTAAAAACATAGACACTGTTCTTAGCACAACCCTCTCTACATATAGAGGCTAAATTCTCATCAAAATGCATATGTAAAGCATTCATAGTACATATGCAGCTATTCTAAATAAGAACTGACTGGTGAATTGATTGGTCTTGGAAACTACATTCCATTTTAATCATATATTTTGGTTCAGGAGTGAAAAAACCTGATTCCTTGTCCATGGCTGTCTTCTTTTTTTCTCTGACTTTCAGACATGTAGAACATTCCCGAAATTTTTAGACAGTTAATGCTTATCCCATGCTTAAGAAGAAATACTTATTTTTTCCTTCAACTGTGGATATTACAAACAGAGATTAGTGGCCTCTCACTTCAGAGCTGTCAGTGTTGAAGTGGCGTTAGCTATTAACATTCTATTGTAAGTGGTCAGAAGCTTCCTTTGGCATTCCTGTCAAAAGGCCACTAAACCCCCCAGTTTGTGTTGTTTTCACTAAGATAATCCATTTCTGTCCTTTGTGATTGGTTGGTGCCATTCAATATGCCACATTTACTAACGATCCTATGCAACTACTGAATCTCTCCTACTTAAAAACAACATAAAAGGTAAGTCTTGGATCAGGTTATACTCATGTTGATGTTCTGATTCGGCTTACACAGAAATATTCTCTTCTAGGAAAAATGATATGAAATGAACTGAATAACTTTTGAACTACCTTTTATTAGTCACGCAAGACTAAATATTGTGCTGGTGTGGTAGAAGAAAAACTATCAAAAACATTGGTCATTCATCTAACCTCTAAGAAGGAATTATGCGGAGCACTAGCCGATGTTCAAACACTAGAATCCACCCTTTCCTGGTTCTATTCTCCCCCTGGCTTATATGCTCAGTGCAGCCTTTATAACAGTACTAAACTGGCATTTGTTTAATGAGGGGAATAAATAACATTCTACATTTCTAAGAAGACCATACATATAGTTTTGGTCACCTTGTTCAGTTAATTTACAAAGTATTCCCTATTCTTTCCCAAATGTTCTAAATCTTATAATTTTATCTTGGCTAGAAATAAAAGGTAGAATGTATTTTCATATTTTGAGTATATACCTGCCACATAACAACAGTTTGTGAGACAATCGTAATGTATTTTCTTCCTCCCCCCACTCAGTTTTATTGAGAAATAATTGACATCCATCACTGTATAAGTTTAAAGCCTACAGTGTGATGGTTTGATTTATATGTATTGCAAAATGATCGCAATAGGTTCAGCCAACATTCATCTTCTTATATACATGCAATAAAAAGAAAAGAAAGAAAAGACAAAAGAAAAAAAAAGATCTCTGTGATTAGAACTCATAGGATTTACTTTCTTAAAAACTTTTCCTGTGTATCATACAGCAGTGTTAGCTATAGTCATCATGGGGTACATTACATTGTCTTATAACCAGAAGCTTATACATTTTGACCACCTTCCTCCAATCCCCCCTTTGCCCCCCAACATTTGCCTCTGGTAAATCTGATTTCTTTTTCAGTGAGATTTGTTTGTTTGTTTGTTTGTTTTTTAGATTCTACATAAAAGTGAAACTGCAAGAATTTGTCCTTCTCTGCCTGCCTTCTTTCACTTAGCATAAACCCTTCAAGATCCAGCTAGGGATGCTGAGTATTTTTCATGTTCCTGTTGGCCTTTGTATATCTTTTTTGGAGAAACGTTTATTCAGGTCATTTGCCATTTTTAATTGAGTTATTATTATTGCTATTGAGTTTATGAGTTTTCTATGCATTTTGGATATTAATCGCTTATCAGATATGTGGTTTGTGAAATTTTTTTTCCATTCCATAGATTGTTTTTTCACTTTGTTGATTGTTTCTTTTGCTGTGGAAGCTTTTTAGTTTGATGTAGTCTCATTTATTTCTTATTTTGTTATTTGTAGTTTAGGTATTATAGCCAGAAAATCATTATCAAGACCCATGTCAAAGAACTTTATTCCTGCATCTTCTCTAGGAGTTCTATGGTTTCAGATTTTACATTCAAGTCTTTAATTCATTTTATTATTTTTTAAATTTTATTTATTTTATTTTTTAATGTTTATTTATTTACTTTTGAGAAAGAGAGAAAGAAAGTACAAATGGGGGAAGGACAGAGAGAAAGAGGGAGACATAGAAACCAAAGAAGGCTCCAAGCTCTGAGCCGTCAGTGCAGAGCCCAAGGTGGGGCTCCAACTCATTAACTGTGAGATCAAGACCTGAACCAAAGTCAGACGCTTAACAACTGAGCCACCCAGGTACACCTCAAGTCTTTAATTCATTATAAGTTAATTTTTGTAGTGATATAGGATACGAGTCTAGTTTCATTCTTTTACCTATAAATATCCAACTATCCCAGCACCATTTATTGAATAGGATCTTTTCTCCGTTGAGTATTCTTGGCTCCCCTGGTCAAATATTAGTTGACTATATATGCTTCAGTTTATTTCTGGGCTTTTGATTCTGTTCAGTTGGTCTTTTCATCTATGTTTATGCAGTACCGTACTGTTTTGATAACTATGGCTTGATAGGATAGCTTAAAATCAGGAAGTGTGATGGTTCCTGCTTTGGTCTTCTTTCTCAGGATTTCTGTGGCTATTCTGTGTCTTTTGTGGTTCCATATAAATTTTAGGAGTGTTTTTTCTACTTCTTTTTTTTTTTTGTATTTTTTTTCTAATGTTTATTTATCCTTGACAGGGACAGAGGCAGAGCATGAGTGTGGGAGGAGCAGAGAGAGGGGGAGATACAGAATCTGAAGCAGGCTTCAGGCTCCGAGCTGTCAGCACAGAGCCCGACATGGGGCTCGAACTCACAGACCACAAGATCATGACCTGAGCCAAAGTCAGACACTCAACCGACTGAGCCACACAGGCACCCCAGGAGTGTTTTGTCTACTTCTTTAAAAAAATGTCATTGGAATCTTGATAGGACTCACATTGAATCTAAAGGGTTTTGGTAATATTGACATTTTAGTAATATTAATTTGTCCAACCAGAGACACAGGATACCTTTCTATTTATTTGTCTTTTTTATTTTTTTCATCAATGTCTTGTAGTTTAGAGGGAGGGATCTTTCACCTCATTAAACTTATTCTTAAGTATTCTACTGTTTTTGATGCTGTTGTAAATGGGATTGATTTTTTTTTTCAGAAAATTCATTTAGTGTATAGAAGTGATTTTTTTATGTTAATTTTGTATCCTGAAACTTTACTGAATTCATTCATTATATCTAAATAGTCTTTTCATTCAGTCTTTAGGATTTCGATGCATATAAGTATGCTATCTACAAATGAAGACAATTTTACTTCTTCTTTTACAATTCTGATACCTTTCATTTCTTTTTCTTGCCTGATTACTGTAGCTAAGGTTTCTGGTACCTTGTTGAATAAAAGTCCTGAGAATGGATACCCTTGTTTTATTCCCGATCCTAGAGGAAAAACTTTCAAACCTTTCACCATTGAGTATGATGATAGCTGTGGACTTGTTATATACAGCCTTTATTATGTTGAGATATGTTCTTTTTATGCCTAATTTGTTAAGAGTTTTTATCATGAATGGATGTTTGGATGTTGAGTTTTGTCAAATGCTTTTTCTGTGTCTATGGGGATGATCATATCATTTTTTTTCATTCTATTAATGTGATGAATCACACTGATTGACTTGCATATATTAAAGCATCCTTGCGTCCCAGGGATAACTCCCACTTGATCATGGTGAGTGATCTTTTTAATGTGCTACTGAATTTCATTTGCTAGTATTTTATTGAGAATTTTTGTATCTATATTTATTAGAGATATTATCTTCTGGTTTTATTTTCTAGCAATACCCTTTTCTGGTTTTGATATCAGAATAATACTGGCCTTATAAAATGACTCTGGGAGTGTTTTATCCTTTTTGATTTTTTGGAAGAGTTTGAGAAGGATTGATGTTAATTCTTCTTTACGTGTTTGGTAAAATTCACCAGTGAAGCCATCTGGTCCTGACATTTCTTTGTTGGGAGAATTTTTATTAGTCATTCAATCTTCTTACTCATAATTTGTCTATTCAGAGTTTCTATTTCTTCCTGATTCACTCTTGATAAGTTGTATGTTTCTAAGAATTTTTCCATTTCTTCCAGGTTGTACAGTTTATTGGTGTATAGTTGTTCATATTAGCCTTTATAATCATTTAAATTTGTGATATAAGTTATAATGTCTCCTTTTTCATTCATAATTTTGTTGATTTGAGTCCTTTCTCTGTTTTTCTTGGTTAGTCAGTTAAAGGTTTGTTCATTTTACCTTTTCAAAAAACAAACTTTAGTTCAGTTGATCTTTTCTATTGTTTTTCTGTTCTCCATTTCATTTATTTCTGCTCTAATCTTTACTACTTCCTTTCTTCTGCTAACTTTGGAGTTCAGGTTGTCTTTTTCTAGTTCCTTAAAGTTTAGAGTTAGATTGTTTATTTAGGATCTTTTTTGCTTCTTAATGTAAGCATTTGTTGCTATACACTTCCCTCTTGTAACTGCTTTGCTGTGTCCCATAAGTTCTGGTATATGAAATGAAAATTTCATTTGTCTCAAGAAAAATTTTTATTTCCCCTTTAAGTTCTTTGATCCATTTGTCGTTCAGGAGATTTTTTTTTTAATTTCCATGCATTCCTGAATTTTCCAGTTTTCCTCTTGTTATTAATTTCTCTATTTGTTTGATTGTTTATTTATTTAGCTATTGTAGCAGAGAGGATACTTGGTATGGTTTAAATCTTCTTGAATTTGCTAAGACTTGTTTGGCCTGACGTATGGTTTATCCTAGAAAGTGTTCCATGTTAACTTGAGAAGAATGTGTGTTCTGTTGTTGAATAGAATGTTCTGTATATGTCTGTTAGGTCCACTTGGTCTATTTGGTGTTCAGATCTGCTTTTTCCTGGTTGATACTGTCTGAATGATTTATTCATTGTTGAAAGTGGGGTATTAAAGTCTCCAACTATTTTTGTATTACCATATATTTCTTCTTTTAGCTCTACTAGAATTTGCTTTATATATTCAGATGTTCCAATGTTTGGGCACATAAATATTTACAATTGCTATATCTTCTTGATTCATTGACCTCTTTATCATTATATAATGACTCTATTTGTATCTTCTCACCATTTTTAGCTTAAAGTCTGTTTTGTCTGACATAAATATAGCTACCCCTGCTCTTTTGAAGTTACCATTTGCAGAAAATATCTTTTTCAGTCAGTCTATATGGGTCATTAAGGCTAAAGTGCATCTCTTGTAGGCAACATGTTGTTGGATTTATTTATTTATTTTTTTAATCCATTCAGCCATTCCATGTCTTTTAATTATAAAATTGAATCCATTTACAGTTAATGTAATTGTTAATAGTTAAGAACTTACTATTGCCATTTTGTTAATTATTTTCTGGTTATTTTGCAGATCCATTATTTCTTGTTTTTTATCCTACTGTGTTTTTTTTAAGTTATGTTTATTTATTTGTTTTGAGAAAGAGAGAGGGAAAGTACAAGTGGGGGAAGAGCAGAAAGAGAGGGAGAGAGAGAATCCCATGCAGGCTCCATGCTGACAACATGGAGCCCAACACAGGGCTCTATCCCTCAAACTGCAAGATCATGACTTGAGCTGAAATCAAGAGTGGGTTGCTTAACTGGCTAAGCCACCCATGTGTTTATTTTGTATGTGTTCTGATGTCTTTTGGTATCAATATGCTTGGACCTCTTTACTGGTTCTTTTGCATAATTACTATAGGATTTTCCCTTATGGTTACCATGATGCTTGTATAAAATATTTTAAACTTATAACACCCTATTTTAAACTAGTAACAACTTCAGTAAGCCTCATAAACTTTACACTTTTACTTCTCTTTTCCTTCACATTTTAGATTATTGCCATTTTTAATATTGTGTAACTAATAACAGATTATTGTAGTTATGGTTATTTTTATTATGTTCATTTTTTTAACTTTTTAAAAAAAAATTTTTTTCAACGTTTATTTATTTTTTGGGGGACAGAGAGAGACAGAGCATGAACGGGGGAGGGGCAGAGAGAGAGGGAGACACAGAATCGGAAACAGGCTCCAGGCTCCGAGCCATCAGCCCAGAGCCTGACGCGGGGCTCGAACTCCCGGACCACGAGATCGTGACCTGGCTGAAGTCGGACGCTTAACCGACTGCGCCACCCAGGCGCCCCTTAAGTTTGAGTTGTAAGTGAATTATGCACCACTATTACCATATTGCAGAATCTAATTATGACTGCATATTTACAATTACCAGTGATGTTTCCACTACTTTTACATGTTTTTATGATGTTAATTAGTATTCTTTTAGTTCCCTTTTGCATTTCTTGTAAGACAGATGTGGCAGTAACGAACCCCCTCAGGTTTTATTTGTTTGGGAAAGTCTTTATCCCTCCTTCATTACTGAAGGACAGATTTGCCAGGTATAGAATTCTTGGATGATGATTATTTTGTTTCAATGTTTTGATATGCCATCTTATTCTCTCATGACTTGAAAAGCTTCTGTTGAGAAATCTGCCCATAGTCTTATGTATATAACTGCTTTCCTTTCTCTTGCTGCTTTCAAAATCCTTTCTTTATTCTTGACTTTTTTCCAATTTAATTATAATATGCTTCAAGGTAGCCCTCTTCAGAGTCAATGTGTTTATGCTACTTTGGGCCTCATGGGTTTGAATGTTGATTTCTCTCCCCAGGTTTTGGGAAATTTAAGCCATTATTGCTTTAAGTATATTTTCTGTCCCTTTCTCTTTCTTTTCTTTTTCTGGAATTCCTATACTGCAAATAGTGTTTCTTTTCATTGTGTAACATAATTCTTCAATCTTATTTATTTTTCTTCCTTTTACTCTTCTGACTGGGTAATTTCCAATGGCTTACCTCTAGGTCTCTTCTGTACAGTCAGGTTAATCTTAGAAAATTTTTAGAATCCTTCAGTTTAGTTATTATATTTTTCAACTCTAGGATTTGGTTTGTTTGGGGTGTCATTTCCTTGTCAAAGTTCTCATTTTGCTCATGCATTGTTTTTCTAATTTTGTTTAGTCATCTGTGTTTTCTTGTAGTTCACTAAACTTATTAAGTGGATTATTCTGAATTTTTGGTCTGACAGTTCATAGATATCCATTTCTTTAGGCTCAGTTATTGGAGTTTTATTAGTTTTCTTTGATAGTATCATATTTACATGATTTTTTATGATCCTTGATTCCTTGTTTGTGTCTGCACATTTGAGTAATTGGGCAGATCTTCCAGACTTTACAGGTAAGCTTTGGCAGAGGCAGTTCTTCTCCAGTCAGCTCAATTTGAGTTTCTTGGTGTGTTTGCTGGGAATATTCTTGGATAGGTGGGGGCCTGCTATTATGGTCTGTTTTGGAATGAGGCAACTTTTTGAGCTCTAAGATGGAGATTGGGAGGTGCACCCTTGGCTGAGAGCAGTTGGATAGGACTACTGGTTTGGTTTCCTACACTAGTGAGGCTGTAGGATGGGCTCCATATTTGCTTGGTTTCTCTGGTTTACTAGATAGTCAGGATTGGGCACTATATTCAGTAGTAAATGAGGCCATGAATTAGCTTTCCTGCCCTAGGAGGGCATCAGAAGGGAACACAGGGCCTATACAGCTAACTGTTTGGATATTTGAATCAGATCAGAGTGTGTGCTAACTTCCCTGGTTGGGTGAGCCACTGGTGTGCTCTGCAGACAGGGGAAGACACGGGTTTGTTCTCTTTTTAAATACCACTGAATGTAGGGCCATTGAATGGGTTATATGGCTTCCAGGGTGCTGTGGTCAGGCTTTCATTAGACAGCCTAAAAGCTATATTCAGTGATGAGCAGGGCCATGAATTAGATTCCCCAAACAGTGCAGGGGGGAGAAGCAGCTCTAGAGCTGATAAAGTTCTTTGCTGGCTTAACTCAAGCTGACCTACACCCCAAGTCCCCTGACCAAACAAGCCATTGGCTTTGTTCTGCAAACTATCAGCTCTGCCTTCTCAACCCTTGACTCAAGTGCCACTGGACCACACAGCTTCCAAGAGTTGTCTCCAGCCCTTCTGGTCAGATAGGACCAGTAGACACTCTTCACAGTGAATGGGGCTATGTCTGAGCTCTCTTGACTGGATGGGAGAAGTAGGGGCCACTCCAGGCTACTCTCATTTTCCCAAATAGGTTATGGCTATCTTGTGGGGAGGGTCTAGGAACTACCCTCATCCATGGCTATGAATTGATCTCCTTGCCCTTACAAAGCACAAGAATGTTTCACATCTG
This sequence comes from Felis catus, assembly GCF_018350175.1. Classification (NCBI taxonomy): domain Eukaryota; kingdom Metazoa; phylum Chordata; class Mammalia; order Carnivora; family Felidae; genus Felis; species Felis catus. The sequence continues at coordinate 201,045,060 of NC_058368.1, read as the reverse complement.
ATACTGGCTTTGCTCGGGGGCAATCAGCTCTGCTTGCCCTCCTCTTGGCTTAAGTACCAAAGGGCTGCATAACTTCCAAGAGTTGTTACCAACTCTTTTGCTCAGTTGGGGTGAGAAAACACTCTCCACAGTGGGTGGGGCTGTGATTTAGCTCCTTGCCTTGGCATGGAAAAACCAGACTCTAGGGTCAACAAAACTCATTTGAGGATCTGAATCAGGCAGACCTGCACCCCACTGACTTCCCTGGTCAGAATGCAGCCTGACTTGGTTCTGTAGTTGAGCAAAACCTCCAGTTGGGATTACTACTTGGATACTGAATGTATGAACTTGGTCTGCCAAGATCTGAGTACTGGTTGTTGCAAGTCTCTTTCCCCTTAGAGTCAGATTCCTGGGGGTTTAAGCCTCCTAGATTCTCCTGAAATCCCCATGGGGGCAAGTTTGAGTAGGGGTTCCTGAAAAGCAACCCACAAATGCTGGAAGAGCTGATTATCCCCTCTTGTTCTCTTTTTCCATTGGAGGAACTGGCAGCTCAGGGGAGACTTCTCTCTGTGCAGTGCTGCACTGGCCTGGGAGAGGGGTAATGCATTCAATATGTAGCATCCTCTTCTTTAACCCTTGGGATGTAGTCTTTCTTGGTCTTTGTGGTGTAGGATGGGTGTTCCAGCCTACCTCCATGTTTAAAGATTCTCTCAGCAGTGTCTTGTTCTTGAATATTTGCTGGTTATTCTTCTTTGAGGGGGAACAATTTATAATGTTACTTTGGTAATGTTACTTTCAATTCATTTTAATTAATTAATTAGTTAATTATTTATTTCATCAATGATTGGTGCATGTTTATTTTATGATAAGCACTATGCTAGACATTTGAGCTAGAACTGTGAACACATGAGACAAAAAGTTTCTAGCCTATAAGATTTGCATTGTAGAGAGAGGAAATAGAACCTAAATAGGTAAGTATAATATATCTATATGCTATAGATATCTATATATTATATCATTAGCAGGTGATGATGAGTGCTATGAAGAAATATAAGCTATGAGAGGGGGAAAGAAGAGTACAACAAGGGAATCACACATTTTATCAAAATCTTAAGTTAGAATGAGATTGATTTCTCAGATAATGAGAAATTTAGTTGTGCTATTGGATAACTCAAATTTGGTAGGTTTTTCTTCACCTTATTTTCAAGCTTTTATAGTTGCTAATTAGTTAAGCTATGATGTAAACCTCCCACTTTTACATGTTGTTAACATATTTATGTGAATTCTGTAATCTTCAGGGAAAGAAGGAAAGTTTTTGACAACAGATAAACAGTTACTTAGGTTTTATTTAGATTTAGTCCTCTCTTGACTCACATTGATCTCTAAATCTTCCTCAATTCTATTAATTTAGAATGCATTCCAATCTCTGATAGGCAGACAGACAAAGAAGAGAAAAAGAAGAGAATGGCATTTTGATTTCTGTGACTTTTAAATTCTTTTAAATATTATAATTCTAATGAAAAATGCAAATCTTCATGAACAGAACTTTCTATTTTGTACTGCCTTCACTGTAAGCAACTCTAATGAAATAAACTCCATTTTAAAATTAGTTTTTTTGTGACCACAGAAGACTGATTTTGTGGACTCTGAGGAGCCAGACTAATTGTGACCCAGTTAGAACAGGACAGCTTTGCTTTTATTAAATGATGTCCAAGGTTAATGTCAGATGTTATAGATCAACCTCCGTCCCCACTTAGCTTCAGTCGGAGTTGTATGAGTATATGGGGGTGTGAATTTGGTCCTAGAAGTCTAACAGACAGTGGAATAACCGAGACTACTCTTTTAGGGTCTAGTGATTATTTTTTTAATTGGTTTACCTCTTTGACAGGTCTGATGAAACAGTCCCTGTTTTGAATGTCAGTGACTTTTCCCATACACATTTCTGTCTAACAATATTAGCTTTTTTTTTAAAACAGAATGCACCTGTAAAGATTTTAATCAAAAGAAATAAAACCTTGGTTTGCTCATGATATGTACCAATTTTTAATTTATATTTCTTGAATTTTGAAAGTTAGAGTTATTTAATTCACAATATTAGTAGATTCCAATTTATAAAAGAAACATTTATATTATTGTAATGAAATAAGCATTCTAAATAATTATTAAACTTTTTACAATATATAAATCTATTTTTTTCCTTTTCCATCTTCAGAAGAGTAAATTGCTACATAAAGTTAATTTTTCTTCTTGTCATAAATAATTACATGCAAGGGGTTATAAGGTAATTAAAAACCAATGTGGTACTAAGATAAGGGAACATCATAGCTATATTTAGTTCGCATGTTATTGTTATTTTCCACTGATAGCCAATTTCTAATCTTTAATAATTATAAATAGCCTCATATAAATACATAACTTTTCTATTATGGGGAAATATTCTAGTCTGTGGAGAAAAATAAAGTAGAAGCTATTTGTTTAAAAAATAGACTGTTCAAATATTTAATTGAATCTCTGACAGTGTTTGTTCAAACACTTTCACCTGTATCCTCTCATCAAATGAAAATAAAAACAGTCATATAATTAATATGAACATCCTGGAAAATTAAACTAAGCTTATTAATGCTGATGCATTGATTTGAGTAAGAATACAATCATACATACCTAGGACATTTTGTTATATGACTGTGTTTATTCTAAACATCTTTCCCTTGGGATATATAAAATATATTTTGATATAAAAAGATGTAGTGTAGCTGTTTTAACAAGTTAAGATACAACATCTATTCATTCCTGGATTTAATAGACATTTATGGGAATGGGCTTTGTGCTGAGATGTGGGCTAAAAACACGTATGAAGAGTTTCCTATCTAATGTGAAAGATATACAATGAAGTAAATAATGAAGATAGGATGAGTTGTGCAATAGTAAAAATATGAACTACATGGCACAAGAATTTAAGAAATGGAACAACTTTGCATGGTGGATCAAAGAAGGTATGGCACTGGAGGTAATAATACCTTAGTTGTGTCTTGAAAGAAAGCTAGACATTTACCAAGTAGAAACCAAGTAAAGGGTGAGTATAGGGGACAATTCAGATAACAGGAAAATAAAAATCAGGATCCAGAAGCATGGGCAAGGATGACATATTCACGGAGCACAGAGTATTTTGATATAACTGGAGACAGTATCTTCACCTTAGAGGGATAAGGCTCAGGATATATCATAAAGAGCTTTTATGAATTTATTCACTTTAAAAAATTGGTACATATTCCAAGTAGTTCTCGAGTACTGTGTTCTTCATTTTGATTGTCTCGTGTCCCTCAAAACATACCAAATCATGAACCAAATATTCCAGAGATTGCAACTGTCAAGTAGAAATGATAAATGTGTTGATGTTATACTCAAAGGATAAGAAAAGCCAGAACATTTACGTTGGTTGAATTAAAAGTTTGGAAGTAAAAAAAAACATACCCCTTGTTTGTTCTCTTATTTTCTTGTGTTGTACTCACTATACATAAAAGAGATATGTAATCCAAATCAAAATCTTCTGCACAGCAAAATGAACCGTCAAAAAAAAAAAAAAAAGAAAAAGAAAAACAACCTACTGAATGGGAGAAGATTTTTGCAAACTTATACAACTCAACACCAAAAAACCAAAACAATTTGATTAAAACCTGGGCAGAGGATCTGAATAGACATTTTTTTTCCTAAGAAAACACACAGTTGGTCAATAGACACATGAAAAGATGCTCAATATCATGATCATCAGAGAAACATAAATCAAAACCACAATGAAATATCACCTTGCACCTGTCAAAATGGCTAAAATCAAAATAAAAGGGAATAAGTGCTAGTGAGGATGTGGAGAAAGAGGAATCTTTGTACATTGCTGATGGGAATGTAAATTGATGCAGCCACTGTAGAAAACAGTAAAGAGATTCCTCAAAAAATAAACAATAGAGGGGCGCCTGGGTGGCTCAGCCAGTTCTAGGTGTCCTACTCTGGCTCAGGTCATCATCTCACGGTTCGTGAGTTCGAGCCCTGAGTCAGGCTCTGTGCTAATAGCTCAGAGCCTGGAGTCTGCTTCTGATTCTGTGTCTCCCTCTCTCTCTGCAACTCCCCTGCTTGCACTCTGTCTCTCTCTCAAAAATAAATAAACATTTAAAAAATTAAAAAAATTAAAAATAGAAATACCATATGTTCCAATAATTCCACTACTGGGTATTTACCCAAAGAATACGAAAACATGAATTCAAAAAGATATATACACCCCTATGTTTATTGCAGCATTTTTTGAAATAGCCAAGATATGGAAGAAACCTAAAGTGTTAATTGACAGATAAATGGATATATATATATATATATATATATATATATATATATATATATGAGATCTTGCCATTTACAGCCATAAAAAAAGGATGAGATCTTGCCATTTGCCGCAGAACAAGGATGGAAATAGAGGGTATTATGCTAAGTGAGATAAGTCAGATGAAGAAAGACAAATACCAACATTAATGACCAAACAAAAAGCAGATATAGTCCTATGAATGCAGAGAACAACCTGATCATTGCCAGAGGGAAGAGAGGTGTGGGAATGGCTAGAATGGGTAAGGGGACTGAGAGATACAGGCCTCCAGTTATGGAATGAATAAGTCATAGAAATAAAAGGCACAGCACAGGGAATATAGTCAATAGCACTGTAGTAGCATTGTATGGTGACAGATGGTAGCCACACTTGTGGTGAGCACGGCATAATGTATAGGGATGTTGAATCACCATGTTGTACACCTGAGACTAATGTAACATTACGTGTCAACTATACTCAAAGAAAAAATTTAAAAATCGGTCTTTGGGGGAGAGAACACAACATGGTTCTAATAGATTCAGTAAATATTGATTGAATACATTTTAAGAGCCAGCAGTCAGGGGTACACATATGGATAACATGTGCTTATTGCCCTTCAGGATTTTATGATCTCCCAACATAGAGAAAGAAACAGATAATTTGAAAATACTAAGGTAAATTATAAGAAAGAAACCACTCATGCAGGATGCCTAGGAGTACAGAGAAAGATCTTCCAGGAATTTAAGCAGGACTTTTTGGATGAGGTCCCACTCAGCTCAGTGTAAAAGAATAAATAGTGAATACCCTTGGTGGAAAGAGACTAAGCAAAAAGCAGGTATTTCTGTAGTGTTTCAGGAACACAAGGAGTTTAAAATTCTTAGAGTGTCAAATATGAAGTGGATGGATGAGCCTAGAAAGTTGAAGCTATGAAGCCAGACAGGGATCAGTCAAAACAGAGAGTGGCTTATATCCATCTTATGGAGTTTGGAGTTAGGACACTAGGTAATGAGATATTAAATGGTTTTCAGTATGGCTAGAGCATAATGGTTGTGTATTTTTTAATATTTTATTTTATTTTATTTTATTTTATTTTATTTTATTATTTTATTTTAGAGGTGGGCGGAAGGTGAGAGAGAGAATCCTAAGCAGGCTTCATGCTCAGCATGAAGTTTAAGGCAGGGCTTGACCCACAGCTCTGGGATCATGACCTGAGCCAAAATCAAGAGTGGGTCACTCAACCAACCGAGCCATGCACAAGCCACTCTATTTGTATTTTAAATATCTAGCTGCAGTGTGCTGTTGGTCTGTGATAGTAACAGGAAAAAGATTCCAGGCTCTGGGACCACAGGAAAATTACACATCTCATTCATTACTTGGCACAATCACTTGCAAACTAAGCAAGCGTTCCGTAAAATTTGATTGAATAAATGAATGAATAAACAGTTTAGGGGGTATTGATGAGAGAGACTAGCCTGAACCAGGGCCATGGTGATAGCGAGTGGAAAAAAAAGGATAGCCATACAGGAAAATTTCTTAGGAATTACAGAACATAGTGATTAGTTCTGAGAGGGACAAAGAGATATTTAGGATGATTCAAGGGCTTGAGGAAAGGGAACATTTTTGGTCATGTTGATTTTTAATTCTGTATGGAAAGCAAAAGTAGAACATACATATTCTTGCTTTTTAAAGATGTATTAATATTTTTGGCTCAAATACACCAGCATTAACAGGACTCTGGAAGAGTTATTGCTCATATATATATATATATGACTCTGTGTGTGTGTGTGTGTGTGTGTGTGTGTGTGTGTGACTATGAATCTGCAAAGAGTTTGTAAGACTTCTAGGCATCTGATACTTCATGAATCTCCTACATTTAATATACAGCACAAGCTTTTATTAAGTATCTATTAATTGGTTGGCATTACTGTTCCAATTTAAGTCAAAATTTCAAATAGTAGGTTTTTAAAAAATATAATTTCATGGTAGATGTCATGAAACATTTCTGGAGTCTGTCTAAATTACTATCTTCACCATCCATCCCATAGGAATTAAGTATATAATTTGTTCTTTTCGGTATTTTGCTACCTTATCGTCATTAGTGCTTTGCATAGATCACTTTTACAGTAAACTGTGATCTATAGTAATGAAGACAGACATATTGTCCTTGCCCTGCATTGCTGATTCTAGTTTATGTAGACTAGAACTTCAGAACCTAGATCAAGAGCAGCCCTCTCTGTTTATTATTCCAGTTTGTAGTTTCTGGGTTTCTCCTGTGATTTGACGGTCTCCATTAGCCTTTTGTCTTATTCAGCATATTATTTAATGTATGTGAAATATATCTTACAGAGCTTATTAATTTATTTAAGTACTTGTGACGAGTTAGACGGGTGATGTTATAGAAATAGTCATTTTTTCCTTTAGCAAAATGGGGAGAAATATAATTCAGGAAAAAAGATTTCACATTCTTTATGAAGATGTGTGTTTTTTCACATAAAGAGCAAACTTGAACTTGGTTACACTTATGTATTGTATGAAAGGCTTTGCTGACAAAAGGAATTTTAAAGGTGAAATTTTTAAAAAATGTTTATTTTATTTATTTATTTATTTTTTTTTTGAGAGAGAGACAGAGCGTGAATGGGGGAGGAGCAGAGAAAGAGAGGGAGACAGAATCTCAAACAGGCTCCAGGCTCTGAGCTGTCAGCACAGAGTCCTATGCAGTGCTCAAACTTGGGAACAGCATGATCATGACCAAGGCCGAAGTCGGACACTAAACGAACTGAGCCACCCAGGTGCCCCCCCAAAAAACCTAATTTATATCAATTGATGTAATAGTTACAAATATCCTGCGCTGCTTCTGCTAATAGAAACTGAATATCTTGATGAATGCAAAGAAGTAAAAGAGTGATAGAATTACTTCATGCTTAAATTTGCTTATCCTAACACCTAAAATTTATTGCTGTTAAGAATGAATAATTTAATGCCATCTTATTTTTTGCTAGTGTCTGAAAGTAAAAGTTCTGATAGAAACAAATAAACTCACCTTGAATGAGATGCTTCTAATATCACAAAATCAATAGTAAGTTATAGTCCTATAACAATAACTAATTCAGTGTGTTTCACTTGGGTAAGTTATTTAAACCTACCATATCGTTTTTGTCTGTTCCATAAAATGGGAAAAATTATATATATTTAAATCTTGCTATTAGAGGTTGCTGGTGACTATATAATTAACGTATAATTTATTCCTCAATTACTTCCAAAACAGGTAAAATTCAATGGTGGGGGTGGGAAAAATAAAAATCTTACATATTTTTTGAACGAATGAATTGGCAAGTAAAAAAAAATTGATGTGGCCAATGCATACTCTAAAAACACAAAGAATTTTTAGATTTCCATTTATTGTAAAAATTGAAAGAATTGGAAACAGATCTTCTCATTTTATAGATTTACATAGCTATTAGAAAATCTGATATTCAAAGTTTTCTGCAAAACCGTGCTTGATTCTAAAAAATTTACTTCATTATTTGAAATGCACATTTGCAGAATAATCTCTTTAATCTACAAACATTGCAAATAAGAAAATAACTATAACATAATATGACAAAGAATTATTCCTGTGGGATCTCAAAATCAGATTTGTTCTTTATACAGCAAAAAGGAAGACAAGTGAATTAAGCATGAGCAGTATCTTCTCAGCCTGGGAAATTATGTGGTCATAGAGTCATATATTTCTAATTGTGTAAGTTGGCTCTGTATGCAGGGAAATATCGCTTGGATGTTCTTGTCCTGAGCATTTTGATTTTTTAAAAATATATGATCTTCTTTAAAAGCTTTCAGGCATGAGCCTTGAGGTAGTAAATCAAGTTCACCTGAGTGTGCATTATAACTGTCTAATCCATGAAAGTGATACTCTATTTGTTTTGTGATATTTGATTCCCTGTTAAATACTTTAAAATGGAAGTTCCTGTCTGGCCGTGTGGTGTGAGCATACTTAATATCTAAGAGGATTCAGTTGTCATGAATCTATTACGGGGTCTTAAAATATTCCTTCAGAGTGGAGTCATTTTGAAGAGTAGTCTATTCATTGCCCATCTCTAAAAGGTAAAAGTTGGCAATTATAATGTATCATGAGGGAACATATATTTCTCCTCCTTCTGTCTAGATCAAGTTTGAGAGTACTAAAATGGAGCCAGAAGGGGATGTTAGGAAAATTTAGGCTTACATACTGTCTACTAGCTTTTAGGATGCAACTAAAACGCAAGTAACCACAATTGACATACTAATTCTATTTTTTGGAATTATTTTATTAGGCAGAATGCATTCATTGAAAACTAGCCCTTCATATACATGTTATAAAAAGAGTTTTCTTCTTTCATTAAGAAATACAATCTATAAGAAGTGGGATATTGATATGGCAAAATAAAATTTATCAATGAATAGAAAATAAAACCTAAAGCAAAGACAAACTTAAAAATAGCGACACAGATCTTTAAAATATTTAAAATTTGGGGGCGCCTGGGTGGCTCCGTCGGCTAAGCGTCTGACTTCGGCTCAGGTCATGATCTTGCGGTTCGTGAGTTTGAGCCCCAGGTCAGGCTCTGTGCTAACAGCTCAGAGCCTGGAGACTGCTTTGGATTCTGTGTCTCCCTCTCTCTCTGCCCCTCCCCCACTTGCATTATGTCTGTCTCTCTCAAAAATAAATAAATATTAAAACAAATACAATATTTACAATTTGTTACCAAATAGTAATAAACCATCCTAAATTAAAACTGAACTCAAACATAATAGAAACTTATCAGATACGCTGATTAAACTTGAAGCTTAGGTTTGTGACAAATAAGTATTTCCAATGATTTTGATTTTGCACTTTGAATCAGGGTTTACATTTCTACCTTCATTTTCAACATATATCCAATATTGGATAACTATAATTATTTGACCAGAATTTATTTATTGCCTTGCACATGATGAGTTCTATTCTAGGTGCTAGTTATATAGTATTGAACAAAACATTTATTTATTTAAAAATATTTATGAATCCCCTTTTATATGCTTGACATTGTTATAGGCCCTACGGCTAAATAGCAGGGGTTGGAGGAGGCAAAAACCTCAGCCCTAATGCTTTGTGTGTATGTTGTGAGGAAGGAAAGTAGAAAATAGACAAGACGGTAAATAAAATATAAAGCGGTTAGATGGTAGTGAGTGGTAATGGGGAAAAATAAAGCAAGGAAAGGGCGTAGGGAGTGGTGGTAGTGACAGGGTTTGCCATTTTTGATAGGGTGGTTAGGGAAGTCTTCATGGAGATGAAAAGTGAATAAAGGCCTGGGAAGAGATATAAGGGAGTGAGCTATGGAGATGCCGGAAGGAAGTGTATTTAGGAGGATGGATCAGCAAGAGCAAAGACCTCAAAGCATGCATCAACTTGGTGCCCGTCTGACAAGGCTGAATGTCTTAGAGGATAGTCAGGGAGGGATAGGAGTAAATGGGGGCGCAGCTGCTTCCTTAGAGCTTTCTACACATTATAAAGACTTAGCTTTTGCTAAGTTCTGTATTTATTCAGAAATTCTTGAAGCAGCATAGACACAGTTGCAAGAATCTAGGTCTACAGATGGTATTAGCTATTTGCTGAAGAATTCAGAGAACAACATTGCTCACTCTAAGGATTTGAGAATTTTTTTTTTAAATCAAAATGCAACATTCAAATTCAGTTAATCCAAACCTTTCTTTTCATGGATATAATATCTCTGGATCAGGTAAAACAAAAAAGGCACAGATGATTACTACCAGAGTTAGGACTAGACCTCAGATGTCTTGATGTCCAGTCCAGTGCCTATGAAACATTGCAGTATTTTCTAATAGGATGACCTAGTTTCCCATTTAGGACTCTGCCAACAGTTTATTCCTAGTAACGCAAGTATTTGCCATCTTGTAATGCTATCTTTACCATCATGGCCTCGGCTCAGGGTTTATGTTTACTTTCAAAGTGTAACAAAGTGTATTTTGGGACCAATACAATAAGAAACCTCATCAACAGTGTTAGCTGATGCCACTTTATTGAACCTACCCCCTCTATTGTCTTAGGCTTTGCCACACTCACACAGAGGAAGTTTCCAGTCTTTAAAACATAGTATGGAAAGTATAAGCCTACAGAGAGGCATATTGTACTCAATAAGCATTAGTCAGTAACAACCATCTATTGACCTGAATTCAATTATTCTAAACATCCAGTGGTAGATCATGGGGAACTAAATCATCTGATGGAGAAAACAGTTCTATAGAGTGAGTAATAGATTCCTTGCTCAAAGAGACAGTAGACTGAAAACAGATTAACTTAAAAACGTTTAGCTATATTTATGCCCAATAGGTCCATGCTGTATTATTAGTAAAGGAAATGAAGATGGGTTTTTTTGGAGCCATATAGAATAGGTAAAATTGACTGCAAGAAGTATGAAATCACTTTCTACAGTAAAATTACAATATCAGCCATGTATAATGCAGACTGGGAACCAGACACTATGTAAAGTGATTTTTCAATAAACTTTTTGATATTTAATACCTCAGATAAAGTTGTGTAGAAAGAGTAATTATGAGATGCTTGATGCACAGTAGCACCAGTGATTAAACATTGCATGAATAAGGAAACTGTGGCTCAGTGAGATGTCTAGGGGATGGAGCAACCAGCCTTGTAAACCAAGGTGCATGACTCCAAAAGCCCAAGCTTATAAAACTTTCAAAAGCACATTATATTCTTACCAAGTGCACTTAATTGTAATAAAATAAAATTAAGGATGGTAGCACTTTGCCTTTTATGAGTTGAAAATATTATTACCTGATCATCATTTTACTTTTTATTTTGTTTATTCCATTTTCTTACACAGTAAGAAACATTTTTTAATTTGTAATGAATTTTTAATTGTTCCCATAATATCTTCCTGGAAAAGCCTTGCCATTCGGGATTTTTTTTTCAAAGTCAAACAGCACCAAAATTCTGATTTCATTTTATACATACAGTTTTCCTATCACAATATCAAGATAAAGAAAATAAGCCAAATATTTTTTCTTTAATGAGAATTGAATAGAATCCAAATGCATTGTGGCCTAAATATTTTTATCTAAATCACTTCTAATGTTCTAATATTAATATGCACTCACTACTCTTTTTCCTTGAACAATTGAAAGATTTTACTTTGCTTAATGACTGAAGAGAGACTGATCAACTCTGCAGGTTGATCTTTCTTTTTAGTTTTACTTTTAGGGGAAAGCCTGAATTCTTGTGATTGCTTTATTGGTAAATGAGGTGGGAAGCCAAACATATGTAAAATAAAACTGAAAAGATCTCATACATCTTATTAGGCCTGCTTAAAGGTAATAGTGAGGTCTTAATTCAATGGGGAAAATGTACTTCACCTCTAACTGTATCACTGTTTATGCAATCACTTATGTAGTACTGTATTTTAATTTACCTACAGTATTCTAAGTTGTAGCTGTCTGATACTCAACTAATAACTCTGTCCATAAAAGAACACTTGTACTTAAAACCAGAAGCTTTGAATGTAAATAGCTGCTTACTGCTAGTAAAATGGTTCGGGATGGGAAGCTGGAGCTATTATGAAAATTTCTTAGGTACAACATTCCGCCCTTCAGAGCTAATAATCATCAGTACAAGCTTTCCTAAAATACCGTGAAAACTGGCAGGTGAAACAGAATGACTTCTGTCAAGTTCTAATTAGAGATAAACCACCTTGATTTAGTTCTTCAAGGGAGTTATCTTTAAGCTCTACTGCATACTTCTATAGCCTATGCTGAAAATATGGACCATGATTCGTGTGAATGCTGTTAGGATCTAAAAGCTGCCTGACTCCAGGCCCAGCTTTTTATCCAATTCTTCCCCGTGTAATAACTATTAGTTATTATAATTCACTTGGATCTTGTCATCTGCTGCTCCCAGCTGGAAGTCCCAACTCAAGTTAAAGAGTGGTGATACATGAACTTTTGAAGATTTGTAAGTTTGAATAAAACCCCATGGACTTAAATCTTTATCTAAAGTTCATGCTAACTTGTATGAAGATTCTGTACCTAATTTCACTTAAAGATTAGGAAAACAAGTTTAATAATTCATTTAGAAAGAAATGGTGGCTTCCCTTACCTTTGGAAAATGGGCAAAATATTATTACACTGAAATAGATAAATTTAGAAAAATTCAATGATTATCTATTTTATTATGGTGACAATTCATGGCCATACCAAAATACAGACTGACTACAGTATTTTACCACTCGTATCTATGAAATAATCAAGTTTCACAAAATACTTTCTAAATTTAACTAAAATTACTATAGAGGAATCAAATTTGAAAATGTTTCAGGTATCTGTCTGGCAGTTAACAATCATTATAGTAGTGTTATGTTTTCCAAGGCTTTGGACAGGAGATTCTTGTCACATAACTGCTGTTTCCTGGCTTTTGAACAGCTCCACCCATATGAGGCATCTAGAAGGAAGAGATTCCGCAGTAGCCTTACAAATAAAATCAAGTGAGATCCTTTGAATGATGGGCAAGAGAATGAATGTAAGCAAGGTTAAAATCGCCAGGCGATTAATTAAAGGGCCACTACTGCACACAATCTGAAGCCTACAAGTGAGATCTCATAAGATGATCTGAACACTAATCAGACATTCTAGTTCTTTTTCATATGCACTGAGAGTGTGTGTCTAAGGGAGATTTGGCTTGGAAAAAAGCCATTTTTTTCCCCATCTGCACTATTTTGGTCTCTGCTTGCTCCTGGCAGTGGTTCTGATCTAGGACCACATGTCATTATTGGAATACAACTTCTGTTAATCACAATGAAAACCAAATCAAAATATCCCAGACAAAGATGGATATTTTTTTATTTGAAAAACATGTGTAAATTTAGGTTTTGCTTGGAAAGGTCACATGAATATAGTATTTACTAGCTTGGGTGAGCGCAATATTGTAAACAAAATAGACTGGTGGGCTTTCTTAAGCATGAGGCTATGGGAATGCATTGCAGAGTGAATCAAGAAGTCCTGCTATTTCACTAGGGAGGTGATTCTGGAATCAAGAAGTTTCAGTAGCAAATAGAATGAAACTGGCAACCTTTGCAACATCTGTTTCTCCCGGTTAATGCTTCTCAGCTATTGCACTGCGTAATAGTGTGTAAGTCATCTAGAACTTTTTAAATAGTTTTGAAAAACTTCTCTATAGTAGTCAAATGGAAATGGTTTGTTTCACTGAAACAAAATTACTTAAAAGTTGATTAGGACAGATTTTCACATAGTTAGGCAAGCAAAATCCGATTCCCTGTGACATTTCTTTTTTTTTTTTAATTTTTTTTTTTAACGTTTATTTATTTTTGAGACAGAGAGAGACAGAGCATGAACGGGGGAGGGACAGAGAGAGAGGGAGACACAGAATCGGAAACAGGCTCCGAGCCATCAGCCCAGAGCCTGACGCGGGGCTCGAACTCATGGACCGCGAGATCATGACCTGAGCCGAAGTCGGCCGCCCAACCGACTGAGCCACCCAGGCACCCCTCCCTGTGACATTTCAATGAAGACACCAAATATTCAGTGTTTATGCTGTTTTTCTGGAATTACAAGGATTCTAACTGCAGGACGCTTGTGAAACCATGAGAATGTGAGAGGAATGGAGTATTTTGACTTTCAATCATGCTAGGACATTGGGTTGAGAACATTGGACAGTAACATTTGCTCTCTTTCCTTCTAGTTGAAGTGTAAGTGGTATATACAGAATATATCAAAAAATACGGACTGAGTTTTTGAAATCTGGCTATAAAAGAGTTGCTGGCAAAAAAGGACATGCAGTTCCTAAATATCACCTTCCACTCCCCACAATGGCAAAGGGATTCTAGAGGCAAAACTATGAAGTTTAAGAAGCACTAATGATAATTAACTGGCAGCCATCCTTTTTCTACCAAACCTTTCCTTTTCCCTTTCACCTAATGTCCTTTTCCTGACCATGGTCTTATCTGGACCATCATATTACTTTTAATTATTATGTCTCCTTAGGCTCCTCTAGACTATGATAATTTTTCAGACTTCATGTTTTTTTATAACCTTGACAGTTTTGGGAAGTACTGGTCAGATATTATCCAGAATGTCTTTCAGGTTTGCTTGTCTGATGGTTCTCTCCTCACTAAATATGAGTTACCAGGTTTTGAGGAAGAAGCGAAGTGTCATTTTTCATCGTATTATATCAAGGGCACAGATTATTGACATGGTATCGTTGATGATCACCTGATTGAGGCTTGCTGAGTTTCTTCACTATAAAATTTCTTTCTTTTTTTTTTTTTCTTCCCTGATTTCCATGCAGTATTCTTTGGAAAGAAGTCCCAGACCACATTCAAGGGGCAGGGAGTTATGCTTAGTCTCTGATAGGAAGTATCTATGTAAATTATTTCAATTTCTTTCCATAGGAGATTTAGAAATAGATATTTCCTCTGAAATGTTTACTTATCAATTATTTATTTATATCATATAGGCTCATGAATATCTATTTTATACTTTGGATTATAACTCAATACTACATTACCTTGTTCTCATACTGTACCGGATGGAGCCAATGGGAACATTTTTAGCTGGTTCTGTGCTTCTTTGACCTACTCCTATTGTTGGATTTTTACATCCCCTACTTTGGTACCTACTTGCTTTCTGGCACTACAAAATGCTCCCAGTTTATTCTGTATATTCCCTGTCCCATCTTAGATTTAGCTATTGCCCCAAAGAACCATAGTTCTTTTAATTGGAGAATGCCATTTGAAACTAAAATCTAATTATCCCTGGTAGTGTTGCTTATAGTTCCCCTCAGCTGACAGCAAGAAGATATACGTATATAGACTAATTCTTGTGTATACAGATGTCTATAAATACTTCTCCGTGTAACTTTGTCTATATTATGCTAAACATAGTTCATTTAGCTCAACATAGT
Source organism: Felis catus (assembly GCF_018350175.1). Taxonomy (NCBI): domain Eukaryota; kingdom Metazoa; phylum Chordata; class Mammalia; order Carnivora; family Felidae; genus Felis; species Felis catus. Next base: position 201,029,767 of record NC_058368.1, on the reverse strand, counting down.
GATGTCTCCTACTGTAATCCATTACTTCATGGATGATTCTAGCCTCCTCTCCTTTTTTATCTGTACCCACTCACTCCCATAGTGACAAATCTGGCTCCCACCACCCTCCATCCATCTACTTAACTGGGTTCCAGTATACATGCCTAGCAGTTTCAGAACTATTAACTTGTATGCTTGTGGGAAACAACATTATCAAGTGGAATACAGTTTTTATGTACAGTTTCTTTTGCTTTTAGCCTTACCATCTCCACTCCTCTCCAAAGTTACTTAGGCCAGCAATTTCTCTCCATCCCCTTTAGTGAGGTTATGTTATATAATTTATGATACAATTAGATTCTTTTGCCCCATTCTTCATTCCATCCTGTTATCCTCTGACTTGTTAAATGATTTCATTTTTCCAAATTTGCAAACATTAATGTTGATACTTTGTGATGTACAGTTTCCTGGGCTTTGAAAAATGCATACTGTCAGGTATACATCATTACAGTAACATATAGAATAGTTTCACCACCTTAAAAAATCCTCCATGGCCCCTCCATTTAATCCTCCCAGCTCCCCAAATCCATGTCAAACACTGACCTTTTTATAATCTCTACAATTTTGCTTGTTTGTTTGTTTGTTTGTTTTTAGCATGTCATATAAATGGAATAAATCAATAGGCAGTGTTTTAGGGCTGGCTTTTTTCACTTAGTATCATCAATTTAAAATTCATGTATGTTTTTCATGGTTTCTGAGTTCATACCTTTTTATCACTGAATAGCATTCCATTATATGGATGCACAATGATTTTCTAATAAATTCACCTACTGAGGGACATCTTCATTGCTTCCAATTTTTTTTTAATTTTTTTTTTCAACGTTTATTTATTTTTGGGACAGAGAGAGACAGAGCATGAACGGGGGAGGGGCAGAGAGAGAGAGAGAGACAGAATCTGAAACAGGCTCCAGGCTCCGAGCCATCAGCCCAGAGCCTGACGCGGGGCTCGAACTCACGGACCGCGAGATCATGACCTGGCTGAAGTCGGACGCTCAACCGACTGCGCCACCCAGGCACCCCATTCATTGCTTCCAATTTTTAGAAAAAGTTGCTATAAGCATTTGTGTGCAGGTATTGTGTGGACGTACGTTTCAAATTAGTTAGGTAAATACCTAGGAGCGTAATTGCTGAATTGCAGGATACAGCTATGTTTAATTTCATGTATGGGTTTGTGTGTAGACATACGTTGTACAAAACTGGTTTTCAAAGTCCTTATACAATATTGCATTCTCATCAGCAGTTTATGAGCATTTCATTTGCTCTGCAATTTTTCCAGTGCTTGGTTTCAGTTTTTATTTATTTTCATCATTCTAATAGGTTTGTAGTGATATCTTATTGTTTTATAAATTTTATATCTGTGATGACTAATGACTGCATCATTTGATATGTTTGTCATTGGTACGTTTTCTTTGGTGAAGACTCTGTTTATCTCTTTTGCTTGTTTTTAATTGTCTTTTTTTAATTATAAATTTTTTAATTATAAATTTTTTATAATTATAATTTATAATTTATTATTATATTTTATATTATATTATATATATTATATTATATATATTAATATATTACATTATATTATATTATATTATATTATATTATATTATATTATAATTTATAATTATAAATTTTGAGAGTTCTTTTTATATTTTGGGTATAAGTCCTTTGTCAAAAATGCTTTTTTTGTAGCTTTATGTGCTATAATTTACTCATTATAAGTGTAGAACTAAATGATTCTTATTAAATTTCTAAAGCCATAGGACTATTATTATTATTACTATTATTTTGTAGTTAAAAATCAAGATTTTTAAGTATATTTATAGATGCCAGTATAGAGTGCTCCATTTATTGAAAGATAAGAATTTTACATATTTTTCTGCCTTCCTCTTCTCTCTTTATCACTAAAAGACTTTCAGATTTGAGCCTAAATTATGAGTATTACATCTTATCACTTTGATATTTTAAATATTCTCTTTAAGGTATTATTTTTATATAAACTTCATGTTATATGACTATAAGAATGATTATTTTAATTTAATTTGGTTTTCAACTCATTTCAGTTTACAGTGTTTTTCCAATTTTTGACTCAGTGAATTTAACTAACATCTATTGTTAAACACCACAGAGTAAAGATGAAATAAAGGGAGATTTAATGGTTTATGTAAGTGTAGCTTCTTCCATCTATGATTAAAAATGAAATTTATCTGTATTGGAATGTAGTCATTATGTGAGTTGACTACATGTCAGTGGAAAGATTTAATAGAAAGTTATTAGCAATCCAATAGTAAGCTGAATCTGAGGCTGCCTTAACCAGTTTGAGTGATTGGAGTACTGATGTGCACAGTCCCACTCTGGCACACAGTGACCAGAGGCATGTTGGAGTGCTGGGTTTAGTGTTGTTTGCCATTCTATAAGAGAGACATTGACAAATTGGACCTAATACATAGGGCAACCAAGATAGTAAAAGGGCTAGACATGGTGTCACATAAGGAATGTTTAGAAAAAAGTGGAATGTTTAGTCTGCAAAAGGAAAGAATGATGGGGCTGTGGATTGGCTGGAGGAACATGATAGCCATCTATCTTTAAACATTTACAGGACCAACAAAATAAAGAGAATTTTTTTTTTTTTTGGTCACAAAGAGACTCACTAGTAATATAGATTAAGTTCAAAGGAAGCAGGGCTTGACATACAAATAAACTTGTTAAATGTAAAAATTCTAAAATTAAATTGTTTTTCTGATTTAGATGCAAACTTAGGGAGAAAAAGGACTTCTAGGTCAACAGTGTGCAGGAAACCTGCCTAAATATTCTTGAAGTTTATTACTTATAATTCTCTATAAGTTTATAGTCCATCAAAGAGTATTTTCAATGATAATTGATACATATATGACTCTGGCAGTAAAGCCTTTTGTTGTTCTGGACATTAAATATAAAATATGCTAGAGAGAATGACCAATGGATGATAAACTTAGAATTTTAAAGATGGATAGCTTTTGAATAGGCAGAAAAGAAACTATTTCAACTGAGAATGTCTAAGAGTACTGAAAAAAACATAAGCAAGGATGTCATTTTCATAAGACACCAAGTAGGCAAATCTGACTGAGGAACAACTGTGTGTGTAAATGTCTGTGAAATAATTGTTTGGAAGGAGAGCTTTGGTTTGTCATTAATGGCCTCTAATGACTTCCACAGTCTAAATTAAATAATAAATCTCTACTCATCATCTTACTTGACCTATCACCAGCCACTGATACAGTTGATCACTCCCTCCCCTTTGAAACAGATTCATCACTTGTCTTCCAAAACACTATGCATGCCAAGTTTTTATTTTTCCTTTCTGAATGTTCCTTCTTAGTTTCCTTTCCTGGTTCTTCTACACTTATTTCAGCAGTAATATAATTTCAATAACATTGCTTTATGCTGTATATATGCTGATATCTTCCAAATGAATACTTCCACCTTGTACTTCCCTGAATTTCACATTCATCTATAAACTGCCTAATTGATATCATCTCTCGTATATTTAACATGCTCCAAACTGAATGTCTGCTGTCTACTCTATCTCCCATCAGCATCTCTTTCCCTTGAGGTATCTCCCTCTCATTAAATTATAGCTCTATGATTACAATTGCTCAAGAAATTAGATTCATTTCTGATTTCCAGTTCCCCTCATTGTCACACTTTCAATGCATCAGTAAACCCTGTTGAATCTATCCTCAAAATACATTCAGAATGCAACCCATCTTCACTCCTTTACAACCACCCCATGATCCCGGTGACCATTATCTCTTTCCTAGATAACTACAGCCTCTTAACTTGCCCTCTTGCTTCTACCTTTCAGTGCATTCTCAGCCCAACAGTTTTTAAAATGAAAGCCAGATCATGTCACAATTCTTCTCAAAATCTTTCAATGACTTCCATCTTATTCAGAGTAAAAGCCGAATTCTTCACAATGACCCACAAAGTTCTACTAACGTAGCACCCTGCTCCTCTCTGACCCCGTCTCCTAGTTGTTTCTCCCTTGTTCACTCTACTCCATTCACATTATTCTTCTTGCCATTTTTTTCCCCTTTCCAAACATGCAGACAAGGTCCCCCATCAGGATGTTTGTAATGTCTGTTCCCTCTACCTGTAATACCCTTCTGCCAGATATCCATAAGACATGTGCTCTTATTATTTCCTTCAGGGCTTTTCTTGTAGTTACCACATCAGTAAATCCTACCAGGCATAAAATCTCAACCTTCATCTCAACACTTAATAGCCATTTCCCTGCTTTATTTTTCCTTTTAGCACTTCTCACTATAAAGATATCATTTACATACACTGCATAAATTTATTACTTAATTTGGCTTATTGTCTTACCCCCTTGCCAGATGTAAGCAACAATTTTTGTCCGTATTGCTCATTGATATACTCCAGTGCCTAAAAGAGCTCATGCCACATAGTCATTGCTCAATAAATATTCATTAATTTTGAATTTTTTTTTGAAAGCTTTGAGCAGTAGGCCAAAGACAGAATTGTGTTTGCTTGGATTTGGGAAGAGTATGGAAGTTTTTTGACAGTAAAAGCTATACTAAAGATGTGTTATGGGAAGACTGATTTCCCAAATTATGGTTTGAGTACATAGAATGCTAAAAAGTTGCAAAAGTTTAAGAAAAGAAGACTACCTAGGAGTGTGTTATAGTGATTTATAGTATCTTGTGGACAAAAGGTAATGGAACACAACAAAGAAGAGATGAATTACAGAGAAAGAATTGCTATCTAAAGGCTGGTTATTGATAGAGAAGGAATCAAAATTAATGATTTTTGAATCTTTTTTTTCTTACCCTTTTCTTCTTTCTTTCTTTCTTTCTTTCTTTCTTTCTTTCTTTCTTGTGAGTGAAGAAACAAGATTAAGATAAAAAATAGTGTAGAAGATGATGGGTATACCACCACAATCTCCTTCAGGAGAGAAGTTCTCATTCTTCCAGCTACTGACAATGTTGGTTGTTGGCAGTTCTTCGTTGAATCTCTCCCCAAATTGCTCTTGGCTAAAGAATGCCCAACCTCTCAAGGCCATGCTGCCTTCTCTGAAGGCGTTTGGATGCAACCTGCCTTCAGAGAAGGCAGCATGACCTTGAGAGGTTGCATCCAAAACAAGTCAATGAGAAGACTTGAAGGCCTTAAAGTGGGATGGCTGTGGGGGACCGTCCCAGCTTGAGAGCCATTAGTGATACCCAGTGAAGTCTTTGCTGTGACCACATTGCAAATCGTCTACTCATTTTACTCAAAAGTTATAAATACAACTTTACTTTCCCTCTGGTATTTCTCTTGAAGTCCCTCTGCCTGTGACTCTTCCCAGGAAACCCAACCTAAGATAAACAGACATCTGAGAAATATTGGAGAATATAAGTGTGTTGAAAAGTTGGGAACTAATAGTATTTATGTTTATGATACATAAATAAGTATATTTCTTTTTTTAAGTTTTATTTATTTATTTTTAAGTAATCTCTACACCCAACATAGGGCTCGAACTCATGACCCTTAGACCGAGTCACGTGTGCTTCTGAAGGAGCTAGCCAGGTGTCTCAAATATACCAAGAGGTATGTTTCATACATTCTTAAATTCAACTGAAGTCATTTCAATTTCACATGGATTTATTAAACATCCAGTGTTTATAGAAAATCATACTATTTACTATTGGGAGCATAATAAAAACAAGATGGCCCTTGCCTCCGAACCACACAATAAATACATTTAACTGATGAAAAGAGCATTGATCCAGATTGAGGCTAGAATCCTCCCAGATCACAACCAAATTCATGATTAACAGTCTGCAGATGTGCATAAACTTGGGAAAATGCAATGTCTCTGTGAAGCATGTGAGATGATACTAGTCTGTGTTTACAAGATGTTCTTCCAAAGATACTCTATGCATCTGTAGGCTAGTTAGTATTTTAGCTACCTTCTTAGTTCTTTAAACAGGTATACATCTGTAGTTCTAATAACACAAAAATAGTATAAAGCAGCTTATAGCCATATCTTCTTATAATGTTATCCTTTCTGATCTTGGATTAAGACAGTATATATGGATGGGCAGTTCTTAAGGAAATTCTGAGAATATTAGTTAACGGTTCAAAGATAAGTAATTGCCAAAATTTTTAGGCATAATCTGTGGATTCGAATACTAGGAACATTCACATGATGATGTTAACCCAGTCTTTTAACTCTGAACATTCTCTAAAATGCGGTTCCTTTTTCCTTCTAACCCATTTAGCAAAACAAACAAGAACCTGGTATCTGAATTTTGAGCATGTCCACTCCCTCACACATGGATACTGCTAGTAATTTGTCACTGGATACTTGAGAACTCTGTAAAGTTGGATTATAATAAATATGAGAAAATTTTAAAAAACACACTAGCTGCCAGGGTGAAAGGACCTAGAGCAAGGAGAGAAATCATAGGGTGATATAGTGACAAAGTAGGAAGCGGTATTCACAGCAAACATGTTGTAAAAAGACTCACTACAAACAGCTATCCACCATGTACTTAAATTCTTCTTAGGAAGGAAAATCCAAGTTTTTGAGAAATGCAGATTTTAACAGTTTTTGCCATTAGTCTTAAATAAATCCCTCTATGACAGTTGGAGTCCATTTCTTGTGTTTATATCTTTAACACTCAATGATCCAGATAGCAGGTGTAATAAAATTTCACTATCCTACTTGGGAAGTCATCGCATCTGCTGTGTTTTCTGCCACCTCACATTTGGTGCGGATGACTTAATTGGATTTTGTCAGCCATGATATGCACAACTCTCATCTATATTATTCTCATAGTCCTTGCTCTGAAAAATCTTATGTCCATGTTGATATTACGACTAGGATTGCTACATCATTATGGGAAAATAGCAAAAGTTATTTTTAAGTAAAGACATTCAGTCCATACTGATGCTATATTATTTCACCCCCAACACATTACCAAATAGCTTACTACCTTCTTTTAAATGAGAAATATAAAGGAAGTGTAAAATATTCTGTATAAAGCGTTCCAAATGACAATGTTTGCTTTATTCCTGATTTTTAACTTAATGTTTCATCTTTTGTTTTTAACCTGATTTGCTTACCATTGCTTATGTCTGGAGATAAAAAGAGGTGTTTCTATATCATGCCTGTTTTTTTTTTCTTTTTCATTTCAGTAATGTTTACATAATTTGCAGAGAATGGCCTGTTAACAATTTCTGGATTAAATTTTTATTTACAAAAAGTCCTGCTCTGGGAGTAAGATTGAATCAGAGTTTCCTTGGTGAATAATCTTACATGGCTTATTCCTACCCATGCTCCCCTTTTAGACTGTACATTATCTTAATCAGTATACACTATGTGTTTGACACTGTAGAGTGATATAGAGAGATTTTGCTCTTCCAGGCAGATATTTATTGACCATGACATTTAAGCAAGGCAGATGCTTCCTTTACAAAGAGGGTTAAGAATAGGGCATATCATGGCAAGTGTAAATGTTTAGACCAAGTATTAATTAATAACTTTTGTGCATATCTAGAAAACAACATGATTGTTCTGGCAAACATCTAATGAGATATCAAAAAAAAGAGATTAATTCGACTCCATCTGGGACTCTTTGTATAATCTCAATTTTAACAGAAATGTTTTACAACAAATAGGGCAACTGTTGAATCCTGACATCCGCCCTGCTATTTGTCTATCTGTCCATCTGTTTGTTTGTCTAAATGTATCTAGTTAGAGCATAACATATATATATTTTTTATAAACCTTTCTCTATAACTCAGGAAGTAAAGGGATTTAAATGGTCACAGCCTTGTTTACTATACATCACCGATTTGGAATCAGAGACTATTTGCAAAAAGTGCTATGTATCCTTTAAAATTACATCATTGAAGCTGTGTAATAAATATAAAAATTGAAGTATGCATTAAAAAATGAAGATATTTTGTTAATCTGAAAACCAGCAGGGTGCCTGATATGTATAATATAATCCCTTTATAAAAATATATTCATACATTGTATTATAGATAATATGAAATATCTAAAATATAATTGAGCAGAATGCTCACAAAAATATTAAGAGTTATCACCTTTGGGGAGACAAATGGTTTGGGTTATTACTATTAATCTTCATAATTCTTTAGTGTTTGATTTGCTTTTAACATGAATAAAAATTTTTAACAAGTATAAAATTGTTTTTATAATTTAAAATATATCTAAGAATGAAGTACATCATTTTGCTGCTTGGGACATGAGAAAGCAAGCATTTCTTTACACTTTTACCTTCTTCTATGTGGACATGTTAGCTAGTACTCAATTTGAAGGACTGTTTTTATATATAAAATCCACAATTTTACTCTTGTTTTGTTCATATAGCTTTTAAATTGTTTCCCTAGCATTTTAAAATCAAACTACCTGGATTTATATTTGTTTTACTGAACTGAAGGAGATCAGTGTCAATGTCTAGCAGGTTTTGAAATTGCTCTTTGTTTTTTTTTGTTTTTGTTTTTGTTTTTGTTTTTTGTTTTTTTGAGGGAGCATGTTTAGAAATCTCCCAGGAAGCAAATTAAACATAAGCTAAAGCTATTGGAGTGTTCATGTGGAAATAAAATTTTGCTGAATAAGATATAAAGGTCCCCTACATTATATTCAAACAATAACATCAACAATACATAAGCCAAAATTATTGAAGCACTGACAGCCTCAGCCCATAAAATTCTATGAATTTTTTACAGCACCAGGTGTGAACATTATGAGGTGGGGGACAGCTTTGTTGAGAATTAACAATGTGTAGTCAAATAAGCCCATAAAATAAATCTATCTACTATCTCCTCTTTGCTACTTTCACTTTCACTTTGGGTAACATTTTGTTCTTTATAAAAATCCTTACTTCATTTCTAATTCTGTATATAATTTCTGTATCTTGGTGGTAACATGTAGTTGCTAAGATCTTAGTGATCGAAGCAATGACTTTTAATGGAAAGTTCCATTACAGACATTCTGAAAATTTACCCAAAGTCTCCATCATTTCCCTTTCAGTATCATTCAGAAGGGCACATTGTCTTTAATAGTGGATCTGGTGCAACTTGTTTCCAAAGTCTTTAAAGAGGATAAATACAGAGTAGAAAGGCAGAATCTTGTAGATTATTACAGCTGAGTACCTGGAAACTTCTTCAAATCCCCAGGAGAGTGGTCCTCTAATGCATTCAAGTGATATATTACTTGAAAGACATTGCCATCTTGGTAAAAAAGTCATTAAAAAACTAAAGATTAAACATAGAATAAAAACATGATGTGTATAAATGTGTGGATGTATATATGTATATGTATCTAGATTCTACTATAGAGAGTGCAACCTTAAAAAAACATACTCGGATAAAATTTACACTTGAGAAAATCCTTGCATTAATGTGTTTTCTGATTATTGGATAACAAATACATTTATTGAATTTGTGCGATCAAAAAACATTGGTGTTCTAACAAAAAATAGCACAAGAACCTTTCATAATGTGTTCATTCATTAATCATTCATTCATCAATCTTGAGCTCTATATTTGTATATCCAACTGCCTACCTCACAGCTTCGCTTAGATGTTAAAAGGCAACCAAAATTAAATGCAGCAAAAACAAAACAAAAACACCCCTCGATTCCATACACACAGCCCCAGCATCTTTCTCCTACTCACCCCCTCTTAGTAAATGACATCACAATACACTCAATTGGTCAAATCAAAAATTCTATCCATGATCCTAGTTTCCCTTCTTTCCCTCCTCTCATAAATCTATCATGTTACTTCCAAAACATAGGAATCCAACTTCTCTTTATCTCCTCTACTGCTACCCTCATCTGACCTACTGGTATCTCTTGGTTTCATTTCTTCAGCAACCTTCTGGCAGGCCTTCTAACTTCATGTTCCTTTAAAGTCTGTTCTCCAAACTTTTATTTATTTTGTTTTTTTTTTTTTAATTTTTGAGACAGAGAGAGACAGAGCATGAGCAGGGGAGGGGCAGAGAGAGAGGGAGACACAAAATCCGAAGCAGGCTCCAGGCTCCAAGCTGTCAGCACAGAGCCTTACGTGGGGCTCAAACTCACAAACTGTGAGATCATGACCTGAGCCGAAGTCGGATGCTTAACCGACTGAGCCACCCAGGCGCCCCAGCAGCCAGAGTAATCCTAAAAAAAAAAAGAATCCAGTAATAACTTTCCCTTCTTGAAACCTCTAAGGCTTTCCCATTTCATTTAGCATAATGAAAAGCAAACTTTTTATCTTTGCCTACAACACCCAACATGATAGATTCCTGGTCTGTCTCATCTCCTACCATCTCTGCTTTGTTGTCTCCTCTCCAAGCTACACTGGCCTCCTTTCTATCACTTAAACACACAAAACTCATGTTGGGAACATCTTTCATAATGGTTATTTGTGGAATAAATGAAGTACTGTTTTGATCAAATATAAGAAAGACGACCAACACACAGATTCTGATCTCCAGAAACTTACAGCCCAGTAGAAAGAACTGCCCCAGTAAACAAACAAGAACAATACATATTCTGGTGGTATGAAAAAACTATGTATAGATGTTGTAAGGTTACAGAGAGGAGTCATCTGTTTTACTTGAGAGAAGTTTGTTGAATCAAGTTTCAAGAGATACTTTGGGAGGTGTTGTCCAGGAGGACTCAGACTGAGGAGGGCGCTGGAGGCAGGCAGCTCCTGAGCAAGTTCACAGAGGACTGAAACCACATCAGGAGTAAGGGGACACACAAATCACTCAGCCTGGCTTGACCAAAGCACTAGACCTAAATAAGGGCCTATTGTTCCATATTACCATGAACAATAAAGAAAAGTTGAAAAAAAAAAAACCCAAATAATTCTGTGGGCCAAGTGATATCATTGGATTAGAAATGCATTTCTAATGCCCAGGACAGAACCATTAGTCCATTTGAGCAAATCATTATTTTGCTTATTAAACAGATATTTATACCATCTACATTCTATCCTTGGCGCTGCTCTAACTCTTGTAAATAGAGGATTGAGCACAACAGGCTGAGTCTCTGCTCTCATAGTCCTTATGGTTAGTGTGGGAGACAGATCAAAAACAAGCAAATTAACACTTCGTATTTCAGGTAGTGATAAATGCTGTGATAAGTTTCCCTGAGCAGAAACAGGACAAGGGAAAGAAAAGGGAAGAAAGGGGTATTGCTATTTTACTTGGCTTGATCATGGAAGGGCTCTCTGAGGAGGTAAAAATCTGAGTAGAAACCTGAGGGAGGAAGATGGCGCTGTCTGGAAAAAGATCATTCTTAACTGCTAAAACGGCAATGACAACAGATAGGAAACACGCAAGAGGTTGCGTTAGTGGAGAAGAGCAAGGAGACAAGGGCTCCTGAAGCACGCTGAGCTCTTGAAAGAGAGGTAAAATCTGAGTCAGACAGAGTTGGTGGCAGATCATAGAAGGCACGGCAGACTTTCACTGTGCTGAGAGTGACACGGGAGCTACTGGAAATTTCTGAATAGAGGGAAGATACCACATGTTATAAAGGCATCATTCCATTGAGTATGTAGAGTGGAGGACAAGAAAGAAATGTGGGAAACTAATTGGCTGGCTATCAAAGGAGTCCAGGCAGCAGATGATGGCAGATTGAAGATGGGTGGATGAGATGGGTTATATTTTCAAGGTGAATCACTCAAGACTGCTTGATTGTATGTAGAGTAAGAAAAAGAGAGAAATCAAGGATAGTTTCTGGTGCATGTTTGCTTTTCATTAGGAAAACTGATGGGATGGTTGTGCCACTTTCTTATATGGAGAGACAGATTTGGAGTTGAAAGCCAAAATTTCTTTCTTTTTTTTTTTTTGCCATACCTATTGGATAAGCAAATACATATAATATTCAGACTAGAAGCAGAGAGATGTGATGGACTTAAAATGGTCCAGATTTACCAAGGGTACGAGTTTTACATTACTATGTCAATCTGAATTGATAAGACTAAGCATTTCAGTAGTAATTAACTCAATTCCTAAGAATGGATTGAAAATGAACTCTGTAGACAAGTGGTGGGAATCCCCCAGGACACTGCTTGTTAGTTAGCAACAGTAAAAGAATTAGCAACAAGCATGCTATAGGTTGAACATGGAATGTGAAGAAAAGAGAATCTCATTATTTTATGAGGTTTTTCATTTAAGAAAAGCATGAATGACCAGCCTTGTTCAGTACCAAATTTTTGAAACCTTCCTAGTGCCAAACATTTAATTTATAATATATACTGTCTCCTTGTGTTGTGTCAATGCAGGTTGACCTCAGGTCAAAAGAAATGCAATTTACAGCTTTCTCTGTAAAAGTCACATTTCAGTCTAGTCATTAAGGCCATACCTTGACCTTGGTTAAACTTTGGTAAATCCTCCAGGTTCAACAATTACAATAACAAAAAGAATAAATTAACTTAATGGATGTCTAAGGATATTCATTCTGTTTAAATTTTCCTAATCATTAATTTCCAAAAGGATGTTCTCGTTAGACTTCCCAATGTGGAAATCATATGCTTTTCTCGATGTATTTACTTTTATATTCATTCATTTAGGTTAATGAAACTAGAAAACTGGAAAAGATTCAAACTTGAATAATCTTTTATTGCTTAGATATTAAAAAGATTGTAAACTCACAGCAATGCAAGAAGAAACATCATAGGAAAATAACTAGAATGTGATTTTTGGTGAATTTAAGTGGAATTTTAATTAAAAATAACATCCTAACTCAATCATTTTACTAGCTAAATATCTCTTCATTCTGTCTAAATAAATGTTTTATGAGTTCAGAGAAGGACATTGAAGATGCTTTCTAAAAATAAAACCATAATAGATATGACCTTGGAATTTTATCCCTTTCTGTTTAATGAATACAATTAATGTTCTGTAGGGGTAATTTATCTGAAACTACTATACTCATTATGTTAAATTGTCTCTAATTATTATTTTCAGGCAATTTGGCACAAATAGACCAAGTTCAAAATTACAATCCTCATGGAATCTATGGTGTTTGATAAACAGAAAGTTATAACTTTATGTATGTAATCATGATGTCAAATCAGCAGCCAGTTGAGTGGAACTCAGAGCTCATGCTCTCCAGTAGCTGGAACACTGAGAAGGGATTCAGTAGCTGTGCATTTTATTTCCACTTGGCCCTTCTTTTGTGATACACGGAAACACTCTTCTAAATGGGAATGAGCCATGGTGCTTTACTCGTATAACTACTAAGAGTAGATTCAGGTTTTGAACTCATTTGCTGAAAGGAGGCATTTTATTGTTGTAGTATAATACAATTGTGTTCCTAACTTGGAAAAAAAAAACAGCTAATGATACAGATGTGTTTTGGTAATGACTGATACCATTAGTAATTCTAGCCACCACAGAACTTTCACAGAAGGAAATAAATATTCTCATTTACTATAAAAGCTCTGGTTTGTACCCTTGGTTCACTTGATTTCATTCTTTTTCTCAGAAGTTGTGAGCTGCTCACACTGACAGTGGGAACAGGAGTTTGATAAAATAGAGCTTCTAGAAGAGGCCTTGCCTTCTTAATGCTGAGGAGGATCCCTCAGAAAAGTCTTTTCATAATGGGAGCTAGCCCAACAAATGCTTTCTGCCCTAGGGGCCTGTCTTACAAATAGTGATTCAAAAGAAGTACAAGGAACTGACTGACAGGAGGGGAAAGAAATGTGGTTGGGTTCAAGGGAGGTTATGTTTAGTTAAAAAAAAATGCTGGTTTAAGAATTTCCTAAAATGCTCTAGAATCTCAAAATGCTATAATCAAAAGCAATTGCAAAAATTTACTTTGACATTTGTTTTACATTCTGTAATCTCGTGGAAATCACATCTCAACCTTTTATGATTTTTTCATTTGAACACACGTTAAAGAAGTCTTTCGGGAATGAATACATTAAAGACATTGCTGTAAAGTCAGAAAGTCAGAAGGTATAGGAATATTTTGATCACATCAGTATGAAATCTATTGTTGTAAATCACTCTGAAACTAGAAAACATGCATCATTCATGATTTCTTACAAAGAAACTAGATATATACCACAAAGTAAGTCTATAGCTGAATCGTAGCAGTGACGTAGATGCTTGGTCAAATATAATTCTATTCCAAAATACTCGATGTTATCCCCCAGTACAACTGGAAATGTTGGCATTTTACACAAGTCTCTAACACGCGTAAAACGTGGACACAATTCCAATACTCACTTTGCAAACCAGACATGATCTGCTAATTACATTGAAATTATGTTACTCTGCTCCTATCCTGGCTAAAGATCTTGAAGGTTTAATTTTTTCCTTTGCCAAGCTTCATTCTAGGGCTGCCAGATTTTGGAGAATTCTCGGGTTTGTAATTTAACACTTCTTGTGAAATCATTTCACTGAAGCGATTGTTTTATCTCCCAAACGATCCTAAGCTTGGCCCTGATCTCAGGAACCTTTGTTACCGCCATGTTGCCCTCGCCCACCTGTGTTAGGTTTCTCCTCCTCCCTTTATCTGCCTTTTCTACACAACAAGACAATCCAAAGTGTGTGTCATTTAGGTGTCACCAGTTCTGTGAGACGTGAAAAGCTCTGCCAGTTAACATAAAACAAAATCCCGGAGGTTTCATGGAATCACATTTCCCTACTGGAAAGAAAGTTGAGAAGGAGGGCAAGGTAGCTTTAGAGTGGGAGTTTGAATGAGGACACTTTGGCCATGAATGGAAACTCTACATTCTTTGTTATTTTAACAGGCTGTGTCTGTTCTCCTTGAAAGAAATTGTATGAGAGAAGATTGGATTAAGTAGTTTTTATTTTATTTCAAAGCACTTGTACACTTTTCCAAAGATCAACTTACTTAGCCAAGTAATAAACTCTTGTTTTACAATAATACTAGTGTATATTATATCACTCTAGCTTACTACAAAATACAGAATTAGAGTCGGGAAACAAAACATTTGTTTCTTTGCTGAATGAGGCATATATCATTACCTATTCACTCTGCCAGATATAACTTGAACCTTTTAAGCTATTCAAAGAAATACCCAACTAGTTAATCTGCTTTAGGAGGAAAAGAAAAATAGCTTTGCACCTACTCAGCCTCTTGGTTTTATGTTGTTGTTGTTGTCTTTTTAATCTTAGCCATTTGCAGCCCAACGTTTCTATGTTCTTTGCAAGTGTATCTTTTCTGAAAAGTTGCAAAATGGGTTTTGCATGTTTTCCAATTCCACTTTTCACACTTTTTAAAGTAGTGCACTTTCACAGTGGATGAATGAGTTCATTGAACCAAATATTCATTTGTCTGTGTATTTCTCATCACATGGAAACCAGCATATGCAGATTTGCAAATTGTAAATAAATTACAATATACTCTCATACTTCAAAGTACCCAAGGATATGATTATTACTTAACCATTTTTAAAAACGTGTTAATATCACTTATTTTATTATTTTTTTTTTAGTCTCCTATGTACATTTAAAGTTTTTCTTTTGGAAAGTTCTCTATCACTGTGAACTCAGCATTTGCTTAGACATTGCTATACGAAAACAAACCTAGTTTTAGAATTTGTGTTTAATTAACTTGGTTGTTGCTTTTTCTTTCTCACAGTAGTCACAATCTTTCATCTTTTATTTTTGTTTTTACCATTCTGTATGATAGGCAGATTTGCTGTAGGAAAAGAATTAGATAGTCTGCTTACCTTTTACAAAGTGTAGCTTTAAAAAATATATATATTTCCAGTTAATGTCATTTTTATTAAACTCTATTACTTGCTACTAACACTACCTCTTGATGGATTCATATTCTAAGGTGGCCACTATAGCAATCAGAGAAACAGTTGTGGGTGGTCTCAGCTGATACACGAATTAGCCACTTGATTTCTATTTCCACTAAATGTTTCAGGTTAAGTGATTCTTTCAGTCAGAAGTGATGCTTCCGGACATGTTACTACAGGTGAATGGCTGAACTAAACATCTTGTTCAGCCATCTTTGTGTATTGTCGGCTGCAACAAGAGACATACAACCCTGTCTGAGTCAAAAATGGTAACAACCTGTCAACTTTTTCTGAATGAAAATAGGTACTGGTGCAACAAATGTCCTATCATCCCAAATTGTCCCTTTATTAAGTCTTCTGAAAATTTGAGGTATTCTTGGGTTTTGAGGAATGCTGCCACTTTCAGTTCCAAATAGCCCCATCTCACCTTAGAAGAATGTTTCCCTGCTTGGTACTTGGTTTTATTAAAAAAAAATTCTCTTTACACCTTGACATAACTTTGTGTATCTTTTCTTTTATTTACACTTGAAGAACTCAAGAAACAACTGGAAAAATGACATCACCCAGGAATACAAGTATTATTTCTCCCAAGTTCTATATCAAGTCTTACATCAACTACATGTAATTTTGTTGGTCTTGTTATTGAGCACCCGAAGGGGCACAGCAACACACACATACAACCACACTGCAGAAAATCTTTATGGGGAGGGTTCTGTCCCTGGAATCACTGAACAGTCTTCCATTAGAGTTAGTAAATTTTAAAAACTGATTTTTAATTCAATGGCTCCTAAATATACACATGATGAAAAAGCTTGTAGAAATAAAGCAGAGGTAGAAAAACAAGATGAGTGTGAAATATAAGAAGATGAAAGGAAGAAAGAAGAGGAAAAAAGAATTAGTTACAGAAATCAGTACTGGAAAAAGACCCAAATCTGCTTTGACATTCGCCCTGCCAGTAAGTAGTTTGTGAGTTAAAAACAAACAATAGAAAAACAAGTCCTATGCATTTCTTCAAAATCCAATGGAGATGATTGGCAAAGATTGAGTGGACAAATGATAACATTTCTTAGCCCTAGTCTAGGGTTGGAGAGAGCAGATGTTTCTGAGAGGGTGGCAGAATTAATGAAAAAAAAAATGAAATGCTCCTAAGAGATTTGATACTATCTTGAGACAGTGAAACGGAAGGAAGAAAGGTCTTGTGATGAGGTGATACTCCTAGCAGAAGAAGCAATGAAAGCAATAAAGCATAGAGTTGACTGTCACTGGCCTTCTTTTTTTCTGGAGGTGTGATGTCATGAAACAAATGAGTTTACACAGCAAAGACATGGTTGAATTTGGTGAAAATGATAATCCCCTTAAACCTAACATTCTAGATGTAGGACTCAGGATGTAACTTTAATTTGAAGTAAAATTAGGTCGGATTTGGGGGAAGGTACATCTGGATGCCTTTTCAAATTATTAATATTCTCTTTGAATTGTTTAAATTCCAGAATGATAATGACTGGAAATAGATGCAAGAATTTAATTTTTAAAATTTTTGTGTAAGTAATATTTCATTAACTCAACATGGTCTGTCAATACCCTAAATACAGTTTAAGAAGAATCAGAAGCATTTGACCTGATATTATTATAGACCACAACGCAAAAGCCCTAAATTAGGGCAATTATCATTTAAAAGTAAGGAAAGTTGAACAGATGTCAGTTGGAAAATGTTTTTTTAAAAAAAATTAAATAGACTTTGTTTTAGAGCAGTTTGAAACTCAGAGAAACATTAAACAGAAAGTACAGAGAGTTCCCATAAATCCCTTACCCTAGCACACCCACATCCTTTCCCATTACCAATATCCCCTAACAGAGTGGTACATTTGTTAAAATCCACAAACCTACAATGACACATCATTATCACCTAAAGTCCACAGTTTACATTAGGGTTCACGATTGGTGTGAATTCTACAGGTTTTGATAAATGTATAATGACGTATGTCTAACATTATAGTATACTATGGAATCATTTCACAGCTCTGAAAATTCTCCATGCCCCACCTATATACTTCTTCCTTCCCCTAGTCCCTGGAAACCATTGATTTTATTGTCTCCATGATTTTGTCTTTTTTAAGGATGTCATATAGTTGGCATCATACATTACCTAGTCTTTTCAGATTATTTTCTTTTACTTAGAAAAACACATTGAAAGTTCCTCCATGTCTTATCATGGCTCGATAGCTCATTTCTTTTTAGTGCTAAATAATATTCCCTGTCTGGATGTATCAGTTTATTTATCCATCCACCTACTGAAGGATATCTTGGTTGCTTCCAAGTTCGAGCAATTAAGAATAAAGCTGCTATAAACATCTGTGTGCAGTTGCCTTTCTTTTTAAAATATCTAATGTTCACAAATAAATGAATTAGAGGGATTTAAAGTCTTTAGTGAAAGAAATCCTATGCAAAAACTTCACGCTATTTACTCAGTAAATACAACATTTTATTATTATTTTTTTGCTTCTAACTTTATTTTTTATTTTTTAAAATTTACATCCAAATTAGTTAGCATATAGTGAAGCAATGATTTCAGGAGTAGATTCCTTAATGCCGTTAACCCATTTAGCCCATCCCCCCTTCCACAACCCCTCTAGCAACCCTCAGCTTGTTCTCCATATTTATGACTCTCTTCTGTTTTGTCCCCCACCTTGTTTTTATATTATTTTTGTTTCCCTTCCCTATGTTCATCTGTTTTGTCTGTTAAAGTCCTCATATGAGCTAAGTCATATGATTTTTTTCTTTCTCTGACCAACTGATTTCACTTAGCGTAATACCCTCCAGTTCCATCCACATAGTTGCAAATGGCAAGATTTCACTCTTTTTGATTGTCGAGTAATACTCCATTGTGTGTGTGTGTGTGTGTGTGTGTGTGTGTGTGTGTGTGTGTATACCACATCTTCTTTATCCATTCATCAGTCGATGGACACTTGGGCTCTTTCCATACTTGGGCTATTGTTGATAGTGCTGCTATAAACATGGGGGTGCAGGTGTGTCTTCAAAATAGCACACCTGTATCCCGTGGATAAATGCCTAGTAGTGCAATTCCTGGGTCGTAGAGTAGTTCTATTTTTAGTTTTTTGAGGAACCTCCATACTGTTTTCCAGAGTGGCTGTACCAGCTTGCATTGCCACCAACAATGCAAAAGAGATCCTCTTTCTCTGCATCCTCGCCAACATCTGTTGTTGCCTGAGTTGTTAATGTTAGCCATTCTGACAGGTGTAAGGTGGTATCTCATTGTGGTTTTGATTTGTATTTCCCTGATGATGAGTGATGTTGAGCATTTTTTCATGTGTCGGTTGGCCATCTGGATGTCTTCCTTGGAGAAGTGTCTATTCATGTCTTTTGTCCATTTCTTCACTGGATCATTTGTTTTGTGGGTGTTGAGTTTGATAAGTTCTTTGTAGATTTTGGATACTAACCCTTTATCTGATATGTCATTTGCAGATATCTTCTCCCATTCTGTTGGTTGCCTTTTAGTTTTGTTGATTGTTTCCTTGGCTGTGCAGAAGGTTTCTATTTTGATGAGGTCCTGGTAGTTCATTTTTGCTTTTGTTCCCCTTGCCTCTGGAGACATGTTGAGTAAGAAGTTGCTACAGGCAAGATCAAAGAGGATTTTGCCTGCTTTCTCCTTGAGGATTTTGATGGCTTCTTGTCTTACATTGAGGTCTTTCATCCACTTTGAGTTTATTTTTGTGTACGGTGTAAGAAAGTGGTCCAGGTTCATTCTTCTGCATGTTGCTGTCCAGTTTTCCCAGCACCACTTACTGAAGAGACTGTCTTTATTCCATTGGATATTCTTTCCTGCTTGGTCAAAGATTAGTTGCCCATACATTTGTGGGTCCTTATCTGGGTTCTCTATTCTATTCCATTGACCTGAGTGTCTGTTCTTGTGCCAGTACCATACTGTCTTGATGATTACAGCTTTGTAGTATAGCTTGAAGTCTGGGATTGTGATGCCTCTTGCTTTGGTTTTCTTTTTCAAGATTGCTTTGGCTATTTGGGGTCTTTTCTGGTTCCATACAAAATTTAGGATTATTTGTTCTAGCTCTGTGAAGAATGCTGGTGTTACTTTGATAGGGATTGTGTTGAATATGTAGATTGCTTTGGGTAGTATTGACATTTTAACAATATTTGTTCTTCCTATCCAGAAGCATGGAATCTTTTTCCATTTCTTTGTGTCTTCTTCAATTTCTTTTATAAGGTTTGTATAGTTTTCAGTGTATAGATTTTTCACCTCTTTGGTTAGATTTATTCCTAGGTATTTTATCGTTTTTGGTGCAACTATAAATGGGATCGATTCTTTGATTTTTCTTTCTGTTGCTTCATGGTTGTTGTATAGGAATGCAACTGATTTCTGTGCATTGATTTTATATCCTGCAACTTTGCTGAATTCATGAATCAGTTCTAACAGTTTCCTTGGTGGAATCTTTTGGGTTTTCCATATAGAGTCTCATGTCATCTGTGAAGAGTGAAAGTTTGAACTCCTCCTGGCTGATTTTGATGCCTTTTATTTCTTTGGGTTGTCTGATTGCAGAAGCTAAGACTTCCAATACTATGTTGAATAACAGTGGCGAGAGTGGACATCCCTGTCTTGTTCCTGACCTTAAGGGGAAAGCTGTCAGTTTTTCCCCAGTGAGGATGATATTAGCGTTGGGTTGTTCATATATGGGTTTTATGATCTCGAGGTATGATCCTTCTATCCCTACTTTCTTGAAGGTTTTTATCAAGAAACATTGCTATATTTTGTTAAATGATTTCTCTGCATCTATTGAAAGGATCATATAGTTCTTGTCCTTTCTTTTATTGATGTGACGAATCACGTTCATTGTTTTGTGGATATTGAACCAGCCCTGCATCCCAGGTATAAATCCCACTTGGTTGTGGTGAATAATTTTTTTTAACATATTGTTGGATCCAGTTGGCTAATATCTTGATGAGGATTTTTGCATCCATGTGCATCAGGGAAATTGGTCTATAATTCTCCTTTTTAGTGGGGTCTCTGTCTGGTTTTGGAATCAAGGTAATGTTGGCTTCATAGAAAGAGTTTGGAAGTTTTCCTTCCATTTCTATTTTTCAGAACAGTTTCAAGAGATTAGGTGTTAACTCTTCCTTAAATGTTTGGTAGAGTTTCCCTGGAAAGCCATCTGGTCCTGGACTCTTGTTTTTTGGCATATTTTTGATTACTAATTTGATTTCCTTACTGGTTATGGGTCTGTTCAAATTTTCTATTTCTTCCTGTTTCAGTTTTGGTAATGTATATGTTTCTAGGAATTTGTCCATTTCTTCCAGGTTGCCCATTTTATTGGCATATAATTGCTCATAATATTCTCTTATTATTGTTTTTATTTGTGTTGTGTTGGTTGTGATCTCTCCTCTTTCATTCTTGATTTTACTTATTTGGGTCCTATCCTTTTTCTTCTTGATCAAACTGGCTACTGGTTTGTCAATTTTGTTAATTCTTTCAAAGAACCACCTTCTGGTTTCATTGATCTGTTCTGCTGTTTTTTGGTTTTTTTTTTTTTTTGGTTGAGATAGCATTAATTTCTGCTCTAATCTTTATTATTTCCTGTCTTCTACTGGTTTTTGGGTTTTACTTGCTGTTCTTTTTCCGCTCCTTAAGGCATAAGGTTAGGTTGTGTATCTGAGATCTTTCGTCCTTCTTTAGGAAGGCCTGGATTGCTATATACTTTCCTCTTATGACAACCTTTGCTGCATCCCAGAGGTTTTGGGTTTTGGTGCTATCATTCTCATTGACTTCCATATGCTTTTTAATTTCCTCTTTAACTGCTTGGTTACCCCATTCATTCTTTAGTAGGATGTTTTTCAGTCTCCAAGTATTCGTTACCTTTCCAAATTTTTTCTTATGGTTGATTTCGAGTTTCATGGTATTGTGGTCTGAAAATATGCACGGTATGATCCCAATCTTATTGTACTTCTTAGGGCTGATTTGTGTCCTAGTATATGGTCTATTCTGGAGAACATTCCATGTGCACTGGAGAAGAATGTATATTCTGCTGCTTTAGGATGAAATGTTCGGAATGTATCTGTTAAGTCCATCCGGTCCAATGTGTCATTCAAAGCCATTGTTTCCTGTTGATTTTTTGATTAGATGATCTGTCCATTGCTGTGAGTGGGGTGCTGAAGTCTCCTACTATTATGGAATTACTATAGATGAGTTTCTTTTTGTTTGTGATTAATTCATTTATATATTTGGGTGCTGCCACATTTGGCACATAAATGTTTATAATTGTTAGGTCTTCTTGGTGGATAGACCCCTTGATTTGATATAATGCCCTTCTGCATCTCTTGATACAGTCTTTATTTTGAAGTCTAGATTGTCTGATACAAGTATGGGTACTTCGGCTTTCTTTTGTTGACCATTAGCATGATAGATGTTTCTCCATCCCCTTATTTTCAATCTGTAGGTGTCTTTAGGTCTAAAGTGGGTCTCTTGTAAACAGCCTATAGATGGGCCTTGTTTTCTTATCCATTCTGTTACCCTGTGTCTTTTGATTAGAGCATTGAGTCCATTGATGTTTAGAATGATACTGAAAGATATGAATTTATTGCCATTATGATGCTTGTAGAGTTGGAATTTCTGGTGGTGTTCCTCGTCCTTTCTAATCTTTTGTTGCTTTTGGTATATATATGTAAATATATATATATATATTTATATTTATATATATATATTTATATATATATATATTTTTGGTATATATATGTAAATATATAATATATATAAATATATTATATTATATAATAAATTATATGATAAATAATTATATACTAAATATAAATATATATGTGTATATATATATAAATATAAAAATATATATATTTTTTCATCTTTTCTCCCCTTAGTTAGTCCCCCTTAAAATTTCTTGCAGGGCTAGTTTAGTGGTCACAAACTCCTTTAATTTTTGTTTGTCTGGGAGACTTTTTATCTCTCCTATTTTGAATGACAGCCTTGCTGGATAAAGAATTCTTGGCTGCATATTTTTCTGATTCAGCACACTGAATATATCCAGCCACTCCTTTCTGGCCTGCCAAGTTTCTGTGGATATTCTGATGCACACCTGATCTGTCTTCCCTTGTAGATTAGGGACTTTTTTTCCCTTGCTGCTTTCATGATTCCCTCCTTGCCTGAGTACTTTGTGAATTTGACTATGATATGCCTTGTTGATGGTCAGTTTTTGTTGAATCTAATGGGAGTCCTCTGTGCTTCCTGGATTTTGATGTCTGTGTCTTTCCCCAGGTTAGGAAAGTTTTCTGCTATGATCTGCTCACATAACCCTTCTACCCCTATTTCTCTCTCTTCCTCTTCTGGGACCCCTATGATTCTGATGTTGTTCCTTTTTAATGAGTCACTGGTTTCTCTAATTCTTAAATCGTGCTCTTTTGCCTTCATCTCCCTTTTTTTTCTGCTTCATTATTCTCTATAAGTTTGTCCTCTATATCGCTGATTCTCTGTTCTGCCTCATCTATCCTTGCTGCCACTGCATCCATCCGTGACTGCAGTTCAGTTATAGCATTTTTAATTTCATTCTAGCTATTTTTTACTTCTTTTATCTCTGCAGAAAGGGATTCTAATCTGTTTTCGACTCCAGCTAGTATTCTTATTATCGTGATTCTAAATTCTGGTTCAGACATCATGCTTGTATCTGTGTTGGTTAAATCCCTGGCTGTCGTTTCTTCATGCTCCTTCTTTTGGGGTGAATTCCTGCTGAATTCTGTGGCTCAGGTTGTGCAGATTGTTGTGTTAATCCTCCAATCAGTTTTCTAGGTGTGTAGGATGGTTTAGTGTTCGTCTGGCTGTATTTCATGGATGCGGGACACACAAAAAGCTTCCATGCTGTTCCGCCATCTTGGCTCCTCCCCCAGTAAATAACAACATTTTAAAATCCTTTTTATAAATCTTGATATAATTTTTATTATATAACATATATTATATGAACATCAGGTGTTTTTTAATACTAGGAAACAACATAGAAAGTTTGTGGGTTTGAAACTTGGTTTCAGCACCCCAGTCCCTACAAGCTTCTTCATGTGGGAGAAGTAATTACTGCAAGTAATTTCCTCATCAGTAAAGTGTGGGCTTGATAATAACTGCAAATACTTAGACAGGAAGCACTCTGTGGCAGACATACAGTTCTTAAAACTGAATACACGCACACACACACACACACACATTCTCTTCTATATCAGATCTACGATGTGAATAATGATTATTGTCAATGTATGATGAGGAAGCTGAGGTATAGAGAAGTAAGTTGTCTAAGTCTATAGTTTGGCCTGTGATTTTGTGCTCTAAGTCATCATTTATACTGCTTCAAGCATGCCTGCAGGCTAGCAATAGTGTTCAAATAAATGAGATAGTCCATGTAATGTGGTTAGAAAAGTTTCATGCGTGTAATCAGCTTTCAATAAAGGTTAAGCATGATTGCAATTATATGCACGTCACATAAACAAATTTAATATTGATTAAATCCTTCACCCTTTCTCAAAATCTTGTGTGTTAATTATAGTACCTGAGATATTAAGAAAATTATTGGTCACATAACAATGGTATGGCCAATTTGGGAATCAAATCTCTTCTGACTTCAAATCTTTTGACTATAGCCACTCATCCTTGTAGCTGCTGATAATAGTTGTGCATGTATTAACAAAAGACTTCCTCTTGCTGTCTTTTTTTAAATTTGGTGAAAATAAGGTGGAATTTGGAAGTGAGTGGATACTGTTCCATGTACAGATACGTTGTACCTGTACAGATATGTTGTAATAAAGTAACTGGTTTTCCCTAAGATGGGACCTTGAGATAGGAACACCTTGGAATCACAAGTGTTGTGTGTGGAATCAGGCAATCCCAAGGTGGTATTCTCATTCCCCACTTTGTAGACACTTAATCTTGAGCAAGTTACAAGTGCTCTCTAAATTCATTACCTTCTCTGTAAAATGAGCATAAAAATACCTTGCCAGATTTCATTTGAAGGTTCGGAACACTAAAATGATAACTTATAATTATCATTGTCTTGATAACTTATATATTATAATTGTCTTGATTTTTTAGCTTCCTATAGCTGCCTCTATCCTTTGGCTTATGCGCTGTCTTTTCATCTTGAAGACCATCACTTCAATCTCAGATCTGTCATCTTATTGCTTACTTTTCTGACTCTGACTTCTGTGCTCCCTTCTAAGGACCATAATGATTATATTGACCCACTCAGTGGATGTAGGATAGTCTCCCCATTTCAAGATTCTTAATTTAATCCCATCTACAAAGTCTAATTGAAAGGTAATACTCAGATTCTGACGATTATGAAATGACCCATTTGAGGGGCATTATTCAGCCCATAAAAGAGCTTACAATGTTCCATCTTATTCATGGTAGGTAAGGGCTGCGTAATGATAATTTGAAAAGCAGGAGCTCATGTTCATATGTCCCAAAGTCCTTCCCAAGTGCTCACAGTTCTCATTGTCACAATGACACTCTAAAGTTTCATAGATGAGAAAACTGAGACACAGAGAGATGAATTAACTTGCCTATGATCATACTACTGTGATTCTAGAGAGCAGCTCAGATTTTAAGTCTGGCAATTAGATTCCAGAGGCTCCAAGTTAACAACATTGCTGTATTGCCTCGTGGGTGCTGTTCTTTTCAAGCTGTTATGGTTCCTTAGAGCAGACAGGTTAACAATCAGTGTACAATTATGTGGGATTCTTCCATAAATGGGCCAGTGGCAAATGCTTGGGCATCTTGGTTTAAGACTACCCTGTTCACAAGTTGAAACAGGTAAAGGTTATCCTCCGCCTGAACTAGCTCTTCTCCATGATACCTTCCTCAGCACAGGTAACTTGCCTTCATTGACATAAAGCATTTTATCAGAAACCTATTCTCAGAACTTCCCCTAAGTATAAACAGTAAAACCCAACTTGTACATCCTTTTCCTGAGGACCCTGTGTTTTGGATATATCTGAACTTTCCTGCATACTCCAGCATTTCATGACAGTTATGTTAGTCATAGAATAGTGACAGAAGGTTGTTGGGAGGGAGAGTTGGCCAAGAATGAGTACTCCAGCTGCTCTCAAACTTTTTCAGAACTAGAAAATTTGTTTAAATAAATGCACTTGCCCTTGCATAGAATACTATTTCTTGCTTCCTACTAAATCCACATCTACCTACATCAGCCTTCAAACACTGATACACAATGTATTGAATGTACAGCTTTGATTACTCCAGAGCAAGTCCTCTGTTTCAGCTGGACAAAACTAGTTGCCATTTCTTACTTCTCTGAAGTTTCTGGACTCTTGCCTCTCACTCCCTTCCGTAAATCCAGGCTTCCTCAAAAGCCAGTAATTTGACTCTTCCGTTGGCTCTGGATTTCTCTTCTTATATCTCTTCCCTGAGAAATGAACTTGGAAGACCCTGGTTGTAAGAGCTCTGGGAAAGGTCATGAGGTACACGTAATTACAGAGAGAGATCCTGTTGGCTAATATATCAAAATATTAACCTGCCAGTGTTTGAACTCTTTTTGAAGAAAAGATACGTGAAGGGCTCGCATAGAAACAGGATGTCTCTAACCCATAAGATTCTTCTCAGTGAAGATGCCAAAATCTTTTCACGAAACATCCTTAGCTGGCAACTATACAAATGTCTGGGTGACTTCAGTTTGGCAATTCTTATAAGCTACACATGTTCCTTTTATTCAGATTTGGACTTGAGATTATTGGAAAAATACATGTTCTCTATTTGTACTGTTAGGACATACATTTCTTTTTTTAATTTTTTTAATGTTTATTTTTGAGAAAGACAGAGGGCAAGTGTGGGAGGGACAGAGAGAGAGAGAGAGAGAGAGAGAGAGAGAGAGAGAAAGACACAGAATCTGGCAAGCTCCAGGCTCCGAGTTGTTAGTGCAGAGCCCCATATGGGGCTTGAACTCACAAACCTTGAGATCACGACCTGAGCTGAAGTTGGACGCGTAACTGACTGAGGCACCAAGGCACCCCAGGACATACATTTATTGAAGGTAAAGAGACATTGCTTTGTCTCCTTTAAATATGTAATCCAGCAACAGTATGTGTAGGTCTTTGAAAACATTTTGCACATTTTCTCCTGTGGTGTTCACCATTAGAGAAATGACTGTCCAAATTGAGTTGGCTGAGCAGCTACTAACAACAAATGTTTCCTACATTTATTCATTTATGCCAACTAATTGATTTGTCCTGCCAATATAAATGAGACTTACACAATTTTATGGTAAAATAAAAAAAATAAGATAGATTATAAATAAAAATATAATTGAAGAAATGTTGGACTCATAATCCCTGACCTGCTGAGAACCAATGTAACTCACGTTTTCTAATTAATTGTATAATTTGCTCAGGTTTTAGTAGGAAATGGAGCCTAGAGAGTCAGAATATCTCCCAACCAAATTTTATACCTTGTGGAACAGAAAATCCAATAAAATACCTAAAAGCCTGATCCGAAATTACTATACAAGTGATGAAGTTGAGAAATCAGGGTCTGCCTTGGAACATAAGAATATATGGAATGAAATGAATATAAATGATAGCAATACATTTTGGCAGTAGTGAACCCAGGAGAAAGAGTTAAGGGCATAGTCTTCCCTAGTGAGGAGCATAATTTTATCAATAAGATTGCTTAGAATTACCAACACATGGTAATTATAATAAAAGACAGACTTGTGGTTAGATAGTTTATCACTGTTTTACAATCTCTATGGATAATGCAAACCCTTAATGGGTAGATCCCAGGCAGACCCATTCCATCCCTCCTCTTTTGGTACACAACTGTATTTTGATTATCTAATATCTGGATAATGTGTTTTCTTAAATTTGGCTTAGCAAATATGTGCAGAATAAACAAATCAGCCATTTTGACTGAACTCACACAAAGTTAGATGTAGGACTGACTTATACTGTAAACAAGAGAGTAATGTAGGAATCACCTGTGTTTGGCACTTCTTAAGTCATTGATTCTTTTAAAGAAACACTGCAATTCATTAAAGTGTTACAATAGATCCTGGGGATATCAAGATAAATAAGAGCCACACCCAGTTTTAGCCTATAGGAACTCACAATCCAGTAGGAAAATAGACACAACTGAACAACAAATTATAAAACATGTGGATGCACACTGTGAAGATACTCTGTACGAAGTCTGTGGTGGCCAAGAAAAAGGAGCAGTTGATTTCCCTTGAGGCAGAAATGCTAAAGTCACACAACTGAACTGGATTTTAAAAGACAAAAATGAGGTTGCCTGCTGGAGTGCTGCGAAAGAAGGCTGTCTGTCTCTGTATTGACAATATAGGGAGCAAAACAACTGGCTAACTTCTTTCATGCCGAGGTTTTACCTATCTCAGGAATGGTATTTGCTTTGTAAAAGAGGATTATGTAAGTCATTGAATCACCAAATAATGGACACTCGGGCAACACGGAAGGTAGAATTTTTCTTTAGGTAGTCTTCTGGCATTCCTCAAATCGTACCCTTTGGGTGATTACCTGCCTGATATATACAAAAGGCCAGCTCAGATTTGGGTTCTCCAGTTGAGACATTCCAATAAAAAGGAGACATAGGGTCATTTCCACCAAATAAATAATGTGGTTTAATAGTTGGAAAAAACTAATGAACTCAGAGTTGTTTTAAAATGTATGGGGCCTAGTTTTGGAAAAAGAAATCACCTCAGTGTCCCAACAGGGTTGTAAAATACAAGTCCTAGAAAATGTCAATGCAGGTTGTAAAAAATTAAGTACCACTGGAAATTATCTACGTAATCCTGGTTTGTAGGATTTCCATTTCAGGAAAATACCTATTAAGGTTACTACACTGTGGGTCACCGACATAGCATCATCTTTCTAGTGGGCTAACTCTACCTCAACATCTCGGAATGCAGTGCAACCACCATTCTTGCCCTCACTGCCCTGTCCTACATCTCTATCACATGCAGTGGTGGCCAGAATAGCTTGCGATCTAAAGATAATGACTATTGTCATCTTTATGATTGAAAGTGAGCTTATGACACATTTCTTATTTCTCTTTCCAACTAGGGGATTCCAAGTAAGCAAACAAAGCATTGACGAAAGTTGAAGAGAAAGTGTCCAGTACTACCCTTCTTATATGTTTGTCTCCCCATTTCCATCTGATGGTTGTTCATAGCCCATCTGGTGGCTACTTGACACAAAAGATCCTACATCTAATTCCAGTGTGCCTTGGCAAGTGACGTCATTGTTTAGACACGCCTCTGAGGTGCTGGCATTGTCAGATTCTACACCGTAGTTATGTCTATGGAGATACCAGTTTTTATTCTCTGTCTTCTCATCCTCAAATTTAAACTCATTAAAGATTTGTGGTTCTTGCTGTAAATTAACTGCTTTGTTGGTGTACAAGTGTATAAATGGCTTTTAAACTTGTAATTCTATCCAGTATGTTTTGAAATACCATTCAATGAATACTTCTTTTTTCCCCATGGAAAATACAAATATTTGCCAATCTAGCTTTAAACAGGAAAGAAAAACCTTTATTCACAAATTGTTTAGCTTCCTATTTTGCTTGTTAGGTTTCAGGTGTATACTTCTAGGCACAGCTGGTTTCTAAGCTTTGCAGGAGACTCTGTCTCTGAAAACAGATATTTTCACCAAACTGTCATTAAATACAGGATAAATTTTGATTCACGTCAGCACCCCTTCCCTCTTTGGAGTTGGTTTCTTTTTTTGTTCAGGTGCAAATGTTTCTGCACAGCTGTCTGGAGCACCCTTCCAAGCCTTGTGCAGAAAATAAAAATATTTTCCTATTCAGTTATAGCAACAAAAGAAAAAGGGGAAAGAAACAGTCTTGCCTTTCTACCTTCTGAGCATGTAAATAGCAGTTCCACACTGTCCCCTCATGGGCGCCTGGCCCCAAGCAGCACACTGCAGGCTGACTGCCAACCATTTTGTGTAGAAGTAGCATTGGCAGGAGTTTGCTTTGGCAAAGGATCTGTTTCTTTCTCAACCTAAGGCTATTACAAGCTTCCTGTTGTATCTGCTCTATTCGATTTGCTGTCTATCGTTCTGCTCTGACCACGGCTACCTTTTAATCTACTTAGTGCATGAGGGCAATATAACAAATCCTTCCATTATTTTATCTTATCACAGGCTGTTCTGCCACTTTTTTTTTCTGTTTTAAAGTTTATCTCTTGGGATTTGGAGCTAAAAAACTATCAAAAAATCAGTCTGTCTTACTCCTCATCAATATTTAGTCAACTTTGTAAATGGCTGTTCTTGAGTGCCCTTGCATCTCCTGAAGCTGTGTGGACTGCTTGCAAACATTCAAAGTGAACACAGGTCCTGTCGTTGGATCATTCTGGCGAGATTATGTTGGCAAAATATCAAGAGCTTGTATGTTCGTATTTTGGTACTATTTTCATAAACAAGTTTTATTTGAAAGTCAAAACAATTACACTAATCTTATAGCTCTTTGAGATCTTCCTCAGTTAATCAATGATAGTTAGCTACTGTGATCAATGATAACTTTGTTTAATTCCAGAACTTGTAAATTTCCAAGCACTTCTAGGCAAATAACTACTCCTAGTCTCAACTGTATCAGTTCTAAAGATGGGGATAAGAATAAAATTTGCAGCATCTGTGTTATACTAAGGATTGAA
Source organism: Felis catus (assembly GCF_018350175.1). NCBI lineage: Eukaryota > Metazoa > Chordata > Mammalia > Carnivora > Felidae > Felis > Felis catus. The sequence continues at coordinate 200,999,252 of NC_058368.1, read as the reverse complement.
TATGATATAATCTCCATACAGTACTTTGCATATTGCCCAGCATTACATGCACAATGAAGATGGTGATGAAGATGATGACGATGATGATTGACGTGACTCCAGTTAGTAAGAAGCCAGCTTTCTTTAAGCTTAACCATGCTTTTGGCCAGTATGTGACAGGATCGTGATGAAATAATAGAATATAGCCCAGAATGCAGTCTTTTGCCACTTCCTCGCTTTAGATCGAGAAACTAAAAGTTCAATAAGACAGACAAGAGCCCCAGATTTTATAATTAGCAGCAGATATAGGAATAAAACCTTGAGTCCTTATTCAGGGTCTCCAAAGTTCTTGTTTGTTCCTCTACATCGTGTTATTTTCCTGACAACTTTCTTTGTCCTTTTCTCCAAATATTAAAAAAGAAAACATAAATTTTACAAATGGAAAGCAGATACTAAAGCCAGGTTTAGAGGAGGGGGAAGAGGAAGAGGAAAAAAAGAAAGACAATTCTAAATTCCACAGTCCACGGCAAGTTCACTAAAATCTACCCTTTTGGAGTCTACAAGAAAAGCGATCTTGAATAAAGACTAAGAAAATCTTGGGGTCCATTACTTGTTAGCCTTATACCAGGAAATTAAGCTGGACCATATGTAACCCACAAAAATTTCTTATTTCTATTCTAGAAACATTCTTTGATAAACTTCTTCAACCTTTTCCCAAGACTTAGTCTGCTTTCTGTTTTGTCTTGTATGGCTGAGCTGCTGATTCACTAACAGAAAAATCATGCCCTCCCAATCTCTTTCTCCTTTAACAATTCAAAATAGAGACTGGAAAGTCAGGTAAAGTATCTCCCAGCCTCCTTGGGCACAAGGGGTGACCATGTACGACCAATAAGATGCTTACGGGGGAACTTTTAAGACAGTTTTTGCTACCTTACAAAGGAGAATAATGTGACAGGAGAGCTCATTCTCCATTTTTTAAAGTTTTGAATATGAACATTGTGTCTGGTGCTAAGGCAGCCATTTCTTTCCCATAAGGCAACCATCATGAAGATAATGAGCCAACATTTAAGAATAGTAGAGTGAGGGGCGCCTGGGTGGCGCAGTCAGTTAAGCCTCCAACTTCAGCCAGGTCATGATCTCACGGTCCGTGAGTTCGAGCCCCGCGTCAGGCTCTGGGCTGAGGACTTGGAGCCTGGAGCCTGTTTCCGATTCTGTGTCTCCCTCTCTCTCTGCCCCTCCCCCGTTCATGCTCTGTCTCTCTCTGTCCCAAAAATAAATAAATTAAAAAAAAAAAAAGAATAGTAGAGTGAAAAGATAGAAAGAAACTGAATCTGAGAATATCTTGGAATTGGTTTGTTGTTAAGAGTAAGTGTTATGTTTCAAGTCATTATTAGTTGAATTTTCTATTACTTATAGAAGATGTAATTTCTAATTGACACTTTGTGATGGAGAATGTTAGGTATGTGGGTCGCATCTCCCTAGTCAGTTGAATGTCTGACTCTTGGTTTCAGCTCAGGTCATGATCCCAAGGTTGTGGGATGGAACCCCATATTAGGCTCCATGCCTTCTCTCTCTCTGTCTCTCTCCCCGACTTGTGCTCTCTTTTTCTCTCTCAAAAAAAAGTACATACTAAAATTTTTAAAAATTTCTTTGGTATAAACTTCTTTGCATGTGATTTAAAATGTACGTACCCTTTGACCCTGCAATTACACCTCCAGGAACTCTAATTTATTCACTGTGTTAAATGAAAGATGGCTGTAATTATTTATTACTTCTATTGAGAAGCAGAGTTTTCTTTCTCGCCCTTTAACTTCAGGCTGGCCATAGTAAATTCCCTGGCTAGCAGAGAGTAGCAAAAGTGATGTCATGGAACTTCTAAAGTTGGGTCATAAGACACCTTGCAGCTATCATCTGGGCCTTTTGGAACACTCTTTTTTGAGCACTGAGTTGCTACATAGATGCCCAAATCCACTGAGTTTGCTATGTAGAACAGCCTATGTATAAGCAATTCTGTCAATAGTCCCAGCTGAGTCCAGCTTTCTAACGGTACTTGTCAAGGCACCAGTCATAAGAGGGAAGTTGCCTTGAACCCCAGACAGCACATCTGGCACCTAACTTCCACTGAATGACTGACATTCATGTCATGTGAAACAGAAGAATCACCGACGAATTCCTGACACACAAAACCTTGAGACAAAATAAATTATGATGATTGACTGCTAAATTTCGTGGTAGTTTGTTATATAGTAATTGATTACTATAATACATAAGTACATAAAGACATATATACAAGAATGCTCATTAAAGCCTTAACTATAAAAATTAAAACCTGGAACAATTTAAATTCCATTAGGAAGGGACAAGTAATTTGTAGCAAATCCATATAAAAATCTATAACATAAGTCTGTTGAAATGACTGGGATATATATTTGTATAAAATGATGTAAAGAGTTGATTATCTATTTTGAGAGATAAATTGTATGTGCAAGTTGGGGAGGGCGAGAGAAAGAGGAAGAGAGAGAGAGAGAGAGAGAGAGAGAGAGAGAGAGAGAGAGAATCCTAAGCTCAGGCTCCACACTGTCAGCACAGAGCCTGATGCAGGGCTTGAACTTACAAACCCTGAAATCATGACCTGAGCCCTAATTGGACACTTAACTGGCTGAGCCATCCAGGAGCCCAATGGTTATGCTTTTTTTTGTTTTTTTTTTTTTTGTTTGTTTGTTTTTTTTTTAGTTGTTGTTTTTAAAGTTGATTTATTTATTTTGAAAGGGAGAGGCAGAGAGAGAGGGAAAGAGAGAATTCCATGCTGACAGCACAGAGCCTGATGAGGGGCTGATGTGGGGCTCCATGTGGGGCTCAATCCCTCAAACCTGTGAGATCATGACCTGAGCCAAAATCAAGAGTTTGATACTTAACCAACTGAGCCACCCAGGCGCCCCATAAGGCTGTTAATAGTTTCAGCCTCATGGGAAATTTTTACCCCTTTTGCCAGATGTTATCATTCACAGATAATTTTGTTGTTTTTGTTTACATTGCTAGGCATTAAGAAATTTTCGGGGCGCCTGTGTGGGTCAGTTGGTTAAACGTCCGACTTAGGCTCAGGTCATGATCTCGCGGTCCGTGGGTTTGAGCCCCGCGTCGGGCTCTGTGCTGACAGCTCAGAGCCTGGAGCCTGTTTCAGATTCTGTGTCTCCTTCTTTCTCTGACCCTCCCCTGTTCATGCTCTCTCTCTCTCTGTCTCAAAAATAAATAAAATGTTAAAAAAAATTAAAAAAAAGAAATTTTGGAAATCAGCAAAAGGTGGCAAAAAAGGACAGACTACAATTCCATCTAAAGATACCTTTTGTGTTCTAGGTTTTTCCATGCACATTTCATTTTAAGTGAGCTCAAGTGTTACATTGCTTTACATCTTTTATACATTTGGGTTTTCCAGATTTAACATCATATCATCTGCAAATAATTATTTGCTTTCTTCTTTCCAGGTTTCACTAGCTAGACTTAGGACAATGTTCAATAGTAACAGTGTCTTCCTAAAGCTTTGGACTAAGTCCCACACTGTCTCTTGGATCAAGCTTGATAGTCTTCATCATGTTGAGGAAACATTTTTATTTTTCTGTATTAAAAACTTATACTAGTTAATGGTTTTTGGATTTTTGCTATAGTCTTGGGTATCCAATTGGAAAGACTCTTATTATTTTTTATATTCATCTTGCCTATGTGATAAATTTTATTAATAGATTTCATAATGATGAATTGTTTGATTCTGGGACTAAAGACCATTTTGTTGTAGGCTGTTAAAGACTTTGTGAGTCTGCAGTCGTAAAGAATTTGATATACAGATTTCTCTGTATCTTTGTCATTCATTTATTTTTAGAATAGTTCTTATTTTATAAAGTGAATTTGGCAACTTTCCTTTTTGTAATCTGTTTCCCAGTAATTTTTGTAGCACAGACATTATCTGTGTTTTGAAAACTTAGAATAAGTCAAGTGTAAAAGTATTGGTTGCTGGAGATGTTTTTTCTGTTTGTGCTGTTTTTGACAGTTTCTAGTTTTTTTTGCTTTGTTTTTTCCTTTTAAAGTCTTTGTCGAATTTGTCCTTGTTGAATTTGAATCTAAAGTTTTTCATTAGGTAGTTGTTTATTTTCTTGAGATTATTAAATATATTAGTATCAATTGTTCTAATTTTAAAATGTATCCTAGAGCTGTTAAAATATTTCCTTTCTAATATTAAAGTAATTTTATTAACCAGAGCTTTTCCATATAACTGTTTATAAAAATCTCATGTTTATCATGTCCCTTGTTTTGCTATGTAATTATTTCTACTTGGAGGTCCATTATTTACTTTCTTCTGAATTATTTAGATTTTGTTTATTTTTCTTGCTATCTCTTGAGTAAACCTTTAAAAGAATATTTCACTTATTTTAAAAATAATGAAAATAACATTTGCTTTGAATATGACTTTGATTGCATCTCATAGGTCTGATATGAGTTTTTGTTGTTGTTGTCGTTTTACTTATTCTGTTAAAGTTAATCCAATTTTCTCCTTGACTAATTGTTATTTATAAGGATGTATACAAAAATTTTCAAGTGTTTGGGTTTTGTTGATGCTATTTTCTTTTCATTTACCTTCTTAACTATCTTGGAATATGGCCAGTTAGGTAATTATTTATATGTGGTTATATTAAAACTGTGAACTTTTCTTAAATCAATTTCTCAAAGTTAAGAATAACACTGTACTAATTTATCTACCTTTTGGAATATAACTTTCCTCCACCCGAAACTCCACCCTTGCCTAATGTTATCCTTAGTAATTCAACCGGGAGATAAGACCCAACAATTTTTTCTTTGTTATTGCTACCTATTTGGAAGGAAAAAAACGTTGTAAGGAACATTTTTGAAAGTTATGTTTTTTTTTTTTTTTTAAACATCTGGATGGAGTCCATTCTGAGTTCAGACACAACTGAGAATATCTTCGCACTGCTTTCACATAAGAATTATACCTTGGCTGAATATAGAATATAAAACACATTACTGTTAAATTTGTATTGGTGCTGCTCCAGTTTCTTTTTCTATTTATTATTTTTTTTAATTTTTATTTTAAGCAGTCTCCATGCTCCATGTGGGGCTTGAACTCATGACCCTGAGATGAAGAGTCATGCTCTACAAATTGAGCCAGCCAGGCTTCCCTCCGGTTTTTTATTGTGTTTAATATGGACCAAAAATTGGGAGCCAGCCTGACATTTTCTTTACCTTGTGAGTCACCATTTTGTTTTGTTGACTACTGGAGAAACTTTTAACTTTAAATGTTAAATAATTAGGTTAACACAAAGTGAAAATCATTTTATTATTTTTTTTTCTTCGCACAATAAACAAGAGAAAGTTTAGGCCACATCTTAGGTCTTTTCTTTGAAGATATGATCAATTAATTTTCTTTATATTTTTAATACTTGATTTATTTTATCTTTATTTTTAAATATTCTTATTATTGCAATTAATATGTTTTATCGAGGTATCATATGGATGTTTTAAAATGGTCAGTTGTTTAGTATTCAATTCAATTTAACTGTCATCCAAAATACATATCAAAAATTCTTGTTCCTCTTTCTTACACTTATTATCATAGATTACTTCTACCAATTCTAGAAGTTCATATAAATGGAATCATACAGAACGTATTCTTTCGGGACAAGTTTCGTTCACTCAGCATGTTTGTGCTGTTGATTCATACATCAGTAAGACATTGCATTTTACTTCTGTTTTTTTTTTTTTTTTTTTTTTTAATTTTTTTTTCAACGTTTATTTATTTTTGGGACAGAGAGAGACAGAGCATGAACGGGGGAGGGGCGGAGACAGAGGGAGACACAGAATCGGAAACAGGCTCCAGGCTCTGAGCCATCAGCCCAGAGCCTGACGCGGGGCTCGAACTCACGGACCGCGAGATCGTGACCTGGCTGAAGTCGGACGCTTAACCGACTGCGCCACCCAGGCGCCCCTGCTTTTTTTTTTTTTTAAGTTTATTTACAGAGACAGCGAATGCAAGCAAGAGCGGGACAGAGAGAGAGAGAGAGAGAGAGAGACAGACAGACAGACAGACAGACAGAATCCCAAGCAGGCTCTGCACTGTCAGCATAGAGCCTGATGTGTGGCTTGAACCCACAAATTGTGAGATCATGACTGGAGCTGAAACCAAGAGTCAGACGCTTAACTGAAGCATCCAGGCGCCCCACTCCATTTTGCTTCTGAGTTGTCTTTCATTGTGTGAATACCCTATGGTTTATTCCTCCTCTTAATGGGTATATGGAAGGTTATCGTTTTTTATTGTTATTATTGAGCCTGCTAGGAACTTTTTGTTCAAGTCTTTATGGTGGATTTATGTTTTTATTTCTCTTGGATTAATACCTAGGGGTGGAATTGCAGGGTTATAACATAGACGTATGTTTAACTTAATAAGAAATTGTCCCAAAAGTCTCCAAAATGTTGAGCCACGTTACACGCCTACCAACAGTGTATGAAAGTTCCAGTTGTTCAACGCCATCACTATTTCATGTCAGTCTTTTTGAATTTCAGGCATTTCATGGGTGTTGAATGATCTCTCACTATGGCTTAAATTTGCACTTCCCTGATGCCAGTAATATTGACCACATTCTCAAGTTTATTACCACTTATATTTCTTCTTTTACAGAGTAATTTTTCAAGTTATTTCTTAGTTTATAAATGATTGTTCACTTTTTTATTGTTGATATGTAGAAATTCTTTATTGATTTTAAGTATGATTTTTTTCAGATAGATATATTACAAATATTTTTTCCAGAGAGTTTTTTTTAAGTGGAAATTCAAGAAAATTCTCTCTCTCTGTCTTTCCCTTCCTCTCTCACATACATGCATACTCAAAAGCAATTTTGTATTCAGCTTCTGATTCAGTAGTAGATTAATGAATCTACCTTTACTTCATGACTTTGATATTTTATTTTTATCAAGCTTATCATTATTTCCTTCAATGTCGTTTTAAATTAACTTTTATGTTTTTGTTTCCATGTGGTTTCATTTTAAGATTTTGTTTTGTTCTATTATCTTTATAAAAGTTTTTTTTTTTATATAGAAGGTGTTAGATAGAATTTTTTAATTGGAGAGTAATTGAGATGCAACTATAGTTCTGGACTCTAACACAGACTGAACCACCCCAACTATTTTAAGTCATTCATTTTAGAATCTGCTTTTTGGGGGGACTGCTCAAGCATGAAGGACAAGACTTATGAAGAGGCTCCTGATAAAGTACTAAATTTATAAATGTTCTTTGGAAATACCTCAGCACAAAAATAAGGTTGTGGAGAAACAACAGTATTTGTCTATTTGCCCCTAAATAACAATACAACAGAAATTACAGCTATAATAATTAGGTCAAATGTAAATATACATATAAAGTTAAAAGTTATTAATTATTATAACAATGTAAAAAATCAATATGACAATATATTTTTGTGGCTTCTTATGTTAAATTTTTGCAAGTCTGACATTAGGTTTGTTTCTTCTCTAAGTTAGTGAAATTTACCCAACAGTTCTTAATGTGCTATCATGTATAGGTCTGTAATGCTTGCCACCTAATATCTAACTGCTATTCTTTTTTTAAGAGAATAATTACGCCGTACAGATATAATTGGAGTATGATTCTAGAAATACTTCATTGTAAATAATAAGCTACAGTTTATTGGAAGGAGGGTCATTTTAACAGTCCTTATGTATTGGAATCTTCAAAATTCAAATCCCCAAAGACTACAGCAACAAATTAAAAAAGAGAAAAAATATTTATATATTTTTGTGTATACACACACACACACACACACACACACACACATATAGACATATATATAATACCACAATAAAACCACCACATGAAATGAAAATACATTCAGTGAACAGAATTCCTGGCATTATCTACCATGTTTAGATATTACTTTGTGTGATATTCTGTCTTGCTTCCCTAGGGTTGCCTAACAAAGTGACTTAAAATAACAAATTGATGCTCTCGGATTTCTGGAGGTTAGAAATATAAAACCAAAATGTCAGCAGGTCCATGCCCCTATAAAGACTCTTGGAAGAATCCTTCTTTGTCTAATCTCACTCTTGGTGGCCCCAGGTTTTCCTTGGCTTGTGACATCATCCCCAAATCTGCCTCCATCTTTACATAGTCTTCTTCCCTCTGTGTCTCGTTGTCTCTGTGTGTTCACATGGCCTTTTTAAGAGGCCTGTCATTAGGTTTAGGATCTATCTTAATCCAGAATGACCTTTTTAAAATTTAACTAATGATATCTGCAAAGACCCTATTTCCAAATAAATTCCTATTGTGAGGGTCTGGGTAGACATAAACTTTGCGAGACATTATACAACCAGTAGAATCTCTTAGAGAATATAAAAATAATATAAAATCAAATTAAAAAGATTGATTTTAAATTTTCAGTTCAGTCTTGGTCTGAGTACTTTCACATTACATTAAAAGATCTTTGGGTTGACATGATTCTGGAATTAGTGCTTGATCTTGTGAACAACTGACTAGTAGCATGGCCTTGGGTAAATAGTTTAATATCAAATCTCTCAGTTTTTCCAGGATCAAAAGTGAGGAGATTGGACTAACTGAATGCTAAGGTCTCTTCTGTGTCTAAAATCCTTCGCTTCTATATAGAGTCCAGACATATTTAATGGTCATGATTTATGCAGCAATTTAAATTATACTGAATAAAATTATGAAAAAAGAATTTGACCTAGTAAGGTAGTAAAATTAACCCCCAGATGAATTCTCTACATTTCATATGTTTTATTGGGAATAGAACAGAATAAAACTGAATGGAATGGAATGGAATGGAATGGAATGGAATGGAATGGAATGGGATAGGATAGGATAGGGTAAGATAGGACAGGATAGGATAGGATAGACTACAAAAGTTAGGGAGACTGGCTTTCTTTTGTATTTTCTATATAATTAGCCAGAAATTTCTCTTACAGAAGGATTAGCTTATTTGTATGCCAAAAAATGTTTTTCTAGTGGTTAGTCCCAAGAAAGATCTTCCACAAAAAAGATCTTCTAAATCAATAATAGAACGGGGCGCCTGGGTGGCGCAGTCAGTTGAGCGTCCGACTTCAGCCAGGTCACGATCTCGCGGTCTGTGAGTTCGAGCCCCGCGTCGGGCTCTGGGCTGATGGCTCAGAGCCTGGAGTCTGTTTCCGATTCTGTGTCTCCCTCTCTCTCTGCCCCTCCCCCATTCATACTCTGTCTCTCTCTGTCCCAAAAATAAATAAACGTTAAAAAAAATTAAAAAAAATAAAAAAAATAAATCAATAATAGAACAATTCAGCTGACAAGTTTCAAGAACCATTTTAAAATCAAATAACTGTGTTTAAATAATGACCAGATCTTGTCACCTACTCTTCTCCTATCTACCCTGTGTGTGTGTGTGTGTGTGTGTGTGCACGTGTGTGTAAGCTTGTATTATCAGTTGTATGCTTTTGGAAGTATTTTGCTGACAAGTCAAAAGTTTCTTGAAACTATTTCTCTGTTTACTTTGTTATGAAATGAATGGTTATATAGCTAGCAGAAGCAGAGTCGGAAAAGCATAGTAATTTTTAAAAATTGACACTATTTAAACAGTGTGGTTCCTTCCTTGTATTTCTAAACATCTTGATAGAGGATTTCAGATTCATTGATTTGGTTATGAACCCTGGGGATATTCTTATTTAACTAGGAAGATATTGTAAAATTTTTCCTTTAAGAATCTATTTAAGTATATATTTTTCTCTTTGGTGCGTACATCCTAATAGCCATTCACAATCAGTGATATCAGCATCTCTTCTTTATGGATGACTGAAAATTTTTAAAAAGCTATCTAAGTTGTCATGTTTCTAGACATGAACTATATATTTATGTAACTAAGTTAAATACCAAATTTACAAGGGTTAGATAATGAAAATGAATGCCCACAGAAATGCACGAATGAAAAATTCCTTATTGATTTGGTTTTGCATGTAAATTAGTTTTTTGTAGTATTTTTCTCTGTAAAACAATGTGATACCCAGGAAGTGTCTGTTTTAGACTAATGTTCTAATATCAACGGTGGGATTTTGGAAACATTACTAAATTTTTGAAACTTGCTTTCCTCATTTGTAAAAATAAGCACAACAATGCACACCTTTTTATGGTGAATAAAAGCAATTATGTGTAAAAAGCATCTTACATATAGTACATGTTCAATGAATGGTGGCTACTCTGAATGACTTAGATGCTTGATGGTTTTTCCATGAAATGCAAGAAAAGCCATTAAATTTTTTTCTAAGACTGGTTGCATATAAACACAAAAATTCTAAATCAGGAATTTTGTCTAACTGAAAGCACATGTATGCAATCTTATATTGAAAATGAAAACTTAAATGCATATAATTTTTCTCTGGAATTTGTAATAAATATATTACAAATTGTATTTAAGAAAGTTAGTAATTCTGAGGTGCCTGGGTGGCTCAGTTGGTTAAACGTCCAACTTTAGCTCAGGTCATGATCTCGTAGTTTGTGAGTTTTCACCCCTCGTCGGGCTCTGTGCTGACAGCTCAGAGCCTGGAGCTGCTTCAGATTCTGTGTCTTCCTCTCTCTCTGCCCCTCTCCCACTCATGCTCTGCCTCTCTCTCTCTCAAAAATAAATAATAAAACAGTAAAAAAATTAAAAAGGAAGTTAGTAATTTTATTTACTAAAGAATAAAATTAAATGTTTCAAAGTATATCTTTAAAATAATAGAATTCAAAATATTTCCAACTGTAGTTCAGTTGAAGCAGTTTTCCCCAAACTTGCCTGATCATGCTATCCCTCTAGGCTGGGGACAAGTGGATTTCTTAGAAGTACCTAGTCTTGGACTCCACCTGGACTTGCTGAAGAAGAATCTTAAGATGCTTGGTCCAAGTTTATAAATTTATTTTTTTAGGGGGGTAGATTGTGTATTCCTACAATGTTTTAGGGTTAGAGAAGTCTGGGGAACATTGAATGAAAAACATACCCAGATAATGTGGCTGTAGCTATGAATTGATGATTTATAAGGTTTTCTTAAAAGATATCAGAAATGGCAAGAACTCTTACCTTAATAACTCAATCCAATGGGTCAACTGTCTCAGTTTTCAGGGTTATATTTCAAAGTTGGCAGGCACATCAGACATCTGTGAAGTTGCTTTAAGCCAGATATTCCATACAGTGTAACTGAGGTTTTCTATATATGACAGGCTGTTACCAGTACATGTACTGAAATTACCCAAATTGAAACAACCTCCTCGTGCATAATGTGATGACACTGCAGGGTCCAGTGGAGTTTTGTTTGGGCACCTGAAGAAAACCATGAGGAAGAGGGTGGTCTTGCCAGAAGGTATAACTGCGACCATCTAGCAGACTGAGAACAAAGATTAGACCTTTCAGAATACAATGTTATCTTCCTCACTTTTCTGTGTTATATCAACATGGTATGTATATTCCCTACTCAAAGATATAGAATGATAGCCCTGCTGTTTCTGAGTCAGGAACCATAATTGATTACAAAATCTCAAACAAATACTGGCAGAAACAGCATATTTTAAAGCATCCACTTCTCAGGGCACCTGGATGGCTCAGTCAGTTAAGCATCTGACTCTCAATTTCAGCTCAGGTCATGATCTCACAGTTTGTGAGGTCGAGCCCCACATTGGACTCCGTGCTGACAGCATGGAGCCTGTTGGGGATTCTCTCCCTCCCTCTCTCTCTGTCCCTGTCCCGCTCTCTCTTTCTCTCTCTCAAGAATAAATAAACTTTAAAAAATAAAAATAAAAAATAAAACATCCACTTCTCTAAGTATTCATTTTAGTTCAACAATTTATGGCACATACTGTTGGTCTAAACCCACCTGAGAGTAGGAATGGGCTAACGTGGGAAGGCAGTGAGGGAAGGTTTTCTGAAGAAAGTTACCAATTCACTGGAGAGAATGGGAGAGAAGGACCAGTCTCAAGTTAAGGTTCAGTTGCTTACAACGTAAGAAATGTTTAGAGACTAGTAAACACAATATTATATACATATTTATTTTTTGAATTCATTTTGTTAATCTATAAAATTAGATTATATAGGGTACTGGTATGTGATAAAGCACTGAATTTTCTATGCAATTTCATACTTGAGATTTAACATTTTCTTCTCTTTTAACTAATCCCAAATCACTACTATGATCAAAATAGATGTCCATTGGCAGAAGTTGAGAATAGTATTCTCTAACTATTACATTTTAATCTCTTGTCAGTTTCTTCCAAATTATTTATTTCCATTTTCAAGATATATAATTAATCTTCATTATCTTTTATTTTAATTCTAATTTATTGCAAGAAATTATAATTTGTATTCATAAATTAATTGAGAGAAACTTAAGCACTGAAATTTCCCCACATCTAACACTTATTCTATAACATTTTGACTCTCCTGGATTTCCACTGCCACTACATAACATATCCCACATTAATGCTCTTCATTCTGATGTAGCTAGTGTCCTTAGTGAATTAATTGCTTTTCTGTTAGGATTTATCACACCATTCTATTTTTCCTATCACTCACTATGCCTACTCACACTGCGTTAGACCTTACACAATATTATCTTGGGTAAAAAATGCTTTACAAATCTGCTAATTGTTCTCTAATCTATCCCCATCTGCTGCTCATTCTCCAACCTTCGTTTGAGTGCTTGCACATGAAGGTGGTGATCTTCCAGTTGGGCTTGACCAATATGGTAGATCGTAAGGTAGGAAGAGAAAGAGTTCAGGATACTTCTTCCTTCCCTGGGTGGCACCTCATTTCTGACCATGGGTAGCTTAGAGGACACCCTTTGCCATGGCTCGAGCTCTTTTTTGCACTCTGGTAAAACTCTGTGACAATCTTATTCCATTAGTCTTGAGGATGGTAATGACATATTGATGCTGCTGTTTGTTTTCTGTTTTGTTTTGTTCTTAACTTCGCCTTTCATTATAAACCATCTAGGGAAAATTCCACTTCCACCAGAGCCCAGATTGATATATAAAAGTTAAAAAAAAAGTGGGGCGCCTGGGTGGCTCAGTCAGTTAAGCCTCCGACTTCGGCTCAGGTCACGATCTCGCGGTCCGTGAGTTCGAGCCCCGCGTCGGGCTCTGTGCTGACTGCTCAGAGCCTGGAGCCTGTTTCGGATTCTGTGTCTCCCTCTCTCTCTGACCCTCCCCCGTTCATGCTCTGTCTTTCTCTGTCTCAAAAATAAATAAACGTTAAAAAAAATTAAAAAAAATTAACACTGTTATATTATAATAATGTAATTTTAATTTAAAAAAATCTTGATAATATATGGTCCATATGTGCATTTTCTTTTTTTAATTTTTAAAAATGTTTTATTTATTTTTGAGAGAGAGAGAGAGTGAGTGGGGTGGGTAACAGAGAGAGAGACAGAGTGAGACAAAAGATCTGAAGTAGGCTCTGCACGGACAAAAGCAAGCCAGATGTGGGGTTCGAACTCACGAACCCAAGATCATGACCTGAGCCACCCAGGCTCTGCTAATGTGTACATTTTCAAACTAAATGTACTTCATGTGCAAATATATTCACAAAAACTTTGTGTTTCACATTGATTTATGTTGATAATACATACCTTTTCAGATAAAATACTTCTTATAAGAAAATTTTAGCAGAGGCAAGGGATCAATAATTGGTTTCATACATTCCTGTATTTTCACCTCCATTTTGGTTCCATTTCGTTTTATAGAAAACAAAAAGCTGCTGGTGTTCAGGGTCACTATTACTTTTTCAGCTTTTTCACGCTGTTCATCCTTTAGCTTAGGATTGCTGAGTTTAGTTTTTAAAAGTTACATTGACTGAAAAATATTAAAATACAAGAGAAACCGTCTTATGTGACATTTTGAAGTTTAAAAAATAGGTTTTTTTTAAAGACTGATAACGCTATTTGCAATTCACTTAAAGATTTACAGACTCCCTAAATCAAAACTTGGAGATTAAAGAGGATTAAAGATCCCACTGAAGTAAGATTAAATAAAAGTAATACATCATTCTATATATAACCAATATAACCATCCTGTGAACCGGTGCTATCTCATGGACCTGTAAAGTAAGCTGCAAACGAAAGTCATAGATGTACATTTACAATTTATAGCAGTCATGTTAAAAGTTAAAAAGAAACAGGTGACCTTCATTTTAGTAACATTTCAGTTAACTCAATGCGCCTAAAATATTATTATTATTTTCTTTTTAATTTTTTTTTCAACGTTTATTTATTTTTGGGACAGAGAGAGACAGAGCATGAACGGGGGAGGGGCAGAGAGAGAGGGAGACACAGAATCAGAAACAGGCTCCAGGCTCTGAGCCATCAGCCCAGAGCCTGAGGCGGGGCTCGAACTCCCAGACCGCGAGATCGTGACCTGGCTGAAGTCGGACGCTTAACCGACTGCGCCACTCAGGCGCCCCTAAAATATTATTTTAACATTAATCCACATAAACATTTCCACGAATTCTTCCCTTTTTCTTTTTTCATAAAAAGTTTTCAGCACCCAGTGTGTTTTTCACTTATACTTCATCTCAATTCGAACAAGCTACATCTCAGGATTCCAGGAGCTACCTGTGGCTGGAGGCTGTGACTCTAGCACAGCCACTAACATTCTGGATGCCTAAAACTCCAGAATTGGAATAAGGAGCTTTGCTTTCTGAGATTTCTTTCCTCTTCATCCCAGTACCTATTTTAGCCAGCCCGGGAGATTCTGTTTCTTGGAAGTCCTGATGCCCAAGCTCTTCTGTATATTTCAGTAAGAATCGACAGAACAGATCTCTTTGTGAAGACAACAAAAAAGTTCTGTTCGCAATACTTCCTACCAAAGGGAGTTGGTAATCAGAATCCCGAAGGCTCTCGCTATCACTTATTGTGCCCGGCAACAGGTGGTAGATGAGCCCTTACAAGGTACTTCCCCTCGGACCACAACATTGAAAGAACCGACCTTGAGCGGGGCTGGGGGTGCTTCCTGCTGAGACCTACCAGGTGCCCTGCTCTCATGCCATCTTTCTGACACCAGCGTGAATGGTTGCATATGGAGTGTAGCTGTCCTCTTCCCTTTGAGCTCAGATTTGCCTGTAATTCCAGTATTTTAAAACAGTGGTTTTACATATACCACTGGAATGCTGCTCAGGACCTAGTCATCAAGGGGCCCGCACTTGGTGTCTTCCCTTCATTGGTAAAAAGATTCAGCGTTTCGTAAGTTTAATCTTAAATTACATTTTAACGAATAAAAGCATAACCTTTAATTTCTACTACTGTGGACGGTTATCATTTTCACGCTGATGATCCTGTAGCCAGGTTTATGACAGCAGTTCCTAATTGTACAATAGTAAATCTAAATAAGGCAGGTATTTAGATCTAAAAAAGGCAATTATTGTTGCTAGAAGAAAATTTTGTGCACAAGCATTCAAACTTAGGAAGTTCTCAATAAATAATTGATTTTATCAGTATATCCTAAAAATATCAAGAAATTGCTGGAAACAATTTGTATTAAATTAAAGTAGACCTTAGCCTCTGAAATTAGATGAACCTCAACCAAGATACCATTTTCCAAATTTCTTAAGCTGTGTGATATAGGGAATTTGTCTTAACTCTCTAAATCTCAATTTTCTCATCTGGAACATGGGGATAATAGTAGTCTAATTTATAGTTGTGAGGGCAAATCAAATAATGATTTAATATGCTTGACACTGTGCCTGGCAATATAAGTAAATGAGTATTGGTGATCATTTATAATTGCCCTTATAGTTTTATCACAGAGCCCCCCATAGTGGATTTCCAGGCTAATGTAAATCCTTCATTCACTCATGGATTCACTTAATATTCACCACAGAGCATCCATATGCTGGGTGCTATGCTAAGCAACAAAGGTACAAAAGGGAATAAATGAACACTATTGCTGCCATCTTAGACTAAGACTGGTCTTAGTCTATTAGAGGATACAGACAAATACTTATTTGACCCTACCAAAGTGCTTATTAGAGGAGGAACTTCCTCTCTGCTTCCAGGAGATTCTGTTCTGAGATTTCCTTTTCTCTTCAAGGCCACCACGGATATTCATTTTTATCTTGGGTTTTCTCTCGGGGGAGATTTCCGCTCTGTGCCCCATAGTCTACCCATCTACTTCTTTTCACGTGGAATGGATCACAGCATCAGTTGGATTCCACAGCATTTTACTACATCTCTCTAGTTATATTCTTTTCTTGCCATGAAAGACACTGCTCAATCTCCTCTGCCTGCGCTTATACCAAATAACTATTTCTCTTGAGCAACTTTGGGTCTGGTGGTTCTGTGTCCTGACTTGATTGTGAGGTGATCCTGTTCTGGCAGGGAGTTTCTGGAAAGCAGCCACTTGAAACCAGTCAGATCAGACATAGAAAGGAAAATGTCACAGGCAGTTTATTGTCATGGTGGAGGGAGCCACCAGAATTTATGATTTAAGGGGACTTTCCACTCTTCCAAGAATACATACAGTGGAACCGCCCCAGAAAGCAAAAATTCAAACCTCTTAATTTTCAAAAAGATTGTGATGTGAGGGTGGGGAAGGGAGAGGATATGAGTGTGATGGCTTTTACATATCTTATCCCTATTGTGTAAAAAATGTTCTGTATATTGATCAAGTGCCTTTAGTATTCTGGACCTTAAAGTTACAGAAATTTATTTTGCCCCAGGATAAAAACAATAACATGATATTTTCTCTTCCTTTTCTATGCTCTCATTTTAGAATAAGTATTTATCATTAAACTATATATCAAAGTACTGCCAAAAACTTTATAGGAATGTGAGTGAGAATGAGTATGGGTAATCTAGTGAAATATGCATTGTGTACATGACGAATAGTAGTGAGTTCTAGAAGAATGGAAATAGAATGTAAGAGATCAGAAATTTTCAACCCCCCTTCATCATGCAACTAATTTCATCTCATTCTGGACCATGTCCCTTCAGCTTTTTAGAATCTTTGCTTGTTTAATTTCCTTGGCCTAGAAAACTTCATTATTCTTCTCCTAGCAGCAATTATTTTCCTCTTCAGAAGTGGGTCAGAATCATCCTCTCCAAAGAGTCTTTCTTATTTTCTTACTTGAGGCTAAGAAGTCCAAGGGTATTTGGGACATACAAGTATTGCTTTGTTTGTATGTGTATGTGAGGGTAGTTCATTGAGAGCAGGGAGTATGCCCTAGTTCATTATTCACATGTCTACAGCACAGAGAATATCCTATAAAATTTCGTTGAATGCATATGCAAACCTGTATCTTATTCTTAAATATGCTACACATTTGCTTTGTGAAGCAGGAAATACTAATTAATTTCTCCAGAATCTTGTCTTTGTATCCATACAATATTTGGCAATTACCTTCCAAATAAAACTTGCTGATTATTCTAACAATATGTTACCCTTTTGTATATGTGTAAAAGTGAGGGTTGGAGAGGAAAATTACACTAAGACTCTTACATTGTATCTATTATTTTGAAAGAGAGGTCTAGGGGACAGAAATTAAATTTTAGAGTCCACATAGTTATACTAGTACACAATGGTATATTAGTATACTCTAGCAATAATTCATTCACTAGTTTTTTCTTAAGACTCTTAGGGCTGATGAATGGACCTTCCATAGAGCTCAGTGTACTCAAGTGAGTAACTTGTTCACATCCACATATACATGGGACACAAATCCCTTGCTACCTAGTGGTCTATGCCTTGCCACTTAGTGCAGCAGAGTTGAGATCAGTTTTTGAAACTGATCTTGTTCGGAAATGTTTTCCTAGACATAACTAACTTTGGATTTTCTCTCCTGCACAAATGTTGACTTTGAATTATTGTGCTATGTCCAGTCTCAGCTCACTGATTCAGCTCTATTGCACTAAATAGTGTGTAAGAGGGAGGTGTCTACAGTCATGCATACATGTGTTTAAATCTTGATCCACTCTCCATGTGTTCTAGGGTTTCCTGAACCTCCACGTTCCTTTTATGGATTAAACACAACAAGTGATACAAACTTCGTAGGTTTCTTGTGAGGATTATAGAATGCTAAGCACAGAGCATGGAAAATTGAAAATACTCAATTAAAGAGAGCTGTGACTACCACTACCACCATTGCTGCTATTATGGTGAATATTCTTACTACTGCTATTTCTAGGGAAACATGATCTCAGGTTGGAAAGCTGTTGGAGGTCACCTGACTCAACTCTTCTGTTTTCTACTCAATCACATATTTAAATTTTTTCTAGGGGCGCCTGGGTGGCGCAGTCGGTTAAGCGTCCGACTTCAGCCAGGTCAGGATCTCGCGGTCCGTGAGTTCGAGCCCCGCGTCGGGCTCTGGGCTGATGGCTCAGGGCCTGGAGCCTGTTTCTGATTCTGTGTCTCCCTCTCTCTCTGCCCCTCCCCCGTTCATGCTCTGTCTCTCTCTGTCCCAAAAATTAAAAAAATAAAAAAATAAATAAAATAAATAAATTTTTTCTACATTGTCCCTGATACATGACTATCCCATATAGTCTTCTTGTCAAATTTGACTTGAAACCTGCCCTAACTGGGAACTGTTTAATTCCTATGAACATTCGTTTTATCTTTGGATAGTTCTGACTGACAGAAAGTGTGTCCATGTATGTGCATATGGGTCTATGTGTTCTGCATATCCACCGTATGTGCCTTCTGTGGACATCACCCATTGGGTTCAGTTCAACTGAATGCGGGTGTCATGGACCAGTTATAGTCCTCTTTCCTTGTGACAGTTCTTCACGCATGGAAAGGCTGCAATCATTCTGGCTTCCAGATCCGGGAAATCAATTTTTGATATTTTCAAATTTGAAGATGTTTCCATTCTGACCACCACCCCTAGACATGCTCTGATGTTTCAGTGCCATAAAGAGTATGGCACTGGATCTTGACAGATAGTTTAGGGTGATTATTGCAGATGAATGTTTCTTTAGCTATTTTTGCAAGTCTCTTCCATTGTCGATTCATATTAGACTTACAGTACACTACTATACCTGAGCCTTTCCACTTTCAAATCTGCAGAGATATTTTGTTGTCTTTCTTAACTTAATGTTAAGAAGCTGGATCAAAAAGCAAAATCAGTGCACATTCTTATCCAAACCGTTTTTAAGAAACTGAGTAGGACAAGACTGAGGGTAAAGCCTTGCAAAATATCATTCTTCAGGATAAAAACAACTGTAAATAAACATTCTTCTGGTATGGTCTTGCTCTCAGATTTATTAAATGTTTCCTTACCACCACATGTATGGCTCTTCACTACTAGAGAAACCATCAGAAATGTTGTCAAATGTATTACAAGAATTCTGATATGCTAAATCTATAGAAGTCTCCGTCTCTGCCTGGATAGTGACTCGGTACAAAATGAGATTTACCTCTGTCCATTTGTTTGCCCCTGCTGACTCCTGGCAGTCATAGTTCTTTCTCTATGCTCAGAAAAGATAATTTTAAAATCTAGTGCAGAATTTCTCTAAATATTGATTATGGGGTTACATAGGTATGACTCAAGAAATGTATCACTTTTTTGAAAATTGAAACTTTTTAAAAAATGTTTTATTTATTTTTGAGACAGAGAGAGACAGAGCATGAGTAGGGGAGGATCAGAGAGAGAGGGAGACACAGAATCTGAAGCAGGCTCCAGGCTCTGAGCTATCAGCCCAGAGCCCGACATGGGGCTCAAACTCATGAATTGTGAGATCATGACCTGAGCTGAAGTCGGATGCTTAACCGACTGAGCCACCCAGGTGCCCCCGAAAATTGAAACTTTTTAATAAAATTTCAGGAAACACATGCACCCTATATTCTTTCCCTAACTAAAATGGTTCAATAGTACTCTAAGTACCATTAGTATGTAAAATCATCTAAATTTATTTTGTTTTACTGTCTTACAATAAATGTAATTTTGCCCTTCTCATTAAAAGGTTGATCTTTCCATAGAGAAAAATATAATGATAGAAGGATATATACATACAATTGCTTACATTAATTACTACTTTGTTTGGCCCTAGCTTTGGCTGTGAAGTCAGCATGATTATATTTTTCACTTCTCACTGTTCACCTTGGTTATGACTCCTGTAGGTATAATTTATATTTCCCCAGAATTGTATCTAACCCACTCTAGAAGAAACAGAACACTATCTTTGAAATTCTTTTATAATTATTAAAATGAGAACATGTTAAAAGGAGAGACAGGAAACAAATGTTTAGAAAATAACCACTGGCCATTTTGAATGAAATATAAACTCTAGACAGTGATTCACATGTTAATTTGTTTTAGAAAATCTGATTGGGTTAAGCATGAGAAGGAAAAAAATGAAAGACATCTTCAACTGCATTTAACAAATATCTCTTTCCATCTTGATTCACTCCCTCAATCAACAGACATTTATTGAACAGTTACTAAAACTCATACATTGTGTTGGGGACACAAACATACTGAAATGTAGTCCTTGACTGCAGATCACTCACAGTTTAATAGAGAAAAAATCAATAAAGAGCAGTAGAGATGTACTTTATTGTTCTAGGTGCTATGACGAAGGTGAGCGTAAGAAATTACAGAACATTGAAGAATCACTGAATCCAATTGGCAATTGGGAATAGGTTAGAAAGCCTTCTTAGGGAATATGACATTCCAGATAAGAGTCAAAAGACAAATAGAGAATAGCCAAACATAGGTAGAAGGGGTAGGGGGAACAGAAGTGGAGCATAATGAGATTAGGAAGCAAAGAGGTTGGGGAGGAAAGGATTTCTAGAAATACGAAGCTACATGTTTGAAAGCATTGACACATACTGCTCGGTGCTTGGGAACTCTAAGCCCTTGCATGTAACTGAAGAGTAAGGTGTTTGTGTGACCATGTGTGAGGTGGGTAGGGAGGGGAGCTGCAGCAAGGTATGGGTCTAGAATAATGAAGGAACTCCTCTACCATGTTTCATCTTTATAAAATTTTAAGAAAGGGAATGACATGATCAGATTGGTATTCTAGAAACAACAAATTTGCACCACATTACTCAGGATGCACAGAGCGTGTCTGTGACAGTTGAAGGCACTAACCTGTTCTACCCGTACGGGTTCAATTTCTACGACTCAATATGGAAGTGGTACAAACGTATTTGCAGTGGCTGCCAAACCCTAAAGTCAAAAGACTTTCTAAGCAGCAGATGGAAACTCTAAGACTTCAGCAGAATATTATGTAACCTATGTGTGCCCTCTAGTCAGTGTTGAAGATACTGACTTTATCTTTTGTTCTATTCAATTTGACACAATTGACCTACTGTGAAGAATCATATAAATTCCCAAATCGTCTGGGTGATCACATGGTGATGCAAAAAAGCACTTGGAAAAACATACCTCCAAGCTGATGTGTGAAAATGTGTGCAAATTATTTAGCCTTTTCTACAAATTTAAGAGGGAAAACTGTTTTCTCTAATGAACACGTAATGTATTTTTCAGACAAGCAAATTATTTTTATTAAACCAAAGCAAGGGGATAGTTATAATTCACTCATCTGAAGGTTATTCATCTGGCATACTTGCTTCTCTGGAACACAGCTAAGAACTCACAGATAAAGAGAAAAATGTCTTGTGAGAAGTCAAATAAATATCCTAAGTCTCCACATCAAAGCTTGTGTAACTTCCTAAAAATGTTTTCACATCTCTGTTCATCAAATCCTGTGGACTTCTATGTTATCAAAAATCTAAACAAGTTTGGTAGTCACGGTAGATGATCGATGACACTGTGACTGAGCGTATTTGTGGCAGGGGGATGTTTGTATGCGGGCTTTAGAGTTTGATTGGGCTCATTTTGGAGGCATAGATTAAATAGTACTTGATGGCAGGTGAGAAGCAAAAATTAGAGACAAAGAAAAAAATCCTGAAACCACACCAAAAAAGAAAAAAAATCTTTCAAATGGCCGTAATCTGTAGCCATTTATAGCAGGATTGTATCTGTTCAAAACAGACATCTAATTCATTATGTTGACTTTTTTCCAAGAAAATGTGAAAGGGTTCATTTTTATGAGGTTTTTTCATACCAAATGACCAAAATATATTAAAAATATTCAAAAATAACCTTCAATTATCTCTAAATCACTCACACTGAATCCCTACTACCAGATACTGAAAGGATAAATGAATTTCTGCAGTTTTTGTTTAAATAATAATTTACATTATACATGTTCAACATAACTTCTCATTAAAGCATCTATTAACAGTAATTTATTGTTGGATTTTTCAAAGTATTTTCTATAATAAAAATCAATAGTTCTAACAAATGGCAGGGAGCCCAGAGCTCAATGACACAATACTGTTTTCTAAGTATTTATTATGTGCTTTCTGCTTGGTGCTAAACTTATGTGGTTTCATTTAATATTTATCATAAACATAAGAGGCATATATGCTCAGCTTAATTTAAAGATTTGGAAACTGAGGCTTGAGAGGCTGGCCCAAAGTGACAAAGATAGTAAAGTAACCGAGTCTCACTTCCAAACCCAGGTTTGCATTACTAAGTACTTGATGCTTTCACTGCACTGTTGTGTATCTTCAGGGCTTCTGAATTCCAGTGATTGGCATGCTTACAGATGACACATTGAAGCCTTTTAGGGGATATGTATCAGGTTGCAATTGGCTGCTTCTCCCCAGCATCCAGTTATCTACTCAAGTGCCAAGCTGCTCTATCTTTTATCTTTTTAACACTTGCCATTGTCTGAGTGTCTGCAATTTGCTGCCTGGCACTGGTTGGAATAAGAAACAGTTGTTGCTATTGTTGCCCCCAACCCTACTGTAAATCCCTTTCATTGTGGTCGTTGCTGCCACCACTGTTTCTCAGCTCTGTAGATTACCATACCAATTGATCACTTCTCTCCACTCTTGAAACTCTACTGTGTAATGTGCAGTTTTGCACATGAGCTGTGAATGTCACCACCTAATGCGAAGTTCTACATTATTCCATAAGAGTAAAGACCAGAGTTCACTAAATATAGCCTTTATTTTTCAACGATTTTGGAACTATATTTGTAATTACTGGATATATTAGAACCATGTCAACCATCAAGACTCTTATTAGGTTATTTCCATGTCAGAATAATTCTGGAAACCTGAGAATTTCTGAAGATTGAGGCTAGCCAGCAAGCTATTTGAGTGCGTGTGTGCATGTGTGTGTGTGTGTGTGTGTGTGTGTGTGTGTGAGTGTGTGTATGTGGTAAATGAAAGGCATAGCAAAAGAAGAATGAGGAAATTTAGGGATTTAAAACTAAGATTACTCAGGTCTTAATTAAATTAATTAAATCCCAGGAAACTATTTACCACCTTTATTTATGTGGTTCATTTAAACATGATTTAATTGCCAATAGTGTAAAGCAATGTTGTGATTATAAAATAATGTATAAATTAAGGTGGACAGTTTATCAACAAAGTCACAAACCACTAATGGATTTGTGGAGTGGATGGTGAGTAGAATTTGAAAATGTGATACAGTAAATAGAGACTAATACAGAAAAATTCTTTGATGTAAGGTTCAGTACAGATTGTGTTCTGCTCCTAAGAAGCAAGGCACTCTATAAATCACTCCTAACAAATAGGGTCAGGCATACATTGTCATACCTCAGCATAATTCTGGGGCAGACATAGACAAGGCTAAGGGCTATAGCAACAGACTTCAAGTTCAAGCATAGGCATTTGCAGTCTTAGACAAGAATCCTTTCCATTGGATGTCTTGTTCTTGACACCATTCAAGGCTGAGATTAATAGCAACCTATAATATTCTTTGATAAAAGAGAACACAAGAAACAAGTAGTGTTAAATGTGAAAGATAACAGGGAACAGGAAACATAGAGACATTCCTCTCATCCATAGTTAGCTCAGATTTTCAAGGTCACTTTCATGATGAAATATTGAAAATTAACACCAAAGACCACACTGTGGACACACTGTCATATCATTTTAGTTTATGTACTGATAGTCTTTAGAGAACACTTCCTTATGCATGTTCCTGACCATTGTATTCTTTTACGTTAGCATTTGGGAAATACTCCCACTCAAACTCACACTCTTCCTGGGGACTTTTGCTAAGCATTCTGGGACACAGTGATTTCTATTTTCCATAGAGATCTTATAATCTTCACTACTTGCTTTGGTCCTTGAATATATATTACCTTAAAATATGTGGTATTTTCAGAAATTTAATATGAATCAAAGTAGGACAGTTTTTGATGGGGGAGTAATTAGAAGCAAAGAGACTATATTAAAACATATGTGCCTAGCTCCTGATGAAGAGAATTGGAAGAAGAGAGAAAAAGTGTACTTTTATGAATTCTTGGTATTCATAAAATGTAGAATTTAAAACGTGCCAACCAGTTTTTTCAGAACTAACTTCTAGAATGTTTTCCATAGTAAAGTCAAGTCTTTGAAAAATACTTTTTTGTTTTCTCTAAAGTTTGGAGCCATCTGCAGTGTGATCTAATGCTTTGGGTTTTTCCCCAAGTTGGTTTATATGTATAATGTGTCTCTTGAAAGATCTAGACCTTGTTATCTACTGCTATAGTAGGATAGTATTTTTCAACATGTGTTTCATTGAAATATTGTCCAGCTAGACATTCTTTGATTAGAGCCTCTAAGTGAAATGACTTTGAGAAATGCTGCCTAACCGAAGCCCTTGTGTTTGTTTGTTTTAAGTTTATTTTATTTTGAGAGAGAGAGAACATGAGCAGGGTAGAGGCACAGGGAGAAGGAGAAAGAGGATCCCAAGCAGACTCTGTGCTGACAGGCACCCCAACCTAAGCTCTTGTTGATCAGCATTTAAAATATTTGTCATTTGGGGAGCCTGAGTGGCTCAGTTGGTTAAGCATCTGACTCGACTTCGGCCCAAGTCACGATCTCACCACTCATGAGATCCAGCACCCTGTCGCTGAAAACATGGAGCCTGCTTAAGATTCTCTCTCTCCCCCTCCCTCTAACCCTCTCCCACCCTGTGTCTCTAAATAAATAAATAAACTTAAAAAAATATTTGACATTCTCTAATATGAAAATATACATAATTTAAAACTATACCAAGCTCTCTTTAATTAGAGATCAATTTTCAATGAATAATATTAATTCACAATTATATAAGGAATTTTTGATATGGCGCACTGTCATTCTTAATGTCTGTAACACACATCACAGAGAACGATGTATTTTTAAGAGAAGACTTGAGTGTCATCACAGCTTTAAATATAACCCGTAGAGATAGCCTGTTATCACCACTGTAACCAGTTCCCTCTTTCTATCTTTCTATTTCTTCAATCACTTTGGGAAAGCAAATCCCAATGGTAGCATGCCATTACAACAGAAGATGATAACAAAAAGGCTCAAGTAGGGAATGCTCAACTTTAACCTGATTTTGCTCTAATCATTTCCCACACTATAGCCTAAATGTTGCTAAAATAACTCATTAATTCAAGAAAAAGGAACCCATCATACCAGTTAAAATTGCAATTTTTTTAAAAAAGCAAAGTGAATGAGTTCAATATAAGTATCTTGAAAGAGACATTTAGTAAGTCTTAGTCTATATTAAGTCCTCTTCTCTGCTCTCCCCACCTGAAATATATTTCAATTAAAAGACATTGCAACTTCCATAACACATTAAACACAAATTGACAACCTGGGCATATTTCAGCTTTTGTCTTTGCTTTCAACTGATTTATGTGAATGCTGTTCTGTTAGGTGCTGTGGACATGAGTATTCCACCCTGGGAGTGGCTATGTCATTTGAAATTTGCAGATTACACACCAAGAAATATGAAACAAAAGGAAAAAAGTACTTTTCAAAAGTTTAATTTATTAATTCCTACCTGTCCAAACCTTGATGTCCAGTTCTAGGTACAATTCTTAGTTTGGCATATATTTACCTCTTATATCATCTAGTTTTACTATATTTTGGAACATTATGATAATGCTTTCCAGTGGTTAATATTTTTTCAACTGCAAATACTGGGTAACATGACCAGGGGCAATGTGTTTCAATAGATTTAGGGAAGAATTTTCAAAATTTTAGATAGGACAGTGCCTAACTGAATGGAATGAGGAGAAGAGTATCCTAGAAAAATACTTTTTTGGGTCTTTATTATCTTAAATATATAAAACAGGTTTTCTAAACATTCTAATTGTGGTAAAATATAGGAATATAAAATAGTATCCTAGGTTTACCTTTAATTTTCTAAGTTTAAGAATACAAATTTTCTAACTCTTAAAAACCTGATATTTAGTTTCATCACGCCTCTTCAAAACTGAGGTCACAACTGTGCTGGCTAACCATAAAGTTTTAGCTGCATTTAGAGTGAAGGCCACATTGTTAAAAAATGCTGACTGTTCTAAGTCACTGCTCGTTAGAACCACTGACATGAGTGGCGCTCTGAAGGGGTCCATGTGTCTTCCATTCTCGACACTTTCTTTCCCGTGGAGTAAATAGGGTTGACTGTATCTTTTGCTCATATCTACATCAACACTGCCCAGAGGAACATCTTATGTCACACATTTTGGAAAATATATAAATATATAAATAATAGTAAATGATTAGTATATTCAACTTCAGTGTAGCTCTATTGTTTTTAAATTATCAACTATGATATAATTTATTCTCATTCGATGAAATAGACAGCACTACCAAATTGGAAGTCCAGATTAAGAAAAACAACTAAATTGCCACAGTTTTACTTCGCTGGTATTTTAAAAGCCAGATGATCTAAGAATATACACATTTACTTATCTCACAAAGACGTAATCACACTGTCATCCATTTTTGAACCACGAAAGATGGATAGTATAACATGTGCTTAAAATGGATTCATTAATTATCAAAATAGATAAGTGTTTCATCAGGTATATACAGCAGATAACATTTATCTTTTCTCATAGAAGAAAAAAGATTAAAGTAATTCTTGGACTCATATTGGGGAAGAAAAAAGCCTGCTCTACTGAGTCTTTCATAATATGACACCAGGAAATAGACTTTGCCACATATGGTAGAGTCACACAAGCATAGATGGAGACAAATTATTTCATATTCAACTGGGCAGCTGATTGCTGAGTAAAGCCATTCATTCCATCATAAATATTCCACAGCCTTTATTTTGTTACTTTATAAACATGGAGCCACCACAAAAATAAACAATAAATGTTAGAAATTTTGTTTTTTTCTGACACGTCTCTCAGAAATTGCAGAAGATTCTCCCCCATAGAATGCAACAGGCTGTTAATAACAATGGTAAGCTGTAACATGTAACCAATCTCAATGGTGACCATTGTAATGTAGGGCATTGGACTTGCAGGGGAATGACTCATCAACCGATACCAATTGATTCTTTCCATATTTTAAGTATGACAGATTAAAATAAACAATTTTTACATTTCTCTGAAAATTGAAAAGTTCTTATTAAAACAATTTTCTTCTGTTACATTTTTTCTTAATTAAAAATTTGCTTTTTCCTCATAAAGTACTTAAAACTTAAGAATTCTATACACTTAAGTATATTTAAATACACCTGAAGGGAGAAAAATAATATTCTTTTAACTGTTGTCAATTTTAGTCAGAAATAAGTGGGTAATAGGAGCCAGTAGGCAAAATGGAAGTGAAATCTACTTTCCACTGGAAAATAGCCGGAAATTATTTAACAGAATGTATAGTCATATTTTATATGGGTTACTAAAATCACTGATGAAATAGATTTCACAAATTCATTTATCTGCTTTCTCATGAGTTTCTCTTAGATTGCTCAATTGTTGATTAATAAATGCCTCTTGATTGTGCTTGTTCTGTATTTCACATTCTTGAGTTAAGGAGCACTTAGGTCACATGACCAAATATAGCTCTACCCCTTTTCAGGTTCCTGTACTTTGGGGCTGAGAATATCTTGCAATGTTTTCTAACAAGTTAAAAACACATTTTATGTACAAGAATTGCATGTTTCTATTTATACACTTTTGAATGGCTTATCTTTTGTTATGTATTGTAAAATATTATATTCAGTTTGTTTATGCCATTTGCTAACTGTAAATGACTCATACACAAGCATCCTATCGGAGCATGCTCTATGAAAGCCGAAAAAACATAATTTCTGTTGCCTATTCGTTTTTAAATAACTGATAGATGCAATACTTGTGTGTTTGTGGCATTCAGTTTAACCACATTACCTTACTGTCAGATTTACACTTATAAAATTCTATGCAATCAAGTAAGTTCTTTTAAACCTAGTGTATATTGTGATATTGATCATGCCAAATGCTTTGAATTGTAACACCACTGACTGGATAACATACTCCTCTCCATGTTGCAATTCACTGAATAATGTATTACTGCTTAGGGTGGAGACACATGAAATAATTCAGTTGTTAGTAAACTACTTAAATGCACTTTGCCAACCTGAGTGAAACAAATGTGTGGGGATATTAAAAGGAAAATACCAGAAATGAAAGCAGTCAGATTTGTGTGTTCTTTAATTTTAACTGTACTCTACTAGCAGAATTCAAGTTTGCCCTTTGAATCATTATCAATTCATTTGAGGACTCAAATAAACATTGATAAAGGGCTCCAGGGAAACATAAATGGCAAGAATGCTCGGAACAAGAATACAGACACAGGCCACTGTTTTGGGAAGACAAAGCTTTTCTCGCTAAGGGTGTGCTGATGGTTTGTGTTTCTACAGATTCTTATGAATGTTTTAATCCATAAAAACTTAAAATTAATTCAATAAAGAAAAGAGGAAGTTAAATAACTTAATCTCTTGCTATTTTGCTAAAGCTGAGGTAAATGTCTAAAAATATTATTTTAAAGTTATTGAACTTTTAGTGCACAGTGTTACTGGGAATTATTAACACAATTCTACAAAAATTAAAGAATTTCTGAACCATTCTATGAATTACTAGATATATTGTGGCGAATGCCAACCATGTCCCCCAAATTGAAATTACTCACAGTTTACCTACTCAGTAGTATTGTTTATGTTCAACTAAGTTTAACTGAAAATATTCAAAAACTAATTTTGTGAAAAATATTTTTTAAAATAAACTTTTAAAAATATAAAGTGTTATAATAAAACATCAATTGAAAAGAAGAAAAACAAATAATAAATAAATTCCTGGAAATAACCTTTCTAAAAACACTGAAACTTTTTCTTTTTATAACATCAAGTTGTACTAAATATTTCTATTCGTGTGTACATAACCAAATATTTCAGTCCTAGTTCAAGGGTTAACGTGCATGAGGTTGTAAAATATATGACATGTGGAGAGTTATTTTATTCATTAAAACGCATATTTTTCTACAGCAACTATATTCCTTCACTCTTAAAAGTCAGTGTAAATAACGAGCGAGTACAAAATTCACGAATTATGTTAGATTTAGCTTGCAGCAGATTGAGTGACAGCCATTTTTCTGCACATCTCCTCCAGCCTCACTCCAGATTAGAACGGGCACCTTCCCCTATGCAAATGAATATCTAATTAGAGACACCTCCCAGTCAATAAGCCACTTTCTTATCACCAGTTATATTACCTGACAAGCCCTTTCTCTCCAGTCCTGGCCCACCAAGAATCTTCATTCATTTTCTCTTCTTCTTCTCTGCAAAGTGAACTGATCCCGCATAATCCCTGGAATAATGTAGTTTCTCTTGTGGAAAAGCAGCTTCCCTCTCCCCCTTTTACATCAAGCTAATGGAGCCAGTAGGTATCCTATTGATCTTTTCTCTATATGGTTTCCACAAGGATTTGACAGACTTCCTTACAGGTTAAACATCCAGGCTTTCTGAAGTGGCTATAAAGCTTTGTTTTTGATTTTTCTAACTTTTTTTTTTGAAACCCTTGCTCATCTGTAATCTTTAAAAGCTCAGTTGATGCCATGCAGAGCAAAGCCTTATTTCTTTGCAGAACTAATCTAGACACTGTCTAGTGTTGAGTACAGTTGTCTGATTCAAATCTTCTGTTACAAAGCAGATGACATCTAGCTAGATGTCATGAGAAGAGCCTAACAATGACAATTCACTTATCCCTTAGAAAGAATCAATTCTCCCACAATGCATCTGTCAGAGAACTCTCACTCAGTAAAAGCAATTTTTCTAGCTGTCTGACACTGTAATTGCTCTTAAATTTTCAATGAACGTTTTACAAGGACTCCCCTGAACCATGATGAAAAACTTAACTTTTTTCTAAAAATGAGAGGCTGACAGGATGAAAGAGGTCTTTCTCTTTAAAGCCTTGCTTGCTTGAGTAGGAATTCTTTCATATCATCAACAAGCTGTTGAATAGAGGATAGATTACTTTCCATTTATTTCATCAATCAGATTAAAGGCTCTCCTTCACAATGCCCTTTAAACAAGAGCTGTTTATGATGTCCTCCCAGGTTTGACTTTAATGTAGTATTAAATCACTATGGACAGTGGAGTCGGTAAGGAATATAAATATGATGAATATCTGACAACATTTAGGTATTACATATATTTTCATCATTATCTTCATTCTTGTCATAAAAGAGAGGTAAACAGAAGATGAAAAAACACTTATAGATTTGCTAATTTTCACTCTGAAAAAAAAATTCAACACAATTTCCTTTTATGGATTAGTAAGCAGAAATGCCAAGCATAGCAGTGATTTTTTTTTTCTCTCAGACCAGTAATTTAAAAGAAAAAAAATTAGTAGAAATTTCTTCATTTCTGTTCTTTTCTAAATACACAGTTACAAGCTTGAAAGACAGAACTCTGAGTCCACACGTTCTTTGTTCCTTCAGACCTAAAGAGTGGTATAGATAACCCTCTATTTCAAGATTTTCAAAAGTAAAACAGGTCCAAAGGACTGTTTATGATTTTATCGACAATATGACAGTCTTTTCGGAGAGCTGTGTGTGTCAAATAGGTTAAAATCATCATTTTTGCCATGTATGTGTGCATGAATGTGCGTATTTCGTGAGTAAATGACAAAAAAATATATGTATCAAAATTCCTTAATTCAGATATATGATGTAGCTGTGATCCAACCTTCCGTTTTGGGTACACAGTGATACTGAAGCTGTTTTAAGATAAAAATATATTTTAAATTTCAATCTCTAATATGAATTACCCAAGAGTAGAAGGAAATTATATCGTTATTGCAGAGGTTTAAAAATGTCAAATTGTGGAGAGGAGTTTTACAGCGATCTCATCCTGTCTTCTACCGTATATATGCAGCCCCTGAATGACTGCTCTGGTATTTTCCCATCCTCAGCTGGAAAATCTTCAATAACTGAAATTTCACTGCATCCCCTGGCAGTTTAGGTATTTTCTCACAATTCTATGTGTCAGAAAATATTCTTCTGATACTGAGTCCCAATCTTTATTCTATGATATATTACCCATTGTTCTGTAGGCCATTGTTTTTATATAAACCAAATTTTACAATATATGATACTTGAAACAATAAGTATTCAAGTATTAAGAGAGTACTTTTTTGAAGACAATTCTCTCATCCTCCCCACCTTTCCTTTTGAAGGTAATCACTGTCAGTTCCTACAACAGTTTTTTATGTATTCATTGCAACAATTTAATAGGAACAAATCACCCAGGCATTTCTTCTCTATAATCTCATTGAATCCTCAATCAGTATATCTATGATAGACATGTCTTTTATTCAGAGAAAGAAAATGAGGCAGGAAAAGATTAAATAAATTGACCAAGTCACGTAGTTAGTAACTAGAGAGTCAAAATTTAAGCCTGCATTTGTCAGGCTTCAAAGGCCACCATCTTTACGTATTTTCACGCTGTCAATAAGCCTTCTTATGGCACTGCCCTTTTTTATTTGCTTTCTGATTTTGCATTTCTCTAAACGTGGCAACCATAAAAGTGATAGCAGGAAAATAGGGGACACTTGGGTGGCTCATTGGGTTAGGCTTCTGACTTCAGCTCAGGTCATGATCTCGCCATTTGTTCGTGGGTTTGAGCCCTGCGTCAGGCTCTGGGCTGGCAGCTCAGAGCCTGGAGCCTGCTTCGGATTCTGTGTCTCCCTCTCTCCCTGCCCTTCACCGCCCTCTCTCTTTCTCTCAAAAGAAATAAATAAACTTAAAAGAAATTATTCGTGGGGTGCCAGGGTGGCTCAGTCGTTTCAGCATGTGAATTTAGCTCAGGTCATGATCTCACGGGTTCGTGGGTTTAAACCCCGCGTCAGGCTCTGTGCTGAGGGCTCAGAGTCTGGAGCCTGCTTTAGATTCTGTGTCTCCCTCTCTCTCAGCCTCTCCCTCATTCACATTCTGTCTCTGTCTCTCAAAACTGAATAAAAATGTTAAAAATTTTTTTTAAAAAAAGAGAAAATAGGGTGGGGTGCCATGCTTCAGACAAGAATTATAAGGACAATGATCAGAATGGTGGCCGTGGGTATAAACATGATTGGATAGATACCTTTCTCTGTGTCTTCCATCTGTTTCTCCTTTCCCCCTTCCTTATCTCTTTCTTCTCTTATTCACACACACTCACATGCATTTTTGTTAATTTTCTCTTCCGTCATAACCTTGCCATGTGTTATAGCATCTAAGTCATTGATAAAATGTTTGCAATAGGTAGGGTTGAAAATTGCACTTTTCAACATTCCACTGAGACACTTTCCTACTGGCTAGTAGAAATCCATTAATTGGCAATATTTCTGTCACTTACCAATTCCCCTGGATAAATCTAGTTGTCAAGTTCACTCTTCTCAATGCATCAACAAGAATCTCACTATAGGTTCTATCAAATGCCTGTATTTCATAAACTTTGTGTTTGGCATTATCCTATTAGGACTGTACCAGAAATTGTGGCTAATTTGGTGTGATTTGTTTTAGAGATCAGAAAAAGAAAATCAGCCCTTTGTTTCTCATTTTTAAAAATCTTTCTTTTTTAAGTTTAATTATTGGGGGGGGCAGAGAAAGAGGGAAAATCTCAAGCACCCTCCACACTGTCAGTGTAGAGCCAAAGCAGGGCTCGAACTCACTAAACCACAAGATCATGACCTGAGCCGAAATCGAGTCCGACCCTTAACCAACTGAGCCACCCAGGTGACCCTCTAATTTTTAAAATCTTATGCAAGTCATAACTTACATACACATGAGACATTGGTTTCTACCTGCCTTTTGTTAACCATATGCCTTGTACTGTCTGCATTTGCCTTTGTAAAAAGTCTGAGTTCCTCTCAGAGATTCTTAGACGATCTCTTTATGGGGGACTGGAGATGGGACATTAATTTTCAGCTATGGAGTAAGAATTTTCTTCTTGGAAATCTTAATTTCTATAGATAACTTTCTGTTTAGTATCTCATTTCATAGATTTTTATGTTCATTTCTTTGTTCTATTTACCCTGGGTTTTGTCCAGGTTGGGTAGACCACTTAGGAAAAACAATCTCATTTGATTTTATTTTCCTTCCTTTAACCTGTTCTTTTTCATTTGGTTCCAATTTCACTAAGAACACTGAGAATTTCAGGGGAGAGTTCCCTGTTTCCTCTACCAATACGTACCAAGTTATATACATTTACTTGTCTGAGTCTCATTCTGCCACCTTCTGCTCTGGCCACCATTTCTCTTCCCCCTTGAGGTATTTGTTTTACTATTGTCTTTCTCATGTCTGTAAACTCCCATTCTACTTTTCATTGCTCTTAACAAATAATCTAGATTAAGTCTCTACCATTAAAAAATATATAGGGGCGCCTGGGTGGCGCAGTCGGTTAAGCGTCCGACTTCAGCCAGGTCATGATCTCGCGGTCCGTGAGTTCCAGCCCCGCGTCAGGCTCTGGGCTGATGGCTCAGAGCCTGGAGCCTGTTTCCAATTCTGTGTCTCCCTCTCTCTCTGCCCCTCCCCCGTTCATGCTCTGTCTCTCTCTGTCCCAAAAATAAATAAATGTTGAAAAAAAAATTAAAAAAAAAATAAATAAAAATATATAAAACCTACGCAACAAAAAGTCTACTTCATTTAGTTATTCTCATTTCCCTCCTTTCCCCATTACAGTCAAGATTCTTGAAATAGCAGACCAACTTCAACATCATTACTTTCCTTCCTTCTCTTTCAGTCCTCAATCTACTGGAGTCCAGTTTTAGGTCTAGTCAACTAAAATTACAATTTCCATATCCTTATTTTCTTTTATCTTAGTTATTTTTCTTTGGTATTTGATACTATAACTAAATATGTTGAACTCTGAGTTACTAAATGTTCTGGTTACTTCCCAGAATGTTCATCTTTTTCAGGGCGCCTGGGTGGCTCAGTCGGTGGGGCGTCTGACTTCGGCTAAGGTCGTGATCTCATGGTTTGTGAGGTCCAGCCCCACATTGGGCTCTGTGCTGACAGCTCAGAGCCTGGAGCCTGCTTCAGATTCTGTGTCTCCCTCTCTCTCTGCCCCTCCCCCATTCATGCTCGCTCTCTCTCTCTCTCTCTCTCTCTCTCTCTCAGAAATAAACATTAAAATATTTATAAAAAGAAAGGTCATCTTTTTCTTTTTGCACTTGAAATATGAGTTTTCCTTTAGGTTCCATTTTTAGCTCTCTACTTTTTTCTCACTATATTTTCTTTCTAGATGATATCATTCAAATCCAAGCTTTATCTATTGACTATGAACTCTTCATTTCCATCTCAGGCTTCTCTTTGAACTCTAAATCCAAATATCTAACTGTACATGCTCTACAATTTCACTGGCTTTCTACTGTTTGAATGAACAAAGCTGGTACTTCCTTTTCTATGTGCCTTCTTGTTTCCTACCTGCTCTGAATTTGAATGCAAAGGGGATTATGACTGATACTTAACGAGCACAACATGAACTTCTCTTTAAGTTAAACCAAAGACTTACATTCATAGTCCATAGAATCAGTAGAAATAATCAAATGGAATTCATCTGGTTTCTCCAATAATACTATACACACCAACCTACCCAAATTTGCCACATTCTCTTTCTATCCTATTACAATATTGGGTGTAATGCCTTGTGCCAAACCTATCCAAAGCAATCACCTTCATCATGTTTCCAAATACCATCTGCTCTAGGCGTCCCAGTTGCTTGGTGAACAACACACACACACACACACACACACACACACACACACACACACATAAGTATATATATGCAATTGTTTCACATCATCAATTTTTTTCTATTCACACTGGGTCATATCCATCAGCATACCGCCTTCTTCAGTAACTCCAAAATTTTAGACAGTGTTGGCTTGGCTTTGGGTGCCTGGGTGGTTCAGTCGGTTGAGCGTCCAACTTTGGCTTGGGTTAGGATCTCGCAGTTTGTGAGTTTGAGCCCTGCGTCGGGCTCTGTGCGGACAGCTCAGAGCCTGGAGCCTGTTTCAGATTCTGTGTCTCCCTCTCTTTCTCTGCCCCTTCCCCGCTCACGCTCTGTTTTTCTCTGTCTCTCAAAAATGAATAAATGTTAAAAAAATTAAAACAACAAAAAAAAAAGTGTTTCCTTGGCTTTACATCCTTTCTTAATAATGTCTTCAATTTTTTGTTCTTTTTGAAAGCTAATCTTGAGAAGATTTTTCTACAGTAACTGTCCCTATCTTCTCATTTTGAAGTTTTTTCTCAACCCACTCCATACACACCATACTCTGAAACCACTCTTGTCAAAAGTTATCAACTACCACCAATTTAGAATTCATTGCTCTGTCTTCAGTTTTTCCTTTAATCTTTCGATAGCCCTTGACAAAGTTAATCATTTCCTACTCTGATCACAATAATTTAAATTACAAACCGTTTCTTCCATTATACCTACTGTTCTATACCCTTGTTAACATGCTCTACATTAAAAAAGTTTTTCATTAAAATTCATCTTCTGTAATATGATTTTTAAATTTATTATATTTATTGTTTTATTGTCTCTCTTCCCACTAGAAAATAATCTTAATAATAATAGAGATTTTTATCCATTTTAATATCCACTGATGTAACTCAATGGCCTGAAACATTGACTGTCACATAGTGAGTACTTAATAAATATTTGAATACATGAAAGAACTCCTTTTGAACACCTGTTTCCATTTAGTATATTCTATTGGTTTTGCTTCTACCTTACTGGCCATGCATTTAATTTTTACATTTAAATTTTACAGTGCCCAAGGACTGAAATCTTAGCTATTTCTCTTCTTTAATCATAGTTTCTCTTTAAATGATCTTACCTAAATTCACAGATTTGAGCATCTTTATTCCATGGACCCCCTGATTTATAGATATAGTTCTGAACATTGTCCTGAACTTTACTCTCATACACCAGACTACCTACTTCATATCTCCACTTGGGTATCTTCAAGGGACCTTAACTGCAACATGTCCAAAATAGAACTCTTCATTTCTTTTCCAAACTTAACACTTCTTCCAGGGTTTTCTTTATCTCATATTTACCATCCTCCAATTCCTCGAGACCCAAACTTAAACTCTAGGGAATCATTCTTGATTCCTCTTTTTCCTGATCCCCCATTACAAATTTATGCCTATTTACCTTGTGCAGTCAACATCAAATTTCCAGTTTTTATTTTTTTCCCCTGTAACATTTTTTCTTCCCACAGTGATTTTTTAAAAGCATAAATCATGGCATGGTATGGCATGTCATTTAAAACACTTCAGTGTTTTCCTATTGTGTAAAAACAAACAAACAAATAAGCAAAGAAGCTCCTTTACCTGGCCTGACCTGATTGGCCTTTGCATCCTCACCTTATATAATAGTCCCTTTAACTTATTGCTCTGGAACTATACTTGGTATCTTTCTGTTCCTCAAACATGTGAAACTTCTTTCTACTTTAAGGCGTTTACATTAGTTATTTTGTCTTTCTAAATTACTCTACCCTCTTCATCCCAGGACTTGCTCTGTGGTGTCAAACCTCAAGTGTTACCTCCTCAGACAGACCTTTCAGAATGTTATTTAGAGTACTAACTGGCTACTTTCCATGATATCAATTTATTTTATTTTATTACTATAAGACATATGATTAAAATTGTAGTTCAGCGTTTGGTTTCCATAACTAGAATGTAAGTTTCATAAAATCATAAATCTTGTCATTCTTGTTCACCACTGGATCTCTGAAGTCAAAATTAGTGATAACACAGCAAGCACTTAATAAATGAAAGACTTTTGTTGACAACTCTGATATGTTAAGAGCACTTTTATTTTTTCCTTTCAGTGAGTTCCAAGCAGCATTGACATAGTTTGAACTGCATTTCACATGTGTTAGATCTCCCGATACAATCTTATAGATCATAAAGTTTCTGTATTTTTTCTTTATCTCGTCTTTGCACTTTCATCTGTATAATCTATAGATTGGTATAAATAGATCATTGATTCGTTGAGTGTCTGTATGTGTATACAATCTGCTATAAAGCCTATATAATAATTTTTCTGTGGAGATATTATATATTTTTTGCCCTAGGATTTCCATTTGATTCTTTTTTTATAGCTTTCATATCTGCCTAGAAATTTACCCGTTATATCCATTTTCTGCTATATATTCTTTAATATTTTCATCTTAGTAATTATGAAATCTTGTCTTCTCACCTCAACATATTGGTTATATATTGTCTGTTAATTTCAACATCTTTGTTATCTCTGGCTGTGTTTCTATGTCCTCCCTTCATCCCACTTCACTCTGGTCTATGGGTTGAATTTTTGTATTTCTTTACTACGTTTCATAGGTTTTTTTTTAAAAGGATATTAAACATTGTGGATGACATGTTGCAGAAACTGAATTTTATTACCTTCCTTTGAAAAATAGAAGGGGCACCTGGGTGGCTTGGTCACGTAGGCATCCGACTTTGGCTCAGGTTATGACCTCATGGTTTGTGATTTCAATCCTTGTATTGGGTTCTGTGATGACAGCTCAGAGCCTGGAGACTGCTTCGGATTCTGTGTCTCCCTCTCTCTCTGCCCCTCTCCCGCTGACACTCTGTCTCTCTCTCAAAAATAGACATTAAAAAATAAAAATAATAAAAAATAATAAAAATAATGAATAAGCCCACACTTATATGGACAACTAATCTATGATGAAAGAAGCAAGTATATACAATGGGTAAAAGATAGTCTCTTCAACAATGGTATTGGGAAAAAATGGGTGGTCACATGCAAAAGAATGAAACCAAACCACTTTACATGCACAACAAAAAAGTTAAAAGGGATTAAAGACCTAAATATGAGGCCTAAAACCATAAAACTCCTAGAAAAAAACATATGCAGTGATCTCGTGGATTATGGTCTTAGCAATGTTTTTCTAGGTATGTCTTCTAAAGCAAGAGAAACAAAAGCAAAAGTAAACTATTGGGACTATACTAAAATAAAAGTCTTTTGCATAGTGAAAGAAATCAACAAAATGAGGAAGTCAACCTACCAAAATAGAGAAAATTTTTTGCAAATGATACATCCAATAAAGGGTTAATATCTAAAATATATATAGAACTTACAAAACTCAACACCAAAAAACCACAAATGATCCAATTAAAACATGGTCAGAGGACCCAAATAGACTTTTTTCCCTGAAAAAATACATACAAATGGCCAACAGTCACATTAAAATGTTCATCACTAATCATCAGGGAAAAGCAAATCAAAACCACAGTGAGATATCACCTTATTTATACCTGTCAGAGTCACTGGAATGAAAAAAAAAAAAAAAAACAAGAAATAAAAAGTATTGTGAAGAATGTGGAGTAAAAGGAACTCTAGGACACTGTTGGTGGGAATGTAAATTGGTACAGCCACTGTGGAAAACAATATGAAGGTGCCTCAAAAGATTAAAAATAGAAATGCCATATTATCTAATAATTCTACTTCTGGGTATATACCCAAAGAAACTGAAAACACAAATTTGAAAAGATACATGTACCCCTATGTTGATTACATCATTAGTTATAATAGCCAAGACATGGAAGCAACCCCAGCGTCCACTGATAGTTGAATGGATAAAGAAGATATGCTACAGATACATAATAGAATATTACTCAGCCTTGAAAAAGAATGAATTTTTTGCCATTTGCAGCAACATAGATGGACCTAGAGGGTATTATGCTAAGTGGGATAAACCAGACAAAGAAAGACAAATACCATATTATTTTCACTTATATGTAGAATCTAAAACAAAACAAAATGAACAATAAAACAAGCAAAACAGCAGAAACAGACCCATAAATACAGAGAACAAATTGGTGGTTGCCGGAGGGAGAGGGGACAGGCAAAATGGGTCAAGGGGAGTAGGAGGTGTAGGCTTCTAGTTATGGAATGAATAAGTCATGGGGATAAAAGGTGTAGCATAAGGAATTTTTAAAAAGTGAATTTTGTTCTCATAGGCCATTAAGTTACTGGTAGATTACCTTAATATTGTGAAGGCTTGTTTTAGGCTTTGTTAGAAAATGACTGTTTCAATTGTGTCCTTATTCTTATGCCAAAGTCCTTGCTCTTGGGGTTTGGTCTTTATTTCTATTCATATTCCTTCTAGAGTTCAATGTAAAGGCAGTTCATTAAGGTCCTCTAATTTAGTGAAACTTTAAATCCAAACTCTCAGCAACAGGTAATTTTTGAAGTCTCTTTCAGCTCCCAGACTTCCAGCCATTGTTTTTTTTCTGGAGTTTGGAGTCTCACTCCATGCATAAGCCATTCAGATACCAGCTTTGGATTTAGACAGAGGGTTTTGTTGTCGTTGTTGTTGTTGTTGTTTTTGTAAATCCTTTTCGTTTCTGGCATTATCCAACCATTTTTCAGCCATTCTGGGTAGTCTAAATTCTACTTCTGATTCCTCAGGCTCTTTCTACATGCAAATATAAACTAGGCAGTGTCCCTATGGGAATAACAATGTATAATTGTGCATCTCACCTAGGTGGTTCCCTCCTTTCAAGGGTTGTATTACCTCCAGTTTCTGTTTATTGCTGATTGATTTCTAGTGCCTTCATAGAGTTATTTTTAAAGACATATTTTTTTTCTAAAATTTAGGATGATTACCAGTGAGGTGGTTACTCCATATTCTTTCATTGGTTTATATAAATTTGTGATTTCGGTAACCATGATCTATTATCAGAAATCATTTCTAGGGGCGCCTGGGTGGCGCAGTCGGTTAAGTGTCCGACTTCAGCCAGGTCACGATCTCGCGGTCCGTGAGCTCGAGCCCCGCGTCAGGCTCTGGGCTGATGGCTCAGAGCCTGGAGCCTATTTCCGATTCTGTGTCTCCCTCTCTCTCTGCCCCTCCCCCGTTCATGCTCTGTCTCTCTCTGTCCCAAAAATAAAATAAATGTTGCAAAAAAAAAAAAATTAAAAAAAAAAGAAATCATTTTTAGTTCATTATTTTTATATTATTAATCACAATACCTCATTTACAAGTCTGAAATCTCCGATGTTCTATAAAGCTAACATTTTTAGTTAGCTTATTTTGTGACTTAGTTATTTTATGTTATTTATCTAATCTAATCAGTGTCACTATCTATATATTTATGCTGAAGAAATATTAATGCTTTTAATTATAACATACTGCATCACACCCTGCTGAGGCTATTATGAAGTATACTATATCTAGATTACATTTTATGTCTAAAATATAGAAAATCCCAAATTTCCAAACATATCTGACTTCAAGTAATTCAGATAAGTGATAACCAAATTACATCACATTTGAGCAAGAAAAATGAATGTCCTGGTTTTGATCTAGATTAGAGACATGGTTAAAAGTGTCTTTGGTAGGAAGCACTTTGAATTTTGTCTAAAAATCAGCAAGTAATTGATCTGGAAATG
Source organism: Felis catus (assembly GCF_018350175.1). Taxonomy (NCBI): domain Eukaryota; kingdom Metazoa; phylum Chordata; class Mammalia; order Carnivora; family Felidae; genus Felis; species Felis catus. The sequence goes on along the minus strand of NC_058368.1, from coordinate 200,958,513 downwards.
GGTAGTAAGGAGCTGATAAAAAGCTAATATAAACATACCTGTCCATTAGAACAGGCTTTGTTAATAGATGTTAGTTGTGAACTACCCATTTAAGTCAAGCAATTTGTCCATGCTTTATTTTTTTGATAATGTGACCAAGGTTTGCAAAGACTAGGCATGTGGAACTAAGTCTAGTCAAATCAGCTGACCTCTCCAGTCTTAAGTCATTAATTTGCCATTCCAGTAAGCTACTGTCTCATCACTACTGCCTGTGATTATATTTTAAAGAGTATTATTTTCTTTTTTCTTAGGCAATGTCTAATCTACTGGAACAATCTCAGTCTGTTGAAATTTTTTTAAATCGTAAATTTTAGAGTGTTCTCTAGAATAGACATTTACAATTTTGAACACTCATAACAAATATTTACGGATCATAGATGAGTCCTGTTGATGGCCCTTTATTACCTTTCTGAGATGTCTTCTTGAAAGTACAGATGTGATTTTCTGTTTTTAAATTTCCAAAGAAGATTCTCAGTGCCTTTATGTTAGGGTACTTTCAAAAGTCAACCAGGAACATTCTAGAAATGAAAAATGTTTAAGTCCAAATCCCCTTATATTACTGTTTAAAAAAAAAACCCAAAACTGCAGACCAAGCAATTAGAATGTTGCAGTCCTTAAAATATGAGGCCATATTTCTACAGCTAATTGATTTTACATCTGGCACGTTAAAAGAATTTATGAAACTTGAATAGTGTCTTTGTTTATACCCTGAAGGCTCAAAATGAATTCTCTATATCATCATCCTTAAGGAGAAATAATCTGCTTTAAAAATGTAATGTGTTTTCAAATGTGCATCTAATTATTTTTTTAAATCTTAATAAGAATTATTTCCTTTAAATGTATGTAATTATTTCTTTTAAATGTTTAGGATATCTTTCATGCATAGAAAAATAACAATGATTTATTTGAAGTTTTGATAAGAAAAAAGACCACTGGGTATTATCCAAGGGAAAATGGCATGTAAGTACAGTAGAAATTATAAAAGAAAACAAGGATTTACATTTGCAATTAATAAAATGACTTCTCTTTGTGACAGGAGGAAGAGGCTAACGTTTTAAGCATCATGTACATACTAAGTAATAATAGCTAATTTATTGAGCCCTTATGAGACAGGTGTGGCTCTCAACACTTAACGTGCATTTACTATTTTAATCTTCACAACCAGCCTATGAAGTAGTTTCATTATTATCCATACTTCACAGATGAAAAAGAAAAGAAACCTGAAGCACAAAGAGGTTAAGTACTTGCTCAGAGTCACATGGGGAGATGTGGTAGAACTGGGACTCACACCCAGGCAGTCTGGCTCCAGAGCACGTGCACTTAAACTTTATGATATATGGCCGCTTCCAGTATTGAATGCTTACTCTGCCAGAACAGTTTTAAGGGATTTACATGCATTATATCTTCTAAATTCAATAGAAAAGAGGTAAAGCACAGGATCACTGGTCTATCCTGCATCAATACATTAGTTAGCTGCCTATGTCTGTCAAGATTGCCACTCTGGCTTCTACCGCAGAGTGATTAGGAGAAAAGTAAGTTATTTTTGGAAGAAGTTTCTGGCATTCTATTCTCAGGATCTTTTCCTTAACACATATCATGGGTATTTTCAGCTGAAACATATGCAATATTTCCAGGTGCCTCTCCGCTAAAAACTACCTTGAGCTTTGCCATAGAAATCATGTCATCTCAATTTGGAGAAAAAAAAATTGTCTTTGACTCAAAGAAACAGACTTATGCAAACTTTATTTTTCTTGGCATTCCTTTAAAATTTGTTTAAAGATAGATTGAATGATTGACCAGGTATTCATTGGATTATGATGCAAATTCTTTGCCTAAAAAATAGAACATCCTTGATCAACTAACATTTTTTCCTCAATCTTTTTATTTGGTTTGAACGTTCACTGGAACCATACATAAAGACAAATTACAGGTATTGAATGATACATGCATAAGGGTTTTTAGGAAGTTTTATACATACAAACTATATTGACAGTATTTTTGGTCTTCGGCCTTTGTTATTTCATAGATATATGGGATAGTTAAATGAAGTTCAATAATCTTCCCAATAAATTCCTCATTACAAATAGCTCATTATTTTTAATTCAATTTTATACAATTTATTTTTAGCCAAAGGTGACAATTCAATAAAAGAGTATCCTTTGTATAAAATACCCTTTGAATAAAATTTCTCAATTAAGTTTTCAAATAAAGTCAAAATTTTTTTAAGGTTTATTTATTTATGAGAGAGAGAAACAGTATGAGCAGGGTAGAGGCAGAGAGAGAGGGAGACACAGAACCTGAAACAAGCTCCAGGCTCTGAGTTGTCAGCGCAGAGCCCGATGAGGGACTGGAACTCAGGAACAGGGAGATCATGACCTGAGGTTGGACTCTTAACCGACTGAGCCATCCAGGCACTCCTCAAGTAAAGTTTTAAAAATGGCATTTTCGGGACAGCCAATCAGGATATAGCTATTATCATTTTAGAAATAAGGAAACTTCAGGGGCACCTGGGTGTCTCAGTCGGTTAAGTGCCCACTTTGGCTTAGGTCATGATCCCACAGCTGGTGAGTTTGAGCCCCACCTCAGGCTCTGTGCTGACAGCTCAGAGCCTGCAGCCTGCTTCGGATTCTGTGTCTCCCTCTCTCTCTGCCCCTCCCCTGCTTGCTCTCTCTCTCTCTCTCTCTCTCTCTCTCAAAAATAAATAAACTAAAAAAATTAAAAAAAAAAGAAATAAGGAAACTTCAGATAGTGATAAAATTTGAATTTTCAACTGTGTTTTCTGAAATTGGCTGAATTCTGTGTTAGCTCTCAAAAATTAATACAGTCACACGGTGTGGAGAAAGAGTGGGAGTATATCCAAATGCTGTCACCAAAATCAGTGGCTTTTTAAGCTTTTACACTCGGTTTAGGTAAAGTTGATGGAGATGATGATATGGAGATAATGAAGGCTGATAACTTCAATTTTATATTTTCAATGTCATTGAATCACATATCATAAATATATGCTTTTTAAATTTTAGGTTGAATGTTACATTAATTAGAAAAAATAGCTGCTCTGAAAAGTAGTCCCTCAAAATTTCAGTGCTGTAACAGATGCCTGTGTTTGATTTCTGCTCACACAAACTTACAATGAGGTCAGCAAGTGCTTTCCTCCATGTGGTGATTCAGAGATCCAGGCTCCTCCCAATGCATAGCTTGTCATGACTCAGGGTCTGCATATGACAAGAAGAAGAAGAATATGGAAGAGTCTTACCTACTTCTCAAAGAAACTTCAGCTCATTGGAAAAAAGTAGTTGCATTTCCACATCTACATGAAAAGGAAGCTGGGAAATATGGTGTCCATCTGGCCAGCAACTACTTAGCAACTTTAAATCATAGAAGAGAACAAGTATTTTGAAGGCAGCTATCTGTGGCTCTCATCAATATTCACTGAAATGTGTAATCTGTTCTTTACTTCTTACTGAAATATTAATAATATTCTTTCACTGCTCATTTTACTTTGTTGGTCTCTTCTATATGCCAACCACTGCACTGGGCACTAGAGATACAAAGATGAACAAAATATGAACCTTACGGTATATCAGGGGAAAAATTTTTTAGGTTTATTTATTTTTGAGAGAGAGAGGGAGACAGACAGACAGAATGTGAGCAGAGGAGGGGTAGATAGGGAAGGAGACACAGAATCGGAAGCAGGCTCCAGGCTCTGAGTTGTCTGCACAGAACCCGATGCAGGGCTCGAACCCATGAACCATGAGATCATGACCTGAGCCAAAGTTGGACACTTAACCAACTGAGCCACTCAGGCACTCCCCAAAAATAAACTTTTAATGGTGGAATTATAAGCCAGTGTGATAATTACTATGATAGAGGTAAACCATGGGAGATATAAGCCAGAAGGGGCAACTGTCTCAAACTGAGAATGATTTGAGAAGTATATTAATTCAGATTCAATCAGGAAAACAGAAATCATTCTAAGGGGGTGTCATGGTAATAATGAAGACAAAAATGATGGTGGTCTAAACAAAGTTATTGACAAATTGACTGAAGGCTGACAACAGATTAAAAAGAGACAAGGAGAAATATTTGCTCAAACAATACATGAGGGATTCAGGGTAAGGCAGAGGGTCTGGTTTGGCCATTAAGTAGGTGTTGCCATTCACCAAGTTCGAGCCATAGGAGGAGATACACACTGGGAAAGGAGTGGAGAAGAAAATACAATGATGTGAACTTAATTTCCTTTTCATCACCTGTACAGAGAAACACAATAGACAGTTAAATATCTAGATATGGAAGCAAGAGTTAAGGGTTGAAGATACGGATAAAAGTCACTGCTATATGTATCAGTTAAGAGTTCTCCAAAGAACCATTGGTGAATAGAATGTGTGTGTGTGTGTGTGTGTGTGTGTGTGTGTGTGTGATTTTTAAAAAAGAATTGGGTCACATAATTATGGGGGTTAACAAGTCCAAAATCTGTAGGGCAGTTTTGCAGGCTGGCAATTCAGGCAAGAGCTGAGGTATAGCATTAAGGATAAATTTTATTTCTTCAAGAAACCTCAGTTTTTGCTCTTAAGGCCTTTCAAATCATTAGATGAGCCCCACCACATTATAGAGAGTAATCCACTTTATTTAAAGTTGACTGATTTTAGATGTTAACTACATCTACACAATACCTCCACAGCAACACCTAGATTAGTGTTTGATAAAATAACTAGGTGCTATAAACTAGCCAAGCTGACACATAAACTAACCAGGTGACAGATGAAATCATCAAGAAGAGAAAAGAACAAGTAAATATCTAGTGGTAAAAAGCTTGGTCTTTGGAACAAATAGGGACCAGGACTCAAACTTCATTTTTACTATATTGTGTGTGACTTACTTCTGTTAAGTCCCAATTTCAACATCTATAAAGTAATGATAATATTCTACATTTCTTGAGTCATTATGAGGAGGAAATAAAATACGTAAAGGATTTATCACAGAGCCTAGCATGCTCAAATAACTAGCACAAAAATGTTTTTTTAAATGTTCAATAATTTATTTTGAGATAGAGAGAGCTCATGCATGCACACTCTAGTGGGAGGAAAGAAGAGACAGAGAGAAAGAGAGAGAGAGAGAGAGAGAGAGAGAGAGAGAATCCCAAGTAGGCTCATGATACCAGTGCAGAGCCCAATGTGGGGCTCAATCTCACAAACTGTGAGATCTATCATGACCTGAGCTGAGATCAAGAGTCAGACACTTAACTGACTGAGCCACCCAGATGCCCCCTTGTACTCTTTTTTAAAATATGAAATTGATAGCGCCTGGATAGCTCAGTCGGGTGAGCATCCAACTTCGGCTCAGGTCGTGATCTCGAGGTTCACTAGTTCCAGCCCCACACTGGGCTCTGTGCTGACAGCTCAGAGCCTGGAGCCTGCTTCAGATTTTGTTTCTTCCTCTCTCTCTGCCCCTCCCCTGCTCTTGCTCTTGCTCTCTCTCTCTCTCTCTTTCAAAAATAAACATTGACAAATGTTTAAATGTGAAATTTATAAATATATTCTGATGAGAAAAAGGCAGTATTAAGAAAAAATGAAAGATAGACAGCTAAGAAATAACTGACCAAGTAAAGATTGGTGGTGGAGTGCAGAAGGAAGAAACTGAGACTCATAACAAAAGATTAACCTTAAACAAAATGATGGAGAAGAAGTTGAATATGTTCATATATGTTGGCCTTGATTTTCTCAATGAGGGTGAAAGGTTATTTCCTGAGAGATACTGATGGTTTAAAGAAAGGTGGTATTTCTGTGAAGAATAAAAGAGAGAGTGTAATAAATATAGATTAAAAAGTGGTAAAATGGAATTCTAAGGTTTAGTGTATATCTGCATGACTGGGTAATTGTAAATTCCTTCTGGGCAAAGCACATTTCTTTTTTTCTGTTTGCTATTTGATACGACATAAGTAATTGGCAAAAATCTCCTCATTTTCTCTCCCTGCAGGCAGCTGGGGTATAAAAATGGAAAAGCACATGCAGCAACTGAGTCAACTTTGAGGCTTTGTCTGGCAGGTGCAGTTGGAAAATATAAGGACCACACTAGTGAACATACTGGTGCTTGTCTTTGAAGAACTATAGCGTAGGCTCGATAAGGAAAACAAAACAAAAAAAACCGCTGTAAGGATAGCGATGGACAGAGAAAAAGGGCATTCTGGGAGTAAGAGTGTTGGACACCAGGAAAGATGGCAGGCAATAGAAACTGGTGTTGGAACAGAAAGTTTCAGAGGGAAACAAAGTGAAGGAATTCAATAAGTAATGCTATTTCAAAAGCGGGTTTGAAAGGAAGGAAACTGGTGTCCAGAAAGTCACAAAACTTGAGCTCAGGATCAACCCGAAGAAGGAGCAGTAGAGGACAGAAAGGAATGCTCCCCAGTGATGGCTGTGCAGGAAGAACAGTGCCGTCAGCAGTGTGCAGGATGACTCTAAACTCTTGGCACCAGGAGGAAGGGAACTTGCTCAATTGGTCTTGCATTCATCTGTACTGTGGTTTGTTTTCAAGCAGTCACACCAAAGCTGACATATTAAAACAATGGATAGAAAACCATATATGATTTATTATCTAAAGATAATTTTGGGTAAAGTCAGGGGGGAGACTCACTAATGAGAATACCTGGAAGTTCTTTCTCCTTCCACAAAGTCCTTTGGCTAATGAGTGTTCCCTGGTTTTACTAAGTTAACTTCTTCCATTTTATGGAGCCAACCCCAAAATAGTCTCCTCCTACACCTTGACTGCCCTTTTGATCAACAGTTCTCACACAATAGTAGGCCATCAATGAAGAAAAAGATTGATGAGCTTTGTTTCCAGTGTGATGCAAATGAGGTAAATGGCTGGGAGTAATATAGAGCAGTGTGGTGAAACAAAAGAGGATATTTGAACAAGGGAGAAGAGTAAAAGATAAAATGTCATAGTGAGAATTAAGAATATCTGGGAAGGGGTAAAGTCCTAGAACAAGCTAAGCATTAGTTAAACAAGGAGACAACAGGTGTAGTTTGAGAGGAAGGTAACAATCAAAAACATATTTCTTAAAAATTAAATCTGGGCTCAGAGGGCAAGCTGAAAAGGGAGGGCAGCAATGGAAGAATCAGGAAAAGAGACTGAGAAGAATGGGAATGCGAGTATTATGTTATAGTCATATCATCATTGGGGTGCCTGGGTGGCTCAGTCGGTTAAGCGTCTGACTTCTGCTCAGGTCATGATCTCATGTTTGATCCCTGCATCAGGCTCTGTGCTGACAGCTCAGAGCCTGGAGCCTGCTTCAGATTCTGTCTGCCTCTGTCTCTACTCCTCCCCCGCTCATGATCTGTCTCTCTCTCTCTGTCTCAAAAATAAACATTAAATGTATATATATATATATATATATATATATATATATAGTCATATCATTTCAATAATATCATAAAGCTATGTAACTTTACACTAACTGCTATTAACAAGAAGATTATGTGTCAAGTTAATGGTTTATAAAGAAAATATAAAAAGTCTACCTGATTGTATTTCTAGGTACAATTTCCCTTTCGTTAACAGATATACTGCTTACATGGATGAATATATGATATTCTTTTCACACCTTTACATCATCGTGAAATGTATAATACTTAAATCTATTTAGAATATTATGGAATGAATTTCTATTTGTTGAGTAGTACCCTGGTACCTGAAAATCAATATAGCCTGTAAAATTACTTAAATTACAATTAGGAAGTAGCTAGAAGGAAATAGCATGTTATCAACAAAATAGTCATTAAGAGAAATAAAAGAGGAAAGCTACATAATTTTGAAAAACTTGACAATCCATGCCAATAAATATATATCACTTTGTTATCTTATTGGTAATAAATATAATAAAAATTTGTTCCTCTTAGAAAAGATGAATATTCCTTAAATTGATCACTTTTGTCATGTATAAATTATCTGTTATCTATAACCTATCTATCTATTCATCTATCTGATCTATACTCATCTTTTAATAATTTTATCATTTTTACATACCTGTCATTCACCTTATCAAAGCAACTGTAAGTCTGTGTAAAATCTCAGAGAATTCCTGGGTTGAACTTACAGAAACATGAATGGAAATAAAATTGAAATAGACATGAAGCATAAGGGCATAGTTAATTTCATGCTGAGTAAACAAGGTTCATCTAATCTGATATTTCATCTCTGGAAATAACTAGCTAATTTGTAGAAAGCCAGATAGGATATTCATGTTGTTATTAAAAAGTTAAAAAAAATATTTCAATAAAGTCTCCTACCTTCTGTTAATAGCTATCATCCTATCCATATACATTTTCCTCATTATTTCATAGAATGAAGAGTTGTATCTACCAACTTGCCTTTTAAAATTAAATCATTCCTTTATTTTATTTTCCAACTGAGTATTTTAAGCCTAAACAAATGCCTCTATACTTTACCTTTTCCTCAGGAAAGGGTGTGTAATCAGTGCATCCCTTTTTGTAATGTTATGGGTCCCATTGATATCCTGCCTCCGTCTTTGCCTCTCCACAATTTAAAGTCTTAGTATGATAAGCGTATTCTTTTTATCTCTATCCATTGATCATATTATTTGCTCTTCTTTGGGATGTGTCCATTTATTCCAGGTGCAGGTGATTCATGGGAAGATAATGTTTTGGCTTTTGTTTCTATAGTCTCTCCTGATGCTACTAGGAGCTAGAGTACTGATCTTTTACCCAGACAGCCTGACATCTTTAGGATGTAACTAATTACTTGATCTCTATCGAGTTACAATGCAGTTTGGATTCTAGTCCTCTAAATACATACTCTGACTTTTGCCGACCTCGGTCTCATTTTCTGTTATCTTGTTATTCACAGAGCTTTCTGAGGAATTAATGTAGTAAGAAATATTTCCATCTGCTTGTTTCTTCTCAAAGAATAATATGGAGTAAGTGAATCATATGGAATAAAAGTTGGTGATAAAGACATGTTACAGAATGTACTATCCCTGCTTTGCTGCCCCAAAATAGTGAGACAAGGTGGCTCTGTAAGAATTTACCCACAAAGATTCTTTGTTTCTATAATTTCACTTTTTATCAAACCCATTCTTCAATAAAAAGAAAATGTTCAAGAAGAATCTTTGACATAATTATAAGACCTTTCTACATTGCATTTAATTACAATACATTGAGTTATATACAGGGAATTTTTAAGCATGGACTGTAAAGCGAATTGCCCAACTTCACATCCGGCCACACCACTATGTATCTTTGTGGGGGAACTTACTTACCTTCTCTGTAATTCCATTTCTCCATTTGTAAGAAAGAAAATGGTAGATATGACTTATGATATTATGAGGCTAAAATAAATTGAAACACAGAAACTACATAAAGCTTTGTCTGCAATGTGGTTAGTATTCAATGTGTGGCTTTTAACAGTTCAACAGAATAATAAAGCAATTCTGTAAGATAAACACATTTATGAACACTATGTATAAATTTTATTGTCCTGTTATCCTTTTTATTTCTTTTTTTATAGACAAAAATGTTTGCAAGTTTGAAATTCTTCGAGTATTTTAGGGTATTTTTATTGATAAAAGTATAGTGAAACATTATTTAACCCACCCTCAAATGGAATAAAAATTATATGCTGATGGTTATGAACTATGGGTGCCCAGAATAAATTCTTTACTCACTAATATAGTTTTCCAAAAATAAACTAATTAGAATTATTTATTAGTACAAAATAAAGTACTTTTAGAGCTATGCTTATTATAATATACAGCAAATAAGTGATAAAATATTTATGATGTAACTCCAAAAGTAATGACTTTATTTAATAACTGATGATATACAAAATGCATGGAAATATATTCGCCAGAGGGAAGAACTGAGATTTTAAGTAATTAGCATGGAAATAGAGCCATTATTGAATTAATATCAGCCTTAGAACAATTTTATTTTTTTTTTATTTTCTTAAGTTTATCTATTTATTTTGAAAGAGAGAGAGAGCCCAGGAGGGGCAGAGAGAGAGGGAGAGAGAGCCGCTACTCAGGGCTCGAACTCAAAAACCATGAGATCTTGATCTGAGCGGAAACCAGGAGTCAGATGCCTAACCAATTGAGCCACCAAGGAGACCCTCAACCTTGGGGCAATTTTAGATGGCCTGTTTGTTAGGCATAAAGTAGAACCACAAGATTGAAAACATTTTACCAATGATCAGGTTAGGCATTAATTCTGTTTTGTTCCTTTAAAGCAATAAGTCAAAGGCTATTCTTGCCTTAAGAAAATTTAGACACATTTTTTAGTGGGCTATTTAGAGTTTACACATTTTACTTAGAAACTTGAAAATAAATAAAATACATACATATACATACATCTTATATATATTATTCAAAATATTAGCCTCTTTTCCTAAGGTATTGCAAGGACACCTACAGGTGGCAAAGACAAGAACAATAAGCCATTTAATCTGAATTGATTTGTGACAACTTCCCAACATCTAGTTATTTTTCTTAAGTCATGAAATAATATTTGTTATGCTTAATAACACACACATGAAGACAATTTGTGGATACACAAACATGACAATAAATAAGCATCTGCATTTTTAATTGCAACAGTGGAAGAAGACATCTGGAAAAACGCTTTTTAGATCCTACACATTTTCCTTGACGATCGAAATAGCAGCTTCTTATCTAGGAATACCAGTTTTCTCCAGTGAAAAAGAAAGTGCATTTGTGTGCTCCTGTAAACGATTAGGATTTATATTGATAATTTTAACATACTGGAAGAGTTTGATGGGAGGAAATTTGTAGAAAAATGCGAGAGGAATACAAGAATGCGCAGGCAGGGGGATTGAAAATACAGATCATTTCGTGAGAAAGGGGTAGACAAAAATATGCAACGTGGTTTTTAAGCAGAAGAAATTCTACATTACTATAAAGCAGCTTACAGATATCGGCACATTATTTACACAAAATGAGTACTTGTTAAAACACTACCATCAATAGATTCATATGTCTCAGCTTCAATTAGCAGCCTCATTTATTACCCACCAAGATGTGAAACTGCAAGGTGAGGTTCAAGTGTCACCGAGGGTGTCTTCATCACTTCAATATCATTGCCTTAAAAGGCACTGACCAGAAGAAGCAGATGACCTCATTTCAAAATTATTACAGTACAGAGAACTCAGTTTCAACATTATAATTCATTTTCTCATGGAATATTTCAAATTTATTATCACTTTCCTGACACGTAATGGCTAATCGTTAAGGATAGCCACTTTAACATAATATGAATACGCATTTCTCGATAGGTAATACAACAGTTCCTGCATTAGCATTATTGACTAAGGTGCATTTAACTTCTTCACTAATACTTAATGGAAGGTTAATGTATAAGTCAGGAGATTAAATGGCTTTTACTTAAAACAAGTATATTGATTAAAATAACTTAGTGAGATTTTTAAGGCTGATGATATAAAAATAGTCACACGTTTTAATATTTTATTTAATATTAAGAGCAAATTGTATGGTATAACAGATCAAGATTAGTGGGAGTTATTGCACTAATTACTCGTAGAACTAATTCTTGCTCAGTGTTAACAAATGGATCTTGTATATTGAAAAGCAACAAATCACATTGGTTAATTCTAGTGTTCAAGGAGTCCTTCTGTTTAAAAATTTCCATTGTTTCTTGCAATGTCCTTCAGGTATGCCTTCCTTGTATCTCACACCTGGCACCATTGAAAGATAAAATGACCTTCCAAAAACAGAGTTGCTATTCAATGTCATTGAAATGCAGCTCTATTTCCTTTTTTTCTCTTCATCCTATTATTATTTAAATCTATGTTAACCTAATACATCTAATGCTTGCAGTGAATTAGCGAATGTTACTTTACTATTTCCTTGCTTTGTTCAAAACACAATATTCCACCAAATATAGTAGACTAACAAATTGTCCTTGTAATAATATGACACATGAGCCAGAGACCATTCACTTCTTTGATTCTGTTTCCGCCCAGAAATACTCAGCCACCCTCTCTATTCATCTCTTCTGTTTAGGTAGCACAAAGTTACACCTGTAGGGGCTTGCTCAGTTTTAACCTGAGCTTTGTATGAGAGGTATTTGATCTTCTCAAAATAAAGAAATAAATAAAAAGTGACCAGGGCTGGTGTATCATTGTGCCGGTATGACTGCAGAGTCAAGAACACATAGCAGTTGGCAGCGTATTCAAGAACTAAAAGCAGAATGGTAAATAAGTGACAAAAATTTAAATACTATGTATACAGTATAATATGATACATGTTAATAAAATTGCTTACACACAGTACTAAGAGCCAGGTTGGTTCTAAGTGTTTTGGGGACAATAAATCGTTTACAACTCAATATAATCTCATGAATAGGTAATTCTCACTAGCTCCAGTTTATAGCTGGGAAGCTGAGGCACAAGAAAGTTAAGATACTGAGGCATAGAGCTATTCCACCATTGGCCCAACACCATGCAGCTGATAAAAGGCAGGATGGGGAGACTAACAACAGGCAGTGTGGCTAAGAGGGGCAGTATTGTGGCTAAGAGCTGTATTCTCAGCTCTGGAAACAAAAGGATTTTAGTTCAAATACCAGCTCTGTCATTGACTAACTGCTTCAAGTCTTGGCATCTTTATCTGTTAAGTATATAGTGGCTACATTATTAGGTTGTGAGAAGAAAGCAAACTGATCCATTTTACCAAGTTAGCATGTTACCTGGCACATGGTAAGATCTCACTAAATGGCACGTGTTATTACCATAATTATTTTAAATTGTGTACTCATTTATTCAACAGATGTTTTATTTAGTTAAGGCTAACTATCTGTGCTAAGCTTTGGTAAATGGGAGTGCTTGGGTTCATAGTTTAGTAGGGGACGACGGACATGTAAAAAACTAATTGCTATTAAAGTGCCTTGACAGATGTATTTAGGGAAAGCAGAGAAAGTGAAACATCTCATCCAGGAAGGCTTCACTGATATGGTATGTAGCATATTTATATGGTACCATCCCATATATTTTCTTGGGCTGAATAATGGATGAATCAGCTGGAGACATTATAAATTTATTCAGTCCCTCTCTTGATTTGAGAAATCATAGAATAGAGGAAAAAATATAAATCCAATTTTTGGGCTATCACTTGGGCGAATTTGATGGATATATTCTAACTAAACAATCTAGTGAGATCAACCTGTGCCGTTCTGTACTTAAAACATGAGAATCTGTGTGATATATGAACACTAGCCTTACCCTCATAATATTTTCTCTTGGATGTGATGTAGATTAGGTATTGCCTTGTGAAGCAAGCATTTTCTTATTTTTGGATGAGCATTGCCATAGGTGAGTTACATGTGAAATAAAAACAAAACAAAACAAAACAAAAAGACAGACACAGCCATCTCACTTTTTTCTAGAAAATTGTATAAGAGAACTTTTGAGTTTTATACGCAGGCAAATACAGTTTATGTTCAGGGCAATTAATGCTGAAATGTTACCAAATCTCCATCAATTGTTTTAACATAATTTTCCCTTCTCAGAGTATGAAATGATAAACAGTGATGTCATTCGTAATGTGTCCTAACAAGTAGGACCAGGATTCTGTGTTACACAGGGAGGATTATTCTTGAGAGGGTAGAGAATAATTCCCTGAAGAAGTGTTTTGCTTAATAAAACCATGGTTTTAAATGAATTTAACTTATATTTATATTACTGGTAGAGTTACCAGATAAAATACAGGATACCTAGTTCAAGATGAGTGAACAGCAAATACATGTTCAATATGAGTATGACCCAAATATTCATAAGACAAGCTTATACTCAAAAAAACTATTGTTTATCTGAAATTCAAATTTAATTTGGAGTCTTATATTTTTACTTACTAAATCTGGCAACCATGTTTACTAGTTAGGTGATTTTTTAAAAAAACTGGTGAATTTAGGGGTTCTTTGTGGTTTTTCTTATTGATATTTATGATTTGTACCAAATAGGACATTTTTCTCCTTTTTCCATCATCTTTCTTTAACAAATGAGTCTCAAATCTAATCATAATACTTTTGCTATTTGTCATATTATAATCAATTATAACCTCTGCATTTACAGGATCAGATTTGATGCATCTAATTTTTTCATAAGTTTTTAAAACTCCATTTTAAAAACTGGGCATTTAGGGGTGCCTGGGTGGCGCAGTCGGTTAAGCGTCCGACTTCAGCCAGGTCACGATCTCGCGGTCCGTGAGTTCGAGCCCCGCGTCGGGCTCTGGGCTGATGGCTCGGAGCCTGGAGCCTGTTTCCGATTCTGTGTCTCCCTCTCTCTCTGCCCCTCCCCCGTTCATGCTCTGTCTCTCTCTGTCCCAAAAATAAATAAACGTTGAAAAAAAATTTTTTTAAAAAAAATAAAAACTGGGCATTTAAACAAAGTAAAACATCCAGGAGACATTAATCATGTAGTTTCAAAATAGAAAAAAACATTTTTCCTTAAGCTTTCCCAATGTAACAATAATGAAAAACATCTTTAAACATAATGCCTGAATGGAAAGCTTCAACTCAAAAGATAAACACAGTCATATAGAAGAGAGTGAAATTTGTGTATTAGTGCAATCATAGAACTTAAAATATATTATGTTATGCTGGGATTTATCAAAAAGGAGTTAAAGAGAAAAAAAGAACAAGTTTTGAAGGCAAGAATTCATGTTCTATTCTAGTAAAAGATGGAAAAACTAATAAGATACCACTTCATATCCACTAGAATAGCTATAATTAAAAAGCTACAATACTAAATGTTTTGGTGGAACACCAAAAACTCTCATATGATGCTAGGAGTTTATGATTCAGCAACATTGGAAAACTGCCTGTTTTTTTATGAAGTAAAACATACAAGTAACTTGTGACACAGAGAGTTCACTGATATTTAATTAAGAAAAATTAAAACATACATGCACACTATAAATGCTCATAGTCCCTTTACTCATAATAGCCTAGAACTGGAAAACAGCTCAAAAGCTCTAGAAAACTAATTAAAAAATTATGGTATGTTTATAAAATGGAACTCAGTCATAAAAAAATGAACTACTCATATTCTCATTTTTTGGAGTGAATCTCAAAAATAATGTGCTGAGTGAAAGAACCCAGATACAAAACAGTGCTGTTTGTTGATTTCCATTTATAGAAAATACTAGAATGTGTAAAATTAGTACATGACAATAGATAACCAGAAAGTGGTTTCCTAGCACATATGAAGTGGGGAGACTGATATCAATAGCAATGAAGGAGGAGTGATGGAAATCTGGGGTGGTTTGAGTGATGGTTACATAGTTGCACAAATTTCTTACAATTTATTAAACAATCACTTAAAATCTGGATATTTTACTGTGTGTAAATTGTATCTCCATATAAAAAGAATATTAGGGGTATAATGAATCAAACAAAAAGACTTAAAGCATTTCAAGCTTTGACTTTATCCACATTTCTCAATAGCCTGGTTTGGTTTTAAAAGACTCTTATAAAGAGTGGAAAGAATCAAATTATAAAAAAATACAGATGGGTTCTTCCTCTATTGGTCTTTTCTCTGGTCAAATAGATAGAGATCACATGTTAGGGCTGAAATAAATGCTTTCTAAAATATGCTCTCCAAGTGTTTTAACGCATTATAAATCTTGCCATACCTACGTAAAAGGATCTTGAATCTCCAGAACTCCTTTTTGTAGAAAGTTTGTCTTCTGAAGAAAAGAAAGCTTTCTGGTCTACAGGCACTCTCAGTCACTCTTCCTATTTGTTTTACCAGATCGACATAATTCACGCTGTAATGTAGGTGTTATAGATCGGAGCTTCCTTTCTTGTGATATACAGCAAGCATAGATGCAATTGCTCTCAAGTAGTATTTAAACACTACATATTCATGAGTCAATTCAGAGTTCTGTATAGAGCTGCTTAAGTAAAAGCTCTGACCTCTATGAGTTCATAATCTAAAATAAATAATAAATATTCAGAACCACTTTTAAGTGAAAATGTGAACATAAAATTGAAAATTATACCAAAACAATGTAGCTAACAGAATCATTCTGGGGTTTAATTCCTGGGACTTCTTTGGCCATGAAAAGTAGGAAATTGAAGCTCTCCTTTTGCCTATTTTTTTTAGCTGCTTGGGGTGGATTTTTTTTTTTAATAAACCAGGCACAGTTCTAAACAGTTTATGTGTACTTATTTAATTCTCACACAGAATCCTCATTAGGAGATTTTTGTTGTCTCTGTTCTAAAGGCATAGAAAATGAGGGATAGAGAAAGAAAGGCAAAAAGATAATATTGTCTTCTTTAGGGCAAATCTTAAAATATATGAATTGTCTTAGTCTGCACAGGCTGCTATAACAAATTATCACAGACTGGCTTAAACAAAAGACATTTATTTTTCATAGTCTGGACATCTGAGATCAGGGAGTCAGCATGGCTGGACTGTGCTGAGGGCTCTCTTCTTGACTTACAGATGGCTGCCTTCTCTCTGTGTCCTCCTATGGCAGACAGGGAGAGAGAGGAAGCTTGGGCTCTTAAAAGGACACTAATTATATCATAGAACTCCACTCCTGTGACCTCCTATACCTAATTATCTCCTAAAGTCCTCACCTCCAAATACCACCATATTGAGAGTTTCAACAAATGAATTTGAGAGAACCTAATCATTCAGTTCATAACATTAATCTCTAATGCAAATATCAAAGGAAATAATACCCATAATGTGCTTGGGATCCTTCCTGGCACATAATAAACCCACAGAAAGTGTTAATTCTTATAATAATGTAAAACTGATTGAATAACTTAAGCTTTGTAAAGTATATCACTATGAGGTAAATTTTTAAAATGTCAGTAGAGGTAGATAGGCCAACTTCATATTAAAACTAGACTACATTTTACTTAGAAGAAAGAATGTTATACTAATAAGCTGGTAAGACTACAACATTTAGAATGCTTCACTTTTATGTTGAAATTCATGAAGTGCTAATAATCCATTCTGTATTCCATAACATAGTCATGATGCTTTTACTAAATTCAAACAATGTAAATAAGTTTTAAATTCCTATCATACTGAGATACCAGTGATAAGATGACTGGATTGGTTAAAAAGATTAAGCAGTGGGAATTTGACTGAAAGGGAAGACACTGGCACATAAAAATATTCAAAGGAACCGGCTCCCAAAGAAATGGACTGAGTGTTGGAACAAATAGCTCAGTCTCAGGAAAGAGGAAATCAAAGGCAGAAAGAAAGGTAATCAGGAGAAGGAAGCTCTGTAGTGTGTTTGTTCTAAGTACTACTTAATTTTGCCTGAAGAATTTGAGTGAGTAGTCTTAGAGAGACACGGAGGTAATTACAGCAGTAAATCCCACCATTGACTGACTCCTGGACAGAAATTTTGACATCAGTTTGGATCCTGCCTCCTTTTAGAAGCCCATTCTGATTGGCTCCTGCCCTTCATTTCCACTTCAGGCTGGATTAGGTATTCTTCTCTGATGCTCCATAACAGCCTTCAAATAAACTATCAGTTTATCACGGTGTACAGAAATGCCCTCTTTCCTTTTTTATCTTTTCCCAGTAGGACATAAACTCATGCCTCTTATTTGCTGTTGGAGACCCTGGACATATCACATGACCTGCCACATAGAACCACCCAATTAATACTTGAATGAACACTTAAATTATTTCTTCTCAACCCTAACAAAACGTGTGTCTTCAGGTTATGGCCTTAAGAAGACAAACATGACAGTATATTGACAGTATATTGACATGAATATTGACACATCCAGGCTAAACTGGCCTTGTGAACAAAGACAATTACCCTTCATTGAAGTAATCTGAGGGAGGACCCAAGGCCCCCTGTGAACACCAACAGTGTTAAAGCTCCATTCCTTGGGTTCAGATAGTGGATATTGGAGTTTTAGGAGACTTCTGTCAAAATGTAAGGTGAGAACATTCACACACTAATCTCTTCAGGTAACACTTCAGTCTTTGGTTTTGTGAGTTAATGCCTCAGCAAGGATTTGCTGAAACTAGATGGCAGTCAGAGTGAGTTGTGTGTGTGTGTGTGTGTGTGTGTGTGTGTGGTGTGTGGGGGGCATTTTAGGTTAGGAGGTGCTGTGGAGACTAAAAGATATCACCTGGTACAGAGTACCAGAAAGAGTGCAGGATATAGGATATGGGAGGCTGCCAAGACTAGGTGCACCTCCTCCATAAGTTAGTTTAAGCATGGCCTTGCTTCCAAGAGCCTTCTTTTATGTGTAGATTCACCTTTTTGATTGAAGCATCTAATTTTCCCTTTTGATAGAGAAATCACCTTTCTTACTTCCACTCTCATTTTTATAGATGTGATCCTAATGTCTGAATATATCTGTATATCTATAGATATCAGTATCTATATCTTTATCAATATCTATATCTATATCTCTATATAATCTTCATCTCTTACCAGCCTTTGGTCTCATGGCTCCAACTACTTACAGGAATTTTTTTTAGCATTTTTGGGTTTTTTATTTGTATTATTTTTATTTTTTTTAAGGTTTTAATTTTTTAATATAATTTATTGTCAAAATGGCTTACATGCAACACCCAGTGCTCATCCCAACAAGTGCACCCTCCTCAATGCACATCACCCACTTTCCCCTCCCCGCCCCCCGATCAAGATAAAAAGCTTCTGCACCACACAGGAATTTTTTAAATGAGTACAATTCTCAGATTTCAAGTCCAAAATAAATAGTAGCAAATTTACATTTTTTTCCTCCAACCAATTTTTTGGTCAAATTACTAAGACTAGAAAACTGTATACTTACCATCCCCAATTCCTTTTCTTGAAGCCTTATATCTAGCATTACGTCTTCCTTTACAATAGCTCCTGATTTCCCTCATCTCGCCAGTGCCAGTGAATTGACACTATAAGACTGCGCACACCTCCATGCTCCCAATAGCTGGAGTACTTAGGTAATATAACTCATGTAAAAGAGAAATTCACATTTTATTTACATCAAAACTTTACATTTTATTCATCAACAATACCTATATGAAAGCTGAATTTAACTCTCAACCCCCCCATTTTGTGGTAACATTATGTCATACTCTACTCACAGCACCTGCTTCATGGACACGCAGGGGCCCACAATTAGGAAAGACCTACATTTAGAAAGCCTTCTATCTGCTGTCACTGTCTTGAAATTTTTGTAAGTTTTGAGCATGGGGCTCCCCATTCATTTTGCAGTGGGCTTACAAACTAAGTAGTTGATTCTGCCTACTTAAAGTCATTGTCAGCCTCCACCTGAATTACTGAAACATCATCTCCTTATGTCCCTTTCATTGGTACTTGTGTCTTCAAACTGTCCTATATAGAACTATGGAGTTGATATTCCTCAGGACCAATTTTATTATGCTGGCCTCTGTTGACACACTACACTCCTCTGCCTGGTGTAGATTTCCTTCTAGAACTTGACCCTCTTTACATCATTTCTTACAGTTTCTAACATGAACCTTCTACTCCAGCCAGGCTATCTCACCATTATTGCCTGTTTTGAGTCTTATCCATATTACAGCTTAAGCTTCTGTAAACCTAACCAGATTTTTCTTCTTTTCTGCTTATTCAGAACAGTCTTCACCTGGTTCACCCCAGTTCTGATTTCTCCACAAAATCATCCAAATTATTCTCAAATATCAACATATATGAGAATTGCCCAGACCTAATTAATCCAAATCTCAGAAGAATTTCCAAAGGAACCTGCATTTTAAATAAGCACGAGTAATGCTGATATAGAGGGTTTAAAACTACACCAGAAAAAACAATGTTTAGCCCATAAAGTCTGTGTATTTACTTGCTTTTTTACTTTTTTAAAACCTGTTATTAAGGATTGGGTATACAACGAATAGAGTGACCTGAACTTTCAGAAATTAAGCAACTATAATACACTCCCTAAAGCTGGTGCTCTTTGTAAGGGTCTTGTAACTGTTTATAGAAAACAGGTCTTTCTAGAAGAATTGGGTGAATGTGAAAAAATGTAAAGCATCAAGCAGAAGGTTAGACTAAAGTTTCTGCTCCAGAACTAACAACAGGTGGTCCTGCCATAAGGTGTACATATGGTTGAGACACAGCACTACTATGAATTCTGCTCACAGAAATGCATCTTGTAACCCATGGGGAATAGGGTCTCTGGCAGTGACCAGACTTTTGAGCTTTCTTATAGGCAACAGATGCAATGGTTTATGATAAAATCTCACTGAAGAGATTTCTATTCTAGTCCATTCACTTTCTAGTAAAGAATTTCTCCTATGACATTCTTCTCAAATTGAATACTTCAAATTAACTAATACAAATAAATATTTTATTCTTGTATGTTGAATATTAATTACATGCTTTTGCATAAGACAAACATTCTTAATGCCTTTACTATGTATATAGGTTATAAGTTACTGATTATTTACATAGATAATGTAACATATTTTCCATACAAATTGTAATTAATTGGATACCGATGTTACTATATCACATCTCTTACAATAAATATATATAGTAATATATATATGTGTGTGTGTGTGAGAGAGAGAGAGAGAGAAGAAAACAAAATTTTACATTTTTCACTGCTTACTCTTAAATAATCTTTCTTCTGCTGCATGTGTAGGTCACCCAAGTATATGGAGTCATCGCCCTCTTCAACTTGAAGGAGAGTGGCCACATATCCATATGTGCTGCTTAAGTCTGTTGTCTTGATATAGTTATTTGTTGTCTCCGTTTCAGCAATAAAAGTCAAACAAGCATGATTTTACTTGACTACTATAGTCACCTATACTCTGTATCCACTTTTCTATATCTTAATTAGAAATAGGTAGTGAAGTGCTAATTATAGACAAAGCTCACCTTTGTTTTAATGTTTTAAAGTAGCCATCTTAGACGCTTCAAAGTAATTTCCCTTGAAGTGTGTCAGTGTATGTTAGGAGAGAAAAGATGGCATTGAAGTTTCTTAGCAAATATTATAATTGAACTGTATTATGCCGGAGTAATTATATTACATTTTCAACCTATTATAATGAAGGACAGGGAATTGGTTTTTAAGGGGAAAAAAGATGTAGAAAAAATCCTAATGAAAGCATAAGAATAGCTGACAACCAGGGAGTCCAATTCTCCCTAGCACACTTGTCAAATATACTTGTCATTCCTGGGTAATATGTTGAGATCATATGATGATCATTAACTCTTTCAAACCCCTGAGGCTTATATTCCAGTGGGTTTCTTCTGCGGTTCTTTCTCCAAACTTGTTAAATCCCCAGAGAGTTTTGGAGTCCTCAACTCTCTGTCATCAATTGTTGAGACATCCATTTGTCTGAAGTCAAAGGACCAGAGAAGATGATTTCTTAAGGGCTTTATGTTACTAACTCAGAGACCCAAGGAGGAGATAGTAAATTATGTGCTTGTTCTCTGGTAGCTTTCTGTACCACTCACTAACCTGTGCACACTCTTGTTCGTAAATTTGCTTGTACTGGCTCATTCCTGTCCTTCCAGGATTCTCTTTCCATTGCTTTTGGAGCTTCAGAATCACTGGTTTCTTTACTCATTGTCCATCCTTTTTGTGGTTTCATCCAAACCTGGATATTTGAAAAGATAGAACTGGTTAAATAGAACGAGTCTCTTCAAAAGCTGAGAAAGAGCTTAGTAGTTCTCATATCATCATTTTAAATATTAAGTAATGTAATTGCCTAGTGTGAAGTACAAATGTTGAAGAAACCCTGATAGTTCTTTCTGTTTCCATATTAAGAGCAAACAGTAAATTGACACTGAAGTTTTTCAGTTATCATTGGGTTCATTCATTTTATTCCAAGAAGAATCAGTTATATCATAGGTCAGAATACTGCAGCTGTTGGGTCAAATTCAGACTTTCCTTATTCTTGTAAAAAAGTTTTATTGAAACATGGATATGCCCATTTATTGACACATTGTCATGGCTTCTTACCTATGGCAGAATTGAGTAGATATAAGAAGAGATAATAAGTATTTGTCCCCTAACAGAAGGTTTTCCAACCTCTGAACTACATCATGCTTTGTTTTAAGAAGACTTTGTTGTGCCTGATCCAGGTAATATTTTAACATATTTGCAAAATTTATGAAATTTTTTCCTTATTTTTTCCCATGATTTAAGATAATATTTCTTTCTAGTTTTCAAAATCAATACTGCTTATTTTTTCTTTGAAGCAAATCATTTTAATTTTAAATTCATGCAGTCAAACTCATAATTTTTTTTAAATTTTTATTTATTTATTTTGAAAGAGAGCATGCATGCAACTGGAGGGAGGGGCAGAGAGAGAGAGAGAGAGAGAGAGGAGTGAGAGAGAGTCCCACGTAGGCTCCGTGCTGTCAGGGCGCTGGGCTGGATCTCCTGAACCAAGAGATCATGGCCTGAGCAGAAATCAAGACTCAGACACTTAATTGTCTCACCCACCCAGATTCTCCTAAACTCATAATGATAGTTAAATATTTTTTACCAGCATACTTTTCTTAACTTTGCCCTTTTATTCAGTATTATTTAATATTGGTTCACTAATAAATGACATGGTCACTGATGACTGATAAGATTATCTAGAATGTGACATTTACTTTAGTTTATCATTATTTAATAAACTATAGATGCAAACCTTTCTTCGATTTATAAAAATTTATTCAATTTATAGAAAAATAGAGCTGTTTATTTTCAGCCTGTGTTACTACAAGCCAGTCTGAATTATAGCCTAAATGTAAATTAGTTTTGAAATTAATTTTGAAAAGAGGGATTTTTCCCATTTTCAACAGTTTGTGACCATTCATGTGTGTTTGAAAAAGGATTATAGCAAAATGCTCCTTTAAATATAAACTAATATCAGTAGGAAATCTAGTGATGAGTAAGCCTCCCACCAGAAAAGACTTTTCTAAATGTCATTAGGTCTTTTTTAAGAAAGACAACTAGCCTTACTTCCTTATATGACTTTTTAGTGTAGAATGCCAGCTAACGTAGCATATATTGGTTTATATTTTGTTTATTTTTTATTTCTGTTTATCTATATTTCTGACTATAATTTCTGGTTAGTTATATAATTTTAAAGGGCATATATATTAACCCTGTGTTTTAAAAATTGTTTTTTAAAAAGTTAAAAAATCCTTTAGAGGGGCGCCTGGGTGGCTCAGTTGGTTGAGCATCTGACTTCAGCTCAGGTCATGATCTCACAGTTTGTGAGTTCGAGCCCCGTGTCGGGCTCTGTGCTGACAGCTGGGAGCCTGGAGCCTGCTTTAGATTCTGTGTCTCCCCCTCTCTCTGCCCCTCCCCTTCTCATGCTCTGTCTGTCTCTCTCTCTCTCTAATAAATAAACGTTAAAAAATTAAGAAAAATATATAAAAAATAAAAAATCCTTTAGATAACTCTTCTATTCATGTGTTGAATATGGACTGATAAAATTATAATAATTTATTACTAACATTGAATACATCATGGGACAAGAAACATGCAATATGTGCTTTACATTTATGCTGTTGGTGTTTTACATCCCTTTTTGTTGGTGTTCAAATTATGTCTATAAGTCAGATGTTATTATTTTTCTTTAACATTTGAAGTAAAAGAACATGAGTATCTGAGGTCTTAGAGCTAGAGGATCTTAGAGCTAAGATTCAAACATAGTTATTAGATATATATCCATTTATCTTCCAATATTTTATTGGCAAGAAAATCTACAATGAAAGGTTCATGGCTCAAATATTTATAAGTTCAATTTTATGGACTCATGGAATGATAGGACTGGAGAATATTCTTTAGAAAACATCCAGATCAGTCCCTTTAATTTACAAATAAGGATGTTGAAGTCCATTCTTTTTTTCTCGAAGTTTTAATGAAACAGAATTTATCTTTGGTTAGCAAATTAATTTCTAGTCCAGCCAAACTAAAGACAGTGCTCTCGCCTCCTGTTTTGCTCTACACCAAGTGTCTCTCTTTCCAAATGTCCTTCGTCCATATTATCCAAGGTACATAAACAGAAGTCTGAAATATGATTTGGGTCTTGTTCCTCTCTGCTGATAAATTTAGAATGTATATGTTGATGCCACCAGCACCTACTTACTGGAAAGGCAATTTGCACCACCATATCCTTATTCAATTTCATATTTCTATGACTCACACAATGAGAACAAATTGCTTGCTTTGAAAGTCTTAAGCTGAGAAAAGACAAATGTGATCTTCCAATTTCTCTACAAGAGTCAAGAAAATATTTCTGTTATTCGGATTTTGTACTCTCATCAGACTAAAGGAAAATGTGTTACCTAGACAAATAGAAGCTTCTGGAACATAGTTAAACGTTTTGAGATTTCATTCTAGGGCTAAAAATGTGTATTGTTCATATTATATTCATCTGCAGAGTGCTGAAGTCTCATAATTATTTAAGACCCCAAAAGATACTGAAGATTTTTCCTTATGTAGTCCTATTTAATTACCATTGATGTTAACATTAGATAAGTTGCTTAGGCTTTTGCCAAGTTATTTTTTAACGTCATTTAGTGAAATAAATGAAAAATTAAGAGCTCAAGATTCCACTCTGAGTTCAAGTTCCCTTAAATTTTATTACTTGAAATAGAACCGTAATCACAAGTCATTATGAATATGGAAATAATATGAAGGACTCTTATCTCAGATTACTTCTTGTTAACGAAGCCTCTAAACACAAGGTTGCTTGCATATTGATAGTGAATTACATAGTTGAATATGGAAATAACATATGCTTGTCAGTTATATACAAACACACAAATGTATGTAGTAGGCAGGAGGTGCAAAGAATTAAGATAGCCATTCTCCATAGTTCCCATTTTATTTGCATCACTGTTCAAGGTCCTTCTTTTGTTTTACTTATGTATTCTATTCCTTTTTTCTACAATCTCTACTCACATATCCCTTCTATTCATATTCATAAGCAACTAATCTAATGTGTTTAGTGTAATGTGTGAATATATAACCATACATATATGCATGTATATACCTAAATATATAAAATATCTTTTATACATGCAGTGTTGTTTTATTTACATATGTAGGTTTTTAAAAAGTATAGTCTTGTGCAAAAGCTCTTGTCCTATTTCTTATCTTTTTATAATGTTTCAATAAAAATGTGGTTAGATTTTTTTTTTTAATTTTTTTTTCAACGTTTATTTATTTATTTGGGACAGAGAGAGACAGAGTATGAACGGGGGAGGGGCAGAGAGAGAGGGAGACACAGAATCGGAAACAGGCTCCAGGCTCTGAGCCATCAGCCCAGAGCCCGACGCGGGGCTCGAACTCACGGACCGCGAGATCGTGACCTGGCTGAAGTCGGACGCTTAACCGACTGCGCCACCCAGGCGCCCCAAGATTTTTAAATTTAATAAAAAAAATAAAATACATTAGAGAAAAAATAATATTTAAATATACAGATGACATACTGTATCCTTGGGTAGGAAAATTGAAAAATGTAAAGATGTTAATTCTTCAAATTTTATGTGAAAGTGACAGTTTCCATATGGTGAAATTGTCCATCTCTACTGGAAGCATAAAGAAATAAAATAAAGTGGCAATATTAAAGTGTATATCCATTTTCTAAAAATAAAGGAAAATCTTAGTAATTTCTAAATAGAGAGAGAATCTAAATAAGAAGTCCCAGTCAGCCAGACCAACTGGTGGGAGCAAGGTTGCAACTTCAGAGAAGCAGAAGGTTAAAAAGTGCCTCAGGCAGAAATGGGATCAAAGCTGGGCTTTCAGAATGACTATTTTGTGTTTACCAAGCAGTAAGATGAAGATAGTGATTAATACTGAGATCTTGTTATAAAGATAAAGTTGTATATTTCAAAAGAACTAGTATATTTAATGTAAAACTATGAAAGAATAAAAACAAATAAATCTCAACCAGACAAAAGGCAAGAAGTGATTTAAAAAAAAGTCAGGAAGAAAACATGGTTAAAATAAACTGCAAAAGAACATGGCAAAAATAAACTTGAAATTTTAGTAATCACTATAGATATAAATGGTGTATAATGAACTGTTGAAAATTAAAAATTATCAAGTTAGATTAAAAGAAGCAAAATCTAAGCACAAACATTTATTGGTAAAACAATTAGGACCTTTAGATGATACAGAAAGAAGTTAGCCCAATCAAAATACAGTATGTGGCAATATTCTCTAGCAGAGAATATTCGAGGTTCTGGGATCCATATCCTACCTGGGAGTTTGCTCAGCTGAAGATGACTGCATCAGTCCATCAGGAAGGACAACTGCCTTCTCTAGGTTCAGCTTTATGTACATAGGGCTAGAGCTGTTCTGCATACTGGGTAGAATGAATATATTTGAGGAACCACCTTATTTAGAGCAGGTGGACATTACATCTCATAACTTCCTTGATGCTTCTCTCATCTTATGGCAGTTGTACCTGCAAATATAATTTTTTTAAAAAAAGAAACCTTTAAGCCTTTCATTCTTCCACTTTGTTGAGCCCTCACATTTATTTTTATTTATTATTTTTTCTTTTTTTTCAATGTATGAAATTTATTGTCAAATTGGTTTCCATACGACACCCAGTGCTCATCCCAAAAGGTGCCCTCCTCAATACCCATCACCCACCCTCCCCTCCCTCCCATCCCCCATCAACCCTCAGTTTATTTTCAGTTTTTAAGAGTCTCTTATGCTTTGGCTGTCTTCCACTCTAACCTCTTTTTTTCCTTCCCCTCCCCCATGGGTTTCTGTTAAGTTTCTCAGGATCCACATAAGAGTGAAACCATATGGTATCTGTCTTTCTTTGTATGGCTTATTTCACTTAGCATAACACTCTCCAGTTCCATCCACGTTGCTACAAAGGGCCATATTTCATTCTTTCTCATTGCCACGTGGTACTCCATTGTGTATATAAACCACATTTTTTTTATCCATTCATCAGTTGATGGACATTTAGTCTCTTTCCATAATTTGTGAGCCCTCACATTTAAAGGAGAATTTGGCTAGATATAATATTCTAGCTCCAAATGTCATTTCTCTAGAAACTTTATAAATAATCCCCCAAATCCTCTTGTCTCTGGCCTCTCCATTGAGAAGTTTGTTATCAATCCAATTATGTGTTCTTTGTGGGCTATCCTTTCTTACCAGAAACTTCTAGAACTTCTCTTGGTTTTTGTTGACCTTATATTACACTCTCATCTATCTTGAGGGCTTTTCCATCTATTCTGCTTAAGACTGTACCGTATCTAGACATTCATCTTTTATTGTTTAGTTCTTGGTAATGTTTAGCCATTATTTCTTCAAATATTGTATCTGATCCTTTTTTATCTATCTCTATTTCTCTGGGTCTATTATAACTTTGCTACTTCTACTCTTACCCCCCAAATTTGTTAGATTTTTGTTTATATTTTATACCCTGCCTTTTCTGACTGCCTTCTACAACTGATCTTTCAGCTCCAAAATTTATTCTTTGGCTCTGTCTTATTTTCATTTAGCTAATATGTGTATTCTTCATTCCACCTATTATAATTTTTTATTACCAGTATGCCTTCTAAATGACTTCCTTCCTCAATTATCAATAACTCCATGGATATAGTGTTTAGAAATTCTTGACTTCTATGTTGTATTAATTCTGGTTTATCCAACCAAAAAAAATCTGATTTATCCCGTATCATATAGATAAAGTCTTGTCATTTCTCTCTTACTCTGGATGTGCTCCTCTATGTCTGGTAATTTTGTTTGTGATAATATTTCCCCTCACTTCATCAGTCATCTTGAGTAGTTTTATAGACAGTAGCAGGCCCAAGACCTAGTTCTAGCTTGTAAAATTTCTGATGGATTTGCAGGTGGAGCAAGCCCCTGGAAGAAGTCCCCAGAGCATTATAGACTGGGTTTGATAGGTTGTGTTTGTTTTCTCCTCACTAAGTGACTCTGTCCCTCATGGAACCTTGATACCTCTTCCTGACATGGCTCCATGTTGAAAGAGTTTTTTCAAATAATTATGGTTGCCAAGCTGTATTTTAGAAGTAGGGTAAGAACACTCAGGATCCAGTTGGTCTTCATTCACTTATTATCTACTTAGTAAAGGCTGTTGTGTTGGTCCTGGTTGCATTCTACTCTGAAGCAGTGAGGTAGCAAGGAGTGATCCACATCCAAAATATGGCAGAGAAAAAGAGTGCTGCAAAGCTCTTCATCCTTTTTCCTGCCGACAATGACAACAGGCCTGCCTCTGCCTCAAGCTGCATTGCTTACAGCTGTACTTTATTTTATTTTACTTTATTTTCTTTAAATCAATACATTCTTTTACTTCTATGAGGTTTGTAGGTAGGACTGTGGAGAGAGTCAGCAGCCTGTGACATAATCTTATTCATAACTGGAAGTCATTAGACACATAGTACACGTGCACACACACTCACACATACATACACATTTAGAACTGGGGACTGTAGTATTACTGTGAAACAGAAAAAGAAAAACAGAAGGAATTTAAATGTCCAACTGCAGGGGTGTGGTTAAATTAATTAGATTGCACCCACCTATTTATGGGAATAAGATATTTAGGTACCCATGTATTACTTTAGAGAACTCTCAAGAAACATTATTGAAGGGGGAAAATGTCAAGGTGCAGAAGAGCACGAGAAACGTAAAAAATAAAAGATACATATATACTGATAAAAATACTTTTTCTTTGTCTAACACATATCCAGAAAGGTTAACCATGCTGACCCTTTGAAAGGAGAGTCTCCACAGAGTGGTTCTTATATATTAAAATATAATTTAAAAACCTTAAACACACAGGTGTATGATTTTTAAAGTTTAAAATTTACTTTGCTAATACCATATAAAGAGATCTGTTTCATAAAACACATTTTCACACATGCACAAATACGTCCTTAGTGTTTTATAGATGTAGAAGATGTTATGTAGGATTGTTGTCAAATCTTTATGCTAATCAATAAGGGTTATAGAAATAAATGTGGGACAAAGGACATAAAAATATCATTTAAGTGATTATATTGCAACCCTGCTCATTTGTTTTATTAGAAGTTGTTAAGGGTTAGTGGAAGCTAGAACATTGTTTTATTTTAATTATGTGTTTAAATTCCATAGTACATAATTTATTCATATTATATAAAATCTGTGTGGAGAAGCAATCTTCATGCTAACGTAAATGAGTCTGTGAAAGGTGTCAAGCGGTATCACTGAACAGAGCAAAAGAGATTTGTTGAGATTGGATAAACCGAGGCATCATTTGTCAGTTCTTCTATTTAGAAAAGGTAGACAGAAGGGAAGACAAAAGCCAATATTCAAATTATCTGCATGATTTGTTCCTTTTTGTCTACAAATTGTCAATGTAAGAAGAGTGGTGAGAAGAGACAGTAAAATCAAAACGTCACTTTCGTTAGCAGATTAAAATCCAAATTTTAATGGTATGCAAGTTATAGCAAGCTCTAATAATGGAGCCACATTTACCTTCTCTTGGGTTGTCAGTTTCCATTTTGAAGTATTGTTTTTAATGACCTATCTAGAGATTTATTTTTTAAAGAACATGAATATATTCAGGTGTTTCATCTATCAAAAATTTCTTTGCTATTTCATGATCAGATATATTCCATAAGTGAGGTGGACCTTGACAGATAGTGTCTGTTGATACTAAGGCTATGTCTACATGGATAGCAACACATTTCTGAAAAACGTTTTCAATCTAATCTGCAGTCAAATCAATTAGCGCTAGCTTAACTACATGCTGATTCAATAAGAACCTATACTTCAGAGTTTCACACTAATTTCATTGGTAAACTTGACGGAAAGCAACAGCCATGGAAAGATCCTTAGAAATGTTTGCAAACACGAGCAGACACGATAAAATTAAGTTAAAATTAAAGTAACTCTAAAGTCAACTCGTTTTCTCAGAGAGTGTTTATGGGTGGAGATACAGGAATAGATTTTGCCCTGAGTAGTTTTCTGCTCCTGCTTCTATCTTCTTTTTTAAGGGGCGCCTGGGTGGCTCAGTTGGTTAAATAAACATCCAACTTCAGCTCAGGTCATGATCTCTCAGTCTGTGAGTTGGAGCCCGCATTGGGCTCTGTGGGGATAGCTCAGAGTTTGCAGCCTGGAGCCTGCTTCAGATTCTGTGTCTCCCTCTCTCTCTGCCCTTCCCCCGTTCACACTGTGTCTCTCTCCTTCTCAAAAGTAAATAAACATAAAAAATATTATCTTCTTTTTCAAGAGGCTGATCACTTCAGTAACTGCATTAAATGGTTTACTTTATTCTAGGACATAGAGATCAAAATTTGAGTTTTGCAAAATGAACCCAAGAAAGAGCAAAACAGACTTGATATAAAATCTGACCAATGAGGAAAGGACAAGGTAAGGGTAACAGAGTAGTGAGAATGAAAACAAGAAGCAAGAAAGTAAGAGCCAGAGAAAGTAAGATCGTGCCTGCTTGTGTTTGCAAACATTTCTAAGGATCTTTCCGTGGCTGTGTGTGTGTGTGTGTGTGTGTGTGTGTGTGTGTGCTTGCGCGCGCGCGCGCGCGCGCACGCATGCATGCGAGTGTGTGTGTGTGTGTGTATGGGGGGGGTTGGGATGAAAACGAGAGAGGCTGATTTTGAGATTCTCAGAAAAACTTTCAAACAACTGGTCTAGCCTTGTCTGAAGCCAGAATATTAGAAAATTTCCTAGACTTCTAAATTCTCAAGCCATTAACATTATTACCCAGATATAATCACTGAAAACCCTCCCATTTTTAAATGCAGAAAGATCAGTTTTTATCTTCTCAAAATCTGTTTTATTATCTTTCCGGGAATTACAGAAGAAGGTGCCTGTGTGTCCCTGAATCCGTCCTGGTGATTACACACTCCCATCAGCAAACTAAGGCAGTATCCGTGGCCTGAAGCCCTTGCATTTCCCTAACGGTAAAGTTCTGGGTTGGAAATCTGCTATTTTCCAACGACCATCACCATCACAACACTAGGAAAAGCTAATGGTTATGTCAGTTTCCCGATGTCTATGAGGCTGTATGTAGGGCATGCTTACGTTGACAAGATGCTGCTTTTGGTTTCCAGTGCCAGAGATCTGATTCAGCATGTGGGGGTATTGTGCAGGCAGAACTGTTGCTCTTGCCCTGACCTTGGTGAGGGGGAGGACCTGCAAAAGATTTTTTAAAGCATCAAACTACTACCATGTCACTGATGTAGCACTTCCATGCTCTACCAGGGCTGGCTGGGCCAAAGCCTGGAGGACTGCCCGTCCCGCCAAGGCACTAGCCCTGAGCTCTGCTCCCAGCATGTGGATAGCTAAGGAGTTGCATCTCTGCAGTACTGGACTTTTGTGGTGCCGGCATCCTGCCACCAGACCTCAAGATCCCTGATCTACTTCATTTCCCTTGTGAAGCCGAAGGAAAATTGTATTCGTAGTTATGTGTAGTTAGAATGGGAGTGGATTTCCCCCCTCCAAGGTTGCTTGAGCACGAACATAGTATTTGCTGAAACAACTCTTTCAATCCACTCACATTGCCCCCTTTTCTCCAGGGCACATACACACTGCCAACTGGCTCTGGTTAGTTTCGGCATCATCCACCAGAGTGTGTCGAGAACTATCACTCTCCTCTAATGTTTTGGGCAAATTATACCACCTGACATTGTTACCTTGCCAGGTCTCAGCTTCCTTTCTTTCTAATTTTTCTCATATGTCAAGCAGGAGTAATAATAATTACCTCATGGGTGGAAATTAACCAATTAATATATGTCAGGTACTTAAAATAATGTCTAGTATATAATATGAACTACATCTTGAAACACTGTATCGGGAGACAAAGAGAAAACTTCCATGTCCAGGGCCTTGGTCAAGGTTGCTATACACTGTCAACCCTACTACTTTACCGGGTTACACCATCTAATCCCTTTGGGTAACTGATAGCCAAGTGCCTAAAACAGCAGCAGCTATTTAGAGCAGGAGCAATTAGAGCAGCACAAGTAGGTGAGCCAGTAAGCCAGGGGTAGTCTTCCCCTTCCCACCTTCAGCCTGAAGATGGGCACAGCCTCATGAGCCAGTGTTCATGAGTGCCTGTTGAATAGGCTCTAGGACACTTTGAGCATCAGAAGCAATGGGAAACCCTGGGACAGAAGGCAAGAAGTACACAAGGTAGAGCTGCTAAGACTCTGATGTGTTGCATCCTAGTCTAGAGTGATATGAAGGAATTGGAGTAGCTACCATACCAGGCTTGATCTATTAACCAAGTGGCATGCCATATGATGTCACTTTCCCACTTTGTCCCACACTGGTGGCCAAGATCAAAGAGTGTCTCTTCAGTAAAGAACAAAATTATTTCTGTGTGGCTACAAAAATATGGTTAGTGCCAGGTGATCTTCCCAGAAGAACACCAGAAGCATCAAGCAGAAGGAATGGCCCAGGTAAATCTGGAAATTAAAAAAAAATGGGGCCAACAAAATCAGAGAAGTATACAACACATACCTGAACACTAACTGGGGCTCTTGACATCCAGTTCTTTGTACCTTACAATCAAAGGAGGAGAGAGACGTTCTTCTCTCCCAGAATTTTCTCACCCATCCCTGAAATGACTTTGGAGAAACCCACCTGGGTCAAATACTCATATTGGACTAATAGTTTTATTCAAAGGAATGGGACTCCCTGGCCAGCTAGACTGATTTGTGTGCTGAAATTCAAGAGCTGTAGAACCAAAACTGATAAATGTGTTCAAATGCAAGGAATAGGAAGTAATACAACAACAGGACCTATGGGTAATCTCTCTCTCTCTCTCTCTCTCTCTCTCTCTCTCTCTCTCTCTCTCTGACTCTCTCTGTGTCTGTCTTTCTCTCAGAGTAGTGTTTGTGTTTCCATATTTTAAAAAACCAGTATGTGTTTATTAGATTTATTTATTTTTAAAATATTTGTATAAAGAAGTTGATTAGTTCTTGCTATCTAAACACCAAGTCTTTCAGGTATATTTTCTATTATTATTTCATTGATTCTGTTTTTTAATCATATGTTTTTGGAATAAATAGAGTGATTGCTGTTGGGTTTCCTCTATATGACCTTTGTATTTTGTAAATTACTTTCATATTTTTTACTATCATTCATTTTCCATTGAATTCTGAGAAAATTTTAGCTCTGTCTTTCAAGTCAATAACATATATCATCTTCAGTCAGTTCCATTCTGCTATACAGCCTATCTATTCAGATTTTAGTTTCAGCTATTGTTTTTTAAAAAATTCTTTTTCTTGTATTATAAGTGTTATACCTTCATGTGCCTCTCTAATTTTACAAACTATTTCTACTCTAAACCTTACGATTTGGCCCCTTTTATTATTTCTGTTTTCTTGAGGATTATTTCTTTTATTGAGATTTCAGTATCATAATTTTAATTATTATTCTCTTGTTAAGGATATTATTGTTTATTGAATCTCTATAAATTGACCAATCACATTGGTGTCTTTTGTTAATTCTATTTCCTGGAAGATACTTCTTTTATTGGTAGATAAATATTGGTAAGTAAATACCTTGTTGAGACAGCTAAATGATATTGGAAAGCTTCTAATGTTTACTGATATTCTTTATTTCCACTCCTAAGAAAGAGTCTAGATTAATCAGTCTTGGGAGATGAAGAATATTTCCCCAGTACAACCTAAGAACAATTGGCAAATGCTGATTCTGATTATAGGTATCCTGAATTTAGGGATTTGTACAGATAAGTAGGGTATGTGAGTAGCTTGACTTCTAACTGTGTGAGTTCTTCCTGCTTTTCTTTTTGTTTTATCCATGTGTAGAGCCTGGGAGTCTCCTTCAGCATATGCCCCACTTTATCTAAGGAACTCTATTACTGGTTTTAGTCTTGGGGCAAATGCCATAGCAACTGCTGTGAAAATGTATCTTAGTGCAGCTGTTCCACTGCCCTTTAACTCCATTTGAATCAATCACTCTATTGCGGATCACTATCTCATCTCCTGCTCTTCACTCCTTGGAATATTTTCATGTTTCTATTTCCCGTGAAAAATTATTTATTTGGAAGCTCTGTCTGTTCCCTGTGGAAGGTCATAAGTGTCCAAGCTCTGTGGACTTTTACCACTAGTTAGATTCCATTTGCATTATATCTTCCAGAAATTCCTTAATAATAGGGTTTGCTTCTGGCACTGATTTTTGACTTTCTGGTAATATATGGCTTTCTTCTCATTTGTTTAATATTTATCCTGTAATCTTAATAGAATTTAAGAGAGGCAAAGGCCTAAATAATTGTGTTCAATAAGCATCATAAGGCAGTAAGATCTGGTTCTTCTTTGAAATGCAACTGAAAAGTTCTTTTAAACAAGTGCCCAATAATAAATACATATGTTCTTGAGGGACTTTTTATAACTCAAAGGAAGATGAATTTTTAATTTCTTGATTTTCTGCATGTTATTTTAATATTGATTGATAACTAGGTAAACCAATAAAATACTCTTATCATTTCACTTCTTCCTCATGCACAGAGGTGATTCTCACTAGCAGAATCACAGTCAATGAATGCAAACAGGTATCATTTTATTACTAATGATTGTCATTATGTTTTCAAAGCACAGTCCAACAACCATCTGTTTCTTCATTCGTATCTATAAAAAAGTCTAGGTTCGGGGCGCCTGGGTGGCTCAGTTGGGACGTCTGGCTTCCGCTCAGGTCATGATCTCGCGGTCTGTGAGTTCGAGCCCCTCATCGGGCTTTGTGCTGATCGCTCAGAGCCTGGAGCCTGCTTCAGATTCTATGTCCCCCTCTCTCTCTGCCCCTCCCCCACCCATGCTCTGTCTCTCTCTGTCTCAGAAATAAATAAACATTAAAAAAAATTTTAAAAAAAAGTCTAGGTTCAACTCATTACCTGGAATAAAAAAATACAGATTTGATATTTCTGATTTTTAAACAAAATTTTGTAAATCCACTAGGAAGGAACAAATTAAGTTTCTCTTTGGATCTGTCCTCAAAACAGATCAATTTACTTGCTGTTTAAAATCTTTTAAAGAATAACTCATGAATACCTTTTTAGAATATATTTGGGAGACAAAAATTATAGCAAAATAGATGGAAATACATAAAAAAAATTCTTGTATTTAATCAAAAATCTCTATACCTTTGTTGAAGAACTACATTGATTGTTTTTGAATATTACAACAAAAGATTTGTGTTTTGAGCAGTTAATTTCTCATATGTTGTATTTTATGTTCAGGAACTGTATCATAAAATTGAACAAAATAAAGTGGATTGTATCTTCTCTAGGAACAATTTTGTAACTTCAGGTTGAACTCCAGACTAAGGACTCAAAATTAGATAAACCATACAAAGAAGAATTCATAAAAATTAATCTGGATATTAATATGATAAAATGGTTATGATACAGGTAATAGCATTGAAGGATATCAAAACATTTTGATGAATGAATGTGATTGAAGCCAGACACCAAAGAAAGTGTATGATTCCATTCATGTGAGATTCTAAAAATGAAATAACTATATAATGGAATCTGGAGGAGATGGAAATGTTCCATATCATGATTCTAATAGTGGTTCTATTACTTCACACATTTATCAAAACATATTTAATTATACACTTAAAATTGGTGAATTTATGGTATTTAAATTTCACCTCAATCAAAATAAAAATTAAATTAAGTTAAAATCCCCATCGATGCCTTACAGTCACTCTTATAACAAATATCAAAACGTTTAACATACCCTTTATGGATTTGCCTTGTTCGTTTCATGTCATCCCCAAGACTCAACTTACTTTTCCTTTTGTGTTTGGTCCTGTCATACTAGCTGTCTATCTAAATTGCCTTGCTTTAACCACCCTGCTCCCCAATTCCCCATTATAGGTAGAAATATGCTGTTACCTCTGCTTGCAAAACTTTATCCTGACTTTTATCTTCAACACCCATCAATTACTACGTTCTTTGAGATACGAACAGAAATCACCCCACAGAGATCTTCCC
Organism: Felis catus; assembly: GCF_018350175.1. Lineage (NCBI taxonomy): Eukaryota > Metazoa > Chordata > Mammalia > Carnivora > Felidae > Felis > Felis catus. Next base: position 200,922,507 of record NC_058368.1, on the reverse strand, counting down.
TGACTACCTATATTAGATTAGTTACTCTTATAAAAGATCCGCAAAACCCCCTCTTTTACCTCTGGAATGCTTTTCACAAGTGTAAGTTATATAAATTTTGTTATTCTTCTGACAGTCTTATGCACCTTTGTGCAACCTAACATTTACAACGATAAGAGAAGAGGATTTGGTAATGCAAGGCAAGCTAATCAAAACATATAAATTTCTTTAGTACAAAACCACCCATGAGATATGCCAACAGGAGGCTCAGTTTGGCTCTGGGAAAGGTTCACACCGAGGCTAAATTACAGAGAAACCCTCTCCCTTCCCTCCTATCTTCTACCCGAGGCCCTATCTATCCATGGAAATGATAAATAACTGATAATTCACACAAGAAGTTGAGCTTAAAAAAAGAGATGGGAGTTAAGAAGAAATAAGGGAGAAGGGAGAAAGGGTAAATAGAGAGGGCTCAATGTGGAGATTTCTTTTTTCTCCTGACAGCAATGAAGTGTTAGTTGTATGAGAGCATCCCCAGAGTTAAGAATTTAAGCCAACCCATTGAAGGAGTCACAGGCACGTGGTACAGGTGAATAGAGTCAAATATTTGAATCTTCACCTACTTCTGATTATGTGTGGAACGGATCTAAGACACATGCAGAGAAAGCACTGCTTGGACATTGCAGAGGATTTTCTGCTTTTGTTTGTCAAGCAAAGCTAGCATCATAGAATGTATTATTCTTCCCTTTGGTAATAAAGAAGGTAGAGCAGAGTTTAAGTGTTATTAAATAATCGTTTATAAAATGGGTAGATTGTTATTTACACCCTTGAAGAGTAAGCTTTCCTGTTTGCTGTGGCATCCTTTATGCCTGACAGCTGTCTGTACGTGGTAGTTACCGTTCAATGGATATAATTAAATCAATATATCATTTTGTTTTGAAGGACTAGAAGGTCCCCTTTAGCACACCTCACACTTTTCTTGTCTGCTCCATTCCGGAGATAGATTATGAGTGCTCAAACTTGTCTCACTACTGGATATTTGAGAAAAGATGTGGAAAATTAAGCAAGCCCGGTTTTCATTCAGTATGCTTCAATTATGGTTGTGACTGGAACAGTCAAAACCTGTCAACATTGATGCTTATATTTTTTAAATTTTTTTAAAATTTATTTATTAATTTTATTTGTTTTAGTAATTCATTGGTGTGTTTCACTGCATGGTTTATATTGTATATGACAGCGAAATAAAATGGCTTTTTCTTAACTGATATGTAAAATGTTAATGTTTTCAATGATGATATTTTACAGAAATTAAAAATTGGCGATTTGGAGCATATGGGATATTGAAGAGGTCATGATATTTGAGTTCAACATTGAAATCTTCTTTGTATAGATCAAAACAGGTGGATATAGGCAATTTTGTAAGAGTCTACCTAATATTCTTGCTTTTTTCAGAATACTACTAATAAGGATACATTTTTAAAGGCAAAACAATACAAAACAAACATATCAATGAACAAAAACTAAGGACTGAGAGATTAGGAAATGGGTCAAGATTCCAGTAGAGGGGCAAGTGGAACGTGTATTGTCAGACTGGAGAAAACTGAATCATGAACCTACAGTGGGAACATAGGGTCAGAGCACATTTAGTTTTGTAGGAACTGTCAAACAGTCTTCCAAAGTGGCAGTACCATTTTGCATTCTTATCACCAATGAATGAACGTTCCCATTGCTTCACATCCTTGCCAGCACCTGGTGCTAACAGTGTTCTAGATTTTGGTCGTTCAAATAAGCCTATAGTGGCGTCTCACTGTTGTTTCAATTTGCACTTCACTAGTGACATATAGTATGGTACATCTTGTTATGCCTGTTTGCTATCTATATATCTTTCTTAGTGAGATATCTGTTCAGGTCTTTGCCCATTTTTAATCAGGTTGGTCGTTTTCTTACTGCTACATTTTAACACTTTTTTGCATATTAAAAAAATAGTCGTCTATCAGATATGTGTTTTGCAAATATTTTCTCCCGGTCTATAGCATGTCTTCTGATTGCCTTGACAGTGTCCTTTGCGAAGTAGATGTTTTAAAATTAAATGAAATTCAGCTTATAAATTTTTCCTTTTGTGGATCATGCATTTGGTGCTATATCTAAAACGTCACTGGGCACAGGGTGGCTCAGTCAGTTAAGCGTTGGACTTGGGCTCGGGTCATGATCTCAGGGTTTATGAGTTTGAACTCCATATCGAGCCCCATAACGTGGACCCTGCTTGGGATTCTTTCTCTCCCTCTCTCTGCCCCTCCCCTGCTCTCTGTCTCTCTTTCTTTCAAAATAAACAAACTTTTAAAAAACTAAAATAAAATGTCATTGCAAAGTAATTGAGGAAATTCATTCACTTGAACTCCATGTAGCTATATGACTTCATTTGCCCAACCAGAAGTGATGTGTGCTATGTAAAGCAGAATTTTAGAGACCCAGCATATTCCTTTCATTTGTACTATCATATAAAGACCATCAGTGTGACCAGCAGTTCCTCTAGGGCAGCAATCCACGTCTCAGAGTGAAAGCAATGACAATAAGGAGCAGAATCCTCAGGTACCCTTGAAAGGACATGTAGAAAAAGTGATAAATAAATCTTTGCAACTTAGGCCTCTGAGTTTTCTGAACTGCTTGCTATTGCAGTGTGACCCAGTCTCTCCTGACTCATACAGAAATTTGTTCAAAAGTAAAGTTCTGCCATTAAAAAACTGAAGTACGTGGCATAAGCTTTAGGACACGGAAAGAGGTGGAGAGAAATTTGAGGCTTGGAAGGCAACCATTCATATTATACTAAGTTGAAATATTTGGTTATGTCGTTATTTGCGGCAACTTGGAAGGAAGATAAATACCCGAATAACTTATCATTTTAGTCAAAGATGTCGGAAAATAAAATATTAATAGTTGTGTTTATTATCGTTGCCTGTGTTTGAAAATGTGCTACAAAACAGAGAGTAGTGGTTCCAAGAAAGTTGGCTGCTTTCCAAGCATGTTGTGAAAGAAGACTAGCGAGAATCCAGAACTGTGGCATTTGTAAGTGGGAACTGATTCTATCCTTAACTGATAAAACTAAGAAGATGTATGACTAGTAGAGGCCAGTGAGAATTTGTGGTAATGATAAAATCTGTGGTACAGCTGTCACACCTTTTTTATAAGCCCTGAATAAATTAAGGTGCTTCTCAATGAATCCTTTCAGATGGAAAACTGAACGTGGAAAAAAGACTAAGTATTTTGCTCTCTCCTGACAAGGGATTCAGTCAAGGTAACCAGAATTAAGTAGAGAGAGAGAGAGAGAGAGAGAGACAGAGACAGGGAGGGAGAGAAGGAAAGAGAGAGAGAAGTGTCAAAAAAAATGTGTGGATATGATTGGCACGTGGATTGGAAGAAATAGAAGATATAAGAAGCTGAATGTGATTTTAGGAGGTATTTCCAAAAGAAAAACCATGACAGGGAAATAGTCTAAAAAATCTGTTCAATTTCCAAAGAGAACATACTTTCCAATACCCATTCCACATGTAGTCAAAGAAGATGATTTGAAAAAAAAAAAAAAAAAAAAGGGCTTATCCAAGGTTGAAGGTAAGAGCCATGAAGAACAATGGGCTGAGTGTTAATCAAGGAAGACTTCCTACCCCCATTCTCAAAACTCCTGCCTGAGAGATTCTAAAATTCTTTCAGATAAATGACTGTTGTGTTTCTCTCCTCCCAATTCTGAACGTGAGTGTCTTTGCTACTATTCCACAACTATATATTGGTGGAGGAGGGAGGTGGTGATGACAGGGGTGATGCTAAATGCAGCTGATAATTTGTCTTTTTTATTGTTCATAGGTTTCTGTACCTCAAGTACATATCCTAAGATTCTTTACTTTATGCTCAATTCTATTATTGGAAGGAAATTTTGATTTTTTTCTCTTGGAATAAAAGGCAGTGAACGTCACTCAGTGATTGCAATGTGCCTCTCATATCCTGCTACTGAATGGCAGTTCAGATCCTACACCTGTCCTAACCTTATATGCCGACTATAAGGGGGAAGGTTAGATAAAATGTCCTCCTGTTTATAAGTCTTCTGATCAAAGTGAATGATACCCAAAGAGCTGTTTCCAAGGAATTACATCTGAGGAACCTCATTTCTATCCAGATAAGATTTAGGTGATCTCAAGCCCAAGCCTGATGCTGTAATGTAACGGAAATTTTGGAGTACAGTGTCTTCCAAGGAGTGAACATATTAGACTTATTGTGGGAATGTAAATAATTAGTAGCCATGAAGCAACCTAAAGGGCTTAATGTAATGGCTACACATTCTTGAGTCACAACTCTCTTGAGTCAGGATAGCTTGGATTTCTTTGACCATTAAAATATGGAGGCCGTAATGCTATATGTCTTGTGAAACTACCTCATAAGAGCCATGCAGCTACTACTTTGTCCTTCTCTACCGGGACACTTATTCCAACTCTTATAAAGAGTTTAGACCTTATCCTATAAAGGCTACATGGAGGTACTTTGGTTGTCAGCTCCAGCTGGGCTCTAGCCAACAGACAGCATCATCTTTCAGCCCTATGAGTGAGCTATCCTTGATATCCTGCCCAGGTGAACCTTTGAGTAAGTGCTGCCCCAGCCATTCTAGGCATGCAACTGCCATGAGAAGCCCCAAGTGAAAACTGTCCAACAGAGACCTTCCTGAATTTCTGAGCCTCAAAATCATGGCAACATAAAATGGCTGTTTTAAGCCACAAAGTTTTGGGACATTTTTTTGTACAATCATACTAACCAGAAAAATCTGCGTACAGTTTATTTTCTAAAGAGCAGCTAGTATGATTTTTTTTTTTTGCAAGTTAAGTGAGACCAAGTGATATCCACACTGGAAGAAACTGCAATGAAGTGGTTTCCCATTTCACCAGAGTAAACGTCAAAACCCTTGCAGTAGCCTGTGTGGCTGTAGCCGATGGGCCCCATCTCCAACCTCGTTAGCTCTTCTCCTCCCTCAGCTCACTCAGCTATAGCTGCACTAGCTTCCTTACTATTCATGTACCCCAGTCCTGGATATTCCTACCTAAGAGCCCTTGCTGTAGCTGTTCCCTCTTTCTGGAACCTTCCACATCCAGATGTCCACTTGCCTAGTTCCTTCACGCCCTTGTTTTGTAAAATCTCATCTTTCATAGAGGCCTGCCTTGAGCCTCCCGCTCCCCCATCTATGGCATTCCTGATCCTCCAACTATACCATCTTTATTCTATCTACTTTTTATAGTTCTTTTCACCTTCTAACACAGGTATTTATTATATCCATAGTTCACTTCTAGTCTCTTCTTGCTAGAACACGTCAATGAAGGCAAAGGTATTTGCATAGATGTGTGTATGCTTGGGATTTAGTTTTGTTCTTTTGGGTTTTTTTTTTCATTGTATATCAAATGCCTATAGCAAGGAGTGCCTAGCACATATTAAATCCTTAATAAATATTTGCTAAAGCATGAATAAAGGATATAGAAAGAATTTTTAATGAGAAATTTATTTGAAGGCCGGCATTCTTTTAGATTATTTTCAGTTTATATTTTTCTTGTAAATTTTACCCGACAATTAAAATTTAAAGTTTACTTAATAAATTTTAGTTACTGACTTGTCATAGCAAGAGCATTTTACATTTAAAGTAAATATGCACTGAATTTAATTTTGCTGACAATAAAATGAAATGAATACTGAAATCCCAAGTTCAGAAACTGCTTACTGTTTTAAAACAAAATTAAAGATACTATTTCATTTTTGAACACTCTGGAGTTAAAACTAGCCTCCTCATTCTATGATAAACTAGGGAAAATAATTGTCCAAATTCAGATTTTGGATCTTGTTAAGGGTGTTATTAATCTGTCATAAATAAGAAAATTCCAAAGTAATACTGATATACTGTCTTCATCTGACTCCATTAAGTTACACCCATGATGGTATTTTAAGCTAAAATTCTTTTCACTGATAGCAATGCTCCCTCAGGAGTTTCTTTACAAAAGATCCCCGTTTTATTCTTTATTTAATATAATCAGTAACTGAATTTTTTTTGCCATTTATCTGGTCATATTCTGATGAAAATATATATACATATATATTTTTTAAGTTATTTATCTATTTTGAGAGAGAGAGCACGCACAGGAAGGGCAGAGAGAAGGAGGGAGAGAGAATCCCAAGCAGGCTCCACACTGTCAGCCAAAGTGGGGCTCAAACCCATGAACCATGAGATCATGACCTGAGCCAAAACCAAGCATCAGTTGCTTAGCTGTCTGAGCCACCAAGGTGCCCCCAAAATATTTTTAATCAAGCAGAATGAAAAAATTTTGCATTCTTCATCAACTGATTTGCTGATCTCACACATGAAAAGATTATAAATGTAACTTTCACACACTTTAGAAATATAATGTATTTAATGTTAAGCTTATTTGTGTTATATGTCATTATTACTTTAGAAAAATTAAACTAATGCTTCATATTATAAAATGGAAACATCTATCGGAAAACTAAGAGAGCTTCCATAGAGAATATCCACTTAGTTTGTAAGAATTTAAAAGATATCCATTCTTAACTGGATGGCATCAAAAAGAATTGTAAAAGTATCTTGTCAAGCAGCATTGTTTTTAATCATAGCATAATGTTAATGCTTTTTAATCGCAGCATAATGTTAATGCTCTTAATGTATCTGCAAATACACACAGAGGTCAAGAATACAGGGTGAGAGAGAAATAGAGAAAGAAAGAATGTGTGTGTTAATTATATTTCTGGAAGTTTGGAAAGGTGATGTGATCGCATCTAATAAACTATTCTAATACTACGTTTAGTGGCATATGATTTGATTTTAAAACAATTCTTTGAATAAAAGTAATCCAAGAATTAGCTGGACAAGACTATACATAGGGTCAAAGATAAAAGACGTAGGATTATTATTTTTGAAAATATAAGTGAGTATGTCTAAAGACATACTGAATTGGCATTTCAAAGAGATTTGGGCAGTAATGTGCATATTTGGCATTCAAATTATGGTTCTTAGCTTATCTTTTTAGAATCAAGTCCCTTAATATTTTAACAACAACATATGTAGTTGAGAATTAGTCTATTTATCAAACTGATTAGAATAAATCTTTGGTGTTGGCATATAATATGTACCAACTTCTAGCTATAACTCTAAAACACTCTCTCAAAAATGTGTAGACATGTACAAAAATTCTCATACACATGTGGTTATGTGCTTTCACACTTTAACCTCATTTTTACTCAAAGATAAATATCAGTTGTAAGTGTTTTGGCTTGCATTGTTAAGATAATTTGTTTATTATTTCAACCCAAATAAAACAACACTTCTCTTTTACTTGAAAATCTTCATACCTACAGGCATTAATTCTAAGTAAGTTCATATATCTTTAAATACACATGTAGTGTCAGGATTTCCCTTGAGTACCATAAAAAGGTTCCAAGGTAAATTTGATATTTATACCATGTAAACATATATAATTTTTAATGTTTATTTATTTTTTAATTTTTTTTAATGTTTTATTTATTTTTGAGACAGGGGGAGACAGAGCATGAACAGGGGAGGGTCAGAGAGAGGGAGACACAGAATCTGAAACAGGCTCCAGGCTCTGAGCTGTCAGCACAGAGCCTGATGCAGGGCTCGAACTCACGGACCGCGAGATCATGACCTGAGCCGAAGTCAGCCGCTTAACGGACTGAGCCACCCAGGCGCCCCAATGTTTATTTATTTTTGAGAGAGAGAGAGAGAGAGAGAGAGAGAGAGAGAGAGAGACAGAGAGAGAGACAGAGTGCAAGAGAGTAAGGGAGACACAGAATCTGAAGCAGGCTCCAGGCTCTGAGCTGTCAGCAAAGCCCAACTGGATTGGGGGGGTGGGGGTCGCTAGACTCACAAACCGGGAGATCATGACCTGAGCCAAAGTCGAATTCTCGGTGGACTAAGCCACCCAGGCACCCCGTACTTCGTATACTTTAATATTAAAAGTAACAAATAGCTATCATTGTTTTTAAATACATTAGGTGGCCTAGAGTTAGCTTCCCTGAATATCTAACTTTCAATTGTAAGGAGGGGACCTCTCATTTTTTTTCCTTCTTTGATCAAAATTTTCAAGCTCTATAATTTTCTTGCTGCTCACAGAAACAAAGCAAGCCAAGCTCATACGGCAAGTGTGTTCTGAAAGCTACAAATATTTGCTATTCAGAAGACCTCAATGACGGTTTAGTTATTTAAAACTAAAGGAAGAAAATTACTATTAATAATTGGTTTCAGCTAATGAAATGTTTTTATGCAAATAGGTTAACCCTAAATATGACTTGGAAACAAAAGACTGCTTAACAGTTACTATTAAGCAATACATTAGTAGATCAATTAAACAGAACTTCTTTTTAATGAATGTGCCATACACTTGTTACCATAGAAACCTGGAAAGAGAAAGCTTCAGAATGCTAATAGCATGAGAAACACAACAAAATGTTTGTAAACATACACCTTGAAATTTGCATGATCAGTTAAGTAATAAAAGGGTGATGCAAAGAATTTCCCAACACAGGCGGAAAGGACACAATTCAGAATTCAAGGTATTACAGGTTTGTTTTTCTTTTTCATTATGCAGATCAGCCAAGAAGCTGCCAAACATTATTATGGGTCACACTTACATGCATTAGTTGATATAAGAAAAGAGTCTGCTCTCAGGGTTTTGAAAGAAACGATATTTTAAATCATCTAACATTAAGGGCTAGTGAAAAATTTATATAGGTTATTTTTCGGAGTGAAGATGAAACCAAGATAGGGTTAAAAATGAAAATTTTACATTCATGACGCCTGTAACATTTTCACCCACCGATATAATCTGTATAAGCTTTCTTCTCCTTTATTATTATTATTTTTTTGTTCTCTAATTCTCTTGTTTGAAACCTCTTTTACCCCTTTGTTTTGGTGCATGCATTAATAATATTTGATTTGGCTTAAACAGTTCCTAACAAACTGAAATGTCTGGAGCTCCATAGACAAATACTGTTATTTATGCGAGTACAATTACTGAATTGAACAAGAAAAATAATTTGGGCCACTTTAGGTTCCTGACTTCCAATGATAATTACTCCAATTTGGGCTATACTTTAAAGAGAAACAAAGCAGCTAAATAGCAATTCTATTCAGCAAAGAATTAATTTCTTTCCTATTCACTGTTGTGACAGAGTATTGGATTCTTTTAGAATCTAATAAATCAGAAATTCCATAACCGTTTTATACCAAATTTCATTCATAGTTACTGCAATAGAAAATGGGACAAAGACAACCTTCCAGCGTCAGTGGAAGGAAAGATAAGATAAAGAGCTTGGCATTGTCCAAGGACATAATGTTTGTGTCCTGCGCTCAGGAATCTACAAGCCTGACAGAATGTGATTCTCCCTGTACAGCGGGCCCTGGCTGCTACTTGACGGGAGAGGGATAGAAAACCTTTCTGTATCCCCTTCCCACTGTGTTCACCCAACCTGAGTTAATTACTGGAATGTAGCTGAGTTTCTGCCAACTGTATAAAGGTGGCCGATGTGTTTGCTGCCTCAGAGAATATTGATTAGAGATGTACGTTCCAAAGATGCATCCTTTTCCTCAGGGAAAATCATGGTATTTCTCTAGAATACTGTCATGAGACATATGAAGGGTGTTATGTACACTGTTTGCTCTTGTCAAGAGGTCCATATAGTCTTCTCACCTGCGTACTTATTCAGACTCTATCCTCTGAACACTTGATGGGAGACTGGGACTGTTTTATAATTATCGTGTGTTAACTCATCATCCCAGGTGTTATAAATTAGGAATTAATCTTTCAAAGGTATGACAGAAATAAATCATGTGGCAAACTTCACATCCAGCACATTTTATGGAACCAAAACAGCAGCACAGATGACTGCAAGGGTATAAAATAGCCATCCACCAAATAACCCAAAAGAAAATGTTATCTTTTGTCATATTGGCTTTAAATCTTTTAATACAGGAAAGATACAAACCATCTCATTACAGTTAAATTCTCTTTATCTTTCTGAGGTTTAAAAATTCCTTCCATCCCAAGAGGCAGCCATGGGTTTGAATTTGGTTTATAAAAACTCAAACCAAAAGTTTTATAGAAAAGTACTGGTAAAGAACAGAGAATATTTTGTGCGCTAGATCTTGATGCCAAATTTCATTTTATTGTTTTAAAATATATTTTTTAAACATAGATATCTAATCAGATCATTCTATCATTGTATTCTGAATATGAAGTACTGTATTTTATTTACCCCTTAGTCCCTAGACATTTAAATATTATTCAGGTTTTTTCCTCTATGAAATTTCTGCATTGAACATCTTTTCCCGATATCACCTTGTGGCTTGTGCTTCAGATTAACTGGGGGGTGCATTTGGAAGCAAAATTGTTGCACTCATATAATTCAACCTTTCTAAATATGGTCAAATTAATCTTAAAATAAAATGTGTGTACCAATTTTCATCCCTGCCCTCAGTGACGGAGAAATCAGATTCTACCCTCTTTCCTCAATAACTTATGCACGTACTGCATACTCATCAATTTTTATTATTTTCTGACTTAATTTTGGAAAATCTGTTCGTTGAAAACACATGATCAAGTTGTTTCCACTTGCATTCTCGAGATTGCTGCTGAGGTTGTTGAGCTTTTTGTGGTTTGGGCCATTAGGTCATCCTCTTCTATTTATTTGTGTTCTTTTACTTTGACAAGGCTCAAATTTACTGGGTTGTCTGTAATCTTTTTCATCTGTATTTGTAGAAGTTCTCTATGTATTTTAGGAACTTAAATCTGGACATTATAGATGTGTCAAATATCTTATAACATCCTTGCTTTTCAACCTTGTTTATGGTGTTTTTATGACACCAAACGTTTAAAAATAGACATAGTTTAATTTGTCATTTTTTAAGGTACTTATTATTTCTTTGATAAATTCATTCTACTGAAAAAAATGAAGCATTCTTCTACGTTTCCAGCTAAGGGTGTGAAGTTTTTTGTTTGTTACTTAGGTGTTCAATATCCTGAGAATTGATTTAGATACATAGTGGGAATTAGGGATCTAATTTTATTTTTTTATATCACATGGATAAGTGATTGTTCCAACAACACATTTTCAGTAGATCATCTGTTTCCAATTGATTGGTAAGGCCACCTCTGTTTTACACCATATTTCCAAACACAGTTGGGTTAATAACTTATTTCTGTTTTGTGCCATTAAGTTACGTTTCTATACTATACTAATATCACACTATTTCCAGTGCTGTAGTCTTATCATAATTTTACCTTAAAGTGAATTAAGTTCCATCTGTTGTTTTTCTTCTTCAACATTGTTTTCATTATTCTTGAACACTGACTCTTTCATCGGTTTTTCAACTCTCAGAAAAGTCTCAAAAATCCTTTTGAGACTTTCAGTGGACTTGAATTAAAATTATAGATAAATTTGAGAACACTTGACATTTTTATGACATGTATCAACACAGTAAATCCCTCAATTTACACAGGTTTTCTTTTAGGTCCTTACATTTTTTTTTTCTATAAAGCTCTCACACATCTTTTATTATATTCATTCATAGTAACCTTAACTTATTTTCTGGAGGGGGAGGACCCAAAACATTTTTGTTGTATTTTCTAATTGGAGATTGTACTATAAAGATCTCTTGACGTTTAATTGATTATGTTGCTTTACCTTACTCAGTAGCTTTGTTTTTAGATCCTCTTAGATTTTCTAGGTAGACAATTACATCAATTTTTTTAACGTTTATTTATTTTTGAGACAGAGAGAGAGAGCATGAACAGGGGAGGGGCAGAGAGAGAGGGAGACACAGAATCTGAAACAGGCTCCAGGCTCTCAGCTGTCAGCACAGAGCCCGATGCGGGGCTTGAACTCATTGACTGAGAAATCATGACCTGAGCCAAAGTTGGATGCTTCACCAATTGAGTGACCCTGGTTGTATTTCTAATTACTATCTTCCAGTTCACTAATGTTAATTTCAGCTGTGTCCCTTCTAGTGTTTATTTCATTTACAGAGCATTTTAGTATGACTTTGTTAAGAGTTTTTTCATGAATGAGGTTTTTTTTTTTTTAATGTTTATTTATTTTTGAGACAGAGACAAAGCATGAGTCAGGGAGAGGCAGAGAGAGAGGGAGACACAGAACCCAAAGCAGGCTCCAGGCTCTGAACTGTAAGCACAGAGCCCGATGAGGGGCTCGAACTCAGGAACCACAAGATCATGACCTGAGCCAAAGTCGGATGCTCAACCGACTGAGTCACGCAGGCGTCCTGAATGAGTTTTAATTTTATCAAATAATTATATGAATAAGTTCAATTGCTCATATTGTCATAGCTCATATATTTCTGATTTTTTCATATCAATCTGTTCTTGATTACAGTACTGCTATTTCCTGTGCATTTTCATTGCTTTTTATCTATTTTGAAGATCAAGAATTTCTTTTTTTAAAATCGCTTGCTTTCTTTTTTCTGGGAGTGACTTATTTAATTTGTTTAATTGCTTTATTTGTATTTTATTTGGATTGTTGGCTTATATGATATATTTTTCTGGCAGTTTTCAGGATTGAATTGACTAATGTGTTTTATTTTTGTTTGTTGGCAACTTTTTGTCTCTTATGAAAACTTTTTCTCTCCTGGATATATCAATTTTCAATTGTCTCTACCTGTTCTCCTCAAGTACCTGTCTGAGACAAGATCATAAATTAACAATTGAGGGCTCTACGTCCTGTGGACCCTGCAAATCCAGGTGCTGACCCATTAGGTAGTTTGTCCCAGTTTGAGGCTATTAGCCTATTTTTGCTCCTTCCTGAAACCTAAACTAAACAGCCAGTTTCCGATAAGAGCCCCAGATAGTGGTCATATTCTATTTGTGCTTTTTATTACAATTAGAGGCTCTTCTTCTGAGTCCCTGGTTTGCTGTGTTGAGCCTGGCTTATGTTCTTGCAAACATAAAAGTACTTTTGATTTCTGTTAGGAGTTGAACTTCCCATCACTTCACTTCAGCTGCTACTTATACCATGCATATGAATTCAGTTTTTAGCACATGGTGATATTTATCATGTTTTCAGAATAAATATGTGCTTTAGATTTTTAAATTTTCAATTTTACCTATATTGGTTTATATTGGATTAGGCAGTCCAAAATTAGCACACAGCTAATGTTAGAAAACTCCATGGTTTTTTTCTTTTATTTTTTAAAGTTTACTTATTTATTTTGAGATGGAGAGAGAGCATAAGCAGGGGAGGGGCAGAGAGAGAATCCCAAGCAGGCTCCACACTGTGAGCACAGAGCCGGACACAGGGCCAAACTCAAGAACCCGTGAGATCATGACCTGAGCTGAAATCAAGAATCAGACACTCAACCGACTGAGCCACCCAGCAACCTCTCCATGTTATTTTTAATCCCCAAATGGTATTTTTTAAAGTATATTTACCTTTATTATTATGGCTGCTAACCTTATTGTAATCTGGAGGATATGAAAATTTTTAGTAAGTATAATTATAATCGTCTTCTAGAACAAAAGGCTTGGACAATGTAGGTAGTAAGTAAAGTTCAGGGGATTATTGTATTTGTTCTCTGAGTCTAGGCCTTCAGAGCAGTTGTCTGACAAAGCTTTGTTGACTATAGGCCATCTTAGTGAAATGTTAGGTAGACTACATTATATTCCTTAGTGAAGAGCAGATTATCTCTAGAAAAGCAAGGCATTTCTTCATTCATCTGAAACTATTTACTTCCCGTACACTTTTTGCCAGTCTCTAGGATAGTGCTAGTAGGGTGAGAAAATGATGTATTAAACTTTAAGGTACTTATAGCAGTGATTTATTGATTTGTGAGACTACTTATAGCTACATCATAGTTTTAAGAGAAAATATGAAAGGAGATAGATTAATGCTAGTTCCTACAACGAATCAACTGAAGCTGCCAATTCAGTATATTAACATTATAAAGATTTCTTTCTGGTGTGGGTCTGTAAGGTTTCATTGGGGGCTTTCTTGCATGCAGTAACTCAGAAATCTAAGCTTTTTTTTTCTTTTTTTTTTTTTTAATTTTGTGAGGCTACTATCTTAAACAAATGTTCACTGATATCATCACGGAAGAGGAAGAAAAAACCCAGAGGTTTGACTATCTCTTTTAAGGGCCACATATGGAAATGACATACATTATTTTTGTATATTTTCCATTGCCAAGGAATCAATCACATGGCTTCAACCTAGCTGCAAGAGAAGCAGGAAAATGTAGCCTCCCAATATTTCCAAAAATTACACTTGTGAGGCTCCAGTTTTCTTTCCTGTAGATAATCCTGGAATACCGAATGTTAGTAAGGGGGAAAATGAGATTTGTGAAGGTAGAAATAACAAGAAGTCTATTTTTATGATTGGAAGAATTCAATGTGTCATTTTTACTAACTTCATCCAAAGACAACTTTTTTTTTATGTCTGTTATTGGTGTGAAGTTTCAGAGGATATCTGAAGATATATTTTTCCAGTGTAGTCCAACCCTGAATTTCTATTTAGAAAGTTATGATAATTTTGTTCCTATGACTATTCACTGTGTTTAAAGACTTGAGGATCTGAATGCTCTAATAACTTTTTTCATCTTTCAAAACACAAAACATGCAAGTATATCATATTAGTTTTCTAGTGCTGCATAATGAATTACCACAGACTTAGTAGCCTAAAACAACACCCATTTATTAGATCACAGTCCTGTAGGTCAGAAGTCTGGGCATGTTTGGCTGGGTCTGTGCTCAGGGTACCACTAAGCAGGAAAATCAAGGTATCGGCAGAGGTCTTACCTGGAGGCTCTAGGAAAGTGTCTACCTCCAGGCTCATTAAATGCGTTGGAAAAATCCAGTTCTTTGTGGTTTCAGGTCTCACATCCCTGATTTCTTCCTGACTGTCAGGGGGAGGCCATTCTCTTCGCCAGGAGGTTTCTTGTATTTCTTTTTATGTGGCTTTCTTTATCTTTAAAGCCAGCAATAGCATGTTGAGTACTTTTAATGTTTCAAATCTTTCTGCCTTTACTTTCCGCCTTCTTCTGCTGCTTTTAAGGGTTCCTTTGTTTAGGTCAGGGCCATACAGAGAATTTCCCTATCATGAGGTCAACTGGACTAAATAAATAACATGACATATAATCACGGAAGTGGGATCGTATTGTATTAACAAGTTGCAGGAATTAGGTGGTGCATCTTGGGGCAGGGGGCGAGGGTGGTTTTCAGAATTTTGCCTGTCAACGAATATAGTTAAGAAAAGTGATGAAAAATAATCCAGAAGCATAAGGTAATGCTATCTGACTCAATATAATTATACTGGAGTACTATTTTGAGGTGAATGTGGATGTAATTCTTTTCCAGAGAAACACCAAGAATCAATGTCTTGATTTGCTTCTATTCTCTGGGCTGAACTGTCATTTTATTTATATAGAAACCTCACTTTATTTCATGATTAACTACACTCATCACAAGTAGTGGAATATAGTATTTTCTCAGTAGGGGATAAATGTAACACTTGAGGATACTTGGATGTTTCCTCCTGTGCAGCCGGAGCTTGGGATAAGAGGTAGAGAGGCTTACTGACAACTATAAAGCTATAAAGGCTATATGTTGTCTTCTACATACTAGAACCAGAGTATAGGCAACACTCTCTGAACATGCAAGACCCCACACATGACTTTTGACATCCTAGTTGTACACTAGTTTTTCTCTTTAAAACTTTGAACATGCAGCTATGATGATCAAGAAATGTGTGGACTGAAGTGCCACTCCCAAGCACACAATTGGGTCTATACATGAGAAAACTCATGTAATTCAAGAATTTTTTATAAGCTAAAGTAAAATGGCTTAATTTCAGCTGGAGCAACTTCAGAAGCCAAGAAAAATGTCAACAAATATAAATAAATTTTTTCTTATTTTTATGTCTAAAATTACATAACTTTCCATGCCTTGAATTTATGTCACCCCATAGAAAACAAAAATCAGATTTGTATTAGTTATATATCAATATTAAGTACTGTCCATCATGATTTCTCTCTCTATATATATACAACATCCACTTTGTGCACGGTCTATGAGATCTTGAAGTTTCTGAAGCTCATTTCCTTCTCACATTTAGCTATAGTGTGAACCAGAAATACAATTTTTTTTAGGATCAATATGAAAAAGTCTTAATTTGCATTGAAATTATATAATACTACTAAAACATATAAGGTTTATATAAAGTAGCAAATTTGTGGTAAAGATTCTAGAACTTAGTTATTCAATCTTCAAATAATTACCTCGTGCACCTATCTATATAGTTATCTTTATTGATATTGCAACTAAGTCTTATATTTTTGTAACATTGCAATTAAGTGAAATACTTCATAGCAATTTATTCAATAAATACTTATTTAGTCTCAATTATATAGTGCACTTTGTTTTTATCATTTTTACTGTTGGAGTAGGTGGACATTGTCCTCAAAGTCAAAAGGCAAAATTTTTTCCTCTTGGGAGTTTATTTTATTTAACACATTTTTAATCTAACTTGCTGTTAAGCACGATTTCATTAAAAATCGGCATTCCTCAAGTAGTAGCTTCATTAATCATGGCAAACTCCAAGGCTGATTATAAAAGGTACTGGCTGAATTTGAACCTATTCTTGGTTTTGATATATGGTATTAACATCTGCTTCATGTCCAAAGTAACTTCCAGGCTATTCATCTTGTAGCTTTGTATAAAATCCATATTCCTTTGTAATTCATGCTCCTTGGCTAACCCAATCACTAGCTCCCCTTTGAAGTCTATGCACTCGGAAACTTATTAGTTTTGTAGCTTTGGACAAGTTAACATTTTTAAGCTTCATTTTACTAATTGTATCCACCATATATATATATATATATATATATATATATATATATACACATACATATAAGTATACTTATATGTATGTGTATATATATATATATATATATATATATATATATGGTGGATATATATATATCCACCATACGTGTGTGTGTGTGTGTGTATGTGTGTATATATATATATATATTTGTTTTCTGGATGACAGGTCTTTTTTCCAGGATTCAAAACTAAGATGAATAGTACTAATATAGTTTTCAGTTTCATTATGCAATGCATTCATGTACTAGCCTGAATCTATGAACTACTTAATGTTTTTTGCAGAAAGCACATTTCAGTTTTAAAAAACAGACCTACAGATAAATGTTTGTTTTGCAATATTTTAGTAAGTAAAATTATTTTTCTATTGAATCTGTATCAGATTAAATACCAACATCTTTTGATGAAACTTGTATAAAGTTAAGAAACTTCCATTATTTATCTAAAATTCATTAGTTTAGCTGTAAGGTTCTATGTGCACAGCAAGAAAGTCAATTATCTCCACAAAGAAACTACTACCTGTCCTTATTAAAGAATAAGCAGTCTTTGCAAAAGAAAAATATGAGCTATAGCGTTCCTCCATTTAACATGAATAGGAAACCATGCAGGTAAAATGAAATAACGGAAAAGGCAAGTCCTCAGGGAAAATAACCTCACTCTATGAAAAAAAATTAATTAAGGTCCTGGTTATTTTTTTTTTATCCTAATAGCTCATTCTCTCACTCTCTTATTTATCAAGCTTTTACAATAAAACTTTCTGCCTCCTTTGGATTCTTAAGTTTCAATGTGATCCAAGTAGAGGATAATAGTTTCAGGTTTTCAAAGAACATATTTATCATTATAAACTTTATTGAACCTCTCAAAAATGTATGAAAGAGTTTATAATTCACCCCAAATATATTTTAATCTTCTTAGCCTTTCAATAATTGATACTGAGGTAAGCCACTTCAATAAAGCAGATATAATGCTATGAACATTAGCATACCAAAATTGAGAAAAAGTTTTTCTAGAATGTAGCAATAGATATGTTTTCCCTCTCAATAATCACGCGTGAATAGCTATAGAATACAGAGAAGAAATCCTGCTACCACAGAAATAGCTGTGATAGTTTTCCAATGTTTTCTAGATGGGAGAGGTCCCAGTAAAATTAAACACTTTCCTGTTATGAATCTGTTCACTTAGATATCAACAAGGAATACTCAGACTGTTTCATATAGTTGGATATAAAAAAAGGTTTGGATCCTCTTTTCCAATTCTCCAGACAGAATATCTTGATGCAAAAACCTATGAAGTAGGATCTAGAATTTCCTCTCACATCTCAGTTTTGTGCCAACATTTAATATCCCCTAGGTAAGTCAAACTAAAATGAAGTAAAACTTACGTTCAAACATAGTTCAGCAAACATTCTGATTCACTTCCCTTTCTTGAAACAGACAAATAACAGTAAAAGAAACAAGTGATATGGGGGGGGGGGGTGTGTGTGTCATGCTCTGTTTTCAATTGAACACGAAAATATCCCAAACACCAACTACCAAACTGGGAGAAGAGACTGGCCAAAACTGTGAAGTTTCAACTTGAATTAATAAAGATGACAAAGAGCACAAGCAGACATTCTCAGTAGTGGAGGCAAAAGCTTACCCAGTGATGTGTTTATTATAATAAGACATATGGGTACGAGGAAACTGCAGGAGAAGCCACGAATGTCCATTTAAAGATCCACCTGCATGTTACAGAGCAGGCAGATAGATCCGTAGAACAAATCACTGGTTTGCACAGTCTCCGAGCCCACATGGTACTAACAAAGAACATTGGAAGCATAATCTAGTGAAAGAGAGAAGGGGGTAAGTAGCCTTTGATAAAGGGATTCAATATGAGATATGTGGATCACCATTTCTGTATCAATGATTCTAAGAACTACTTTCCAACCTTGACAACTTTGTCTAATAGTTCCAAGTCCTTTATTTTCTAGTAAACAACTTATCAAGAAGCAACTCAGATTTCTATTCTTTACCCTGAAGCTATCTTTCCCTAACTATAGTTTCCTGTCGGGCTTAAGGTTATCACCATACTTCCTAGTCATCAAAGCCTGGGAACTGGGAGTTATCTTTCACTCCTTTTTCTCTCTTGTTTCTTAAAGCTAACCATCCACTAACTGATATTATTTTATCTGCCACTATATCCTTCTTGTTTTTTCCTTTTCTTTCCCATAGCACTTGATTATTTTTTACTCTATATCTGTGAGCTCCTTTCTTCCATTATCACCTCTAGTTAATCCATTCTGCATAATGACAATGAATTTGAATTCTTTTTTTTTTCTAACTTTTTGAGAGAGAGACAGAGACAGAGACAGAGAGAGACAGCAGGGGAGGGTCAAAGAGAGGTAGGGTGCTGCACTGACAACACAGAGCGGGGCTTGATCCCATGAACCATGAGATCATGACCTGAGCAGAAACCAAGAGTCAGCCGCTTAACGGACCAAGCCACTTAGGCACCCTGAATTTGCATTCTTACACCATGGTGGTAATATGTTTTTCTCCCTCTCAAGAACTTCTCTTGGCTGCATAACTTCTTTTAGGCTACATTAAAAATCATTACAAAACATTTAACTTGCTATTATCAAAAGATCAATCTTTTGGACTTTCCAAATTATCCCTTCCGATCTGTTTAGACCTTTACCTTAGAAAAACATTGTATGGAATATCTTTCAATTTTTCTTTTTTTTCTTAAGGTATATGATGACTCTGTGAGGACTTCCCCAAACTTTTGCATCCTTATAGGATCTTCCTTCTTTGAGCACCAATAGAATATTTTGTTTGATACTATTCATTTGACAGCTATAACAGACTATATATGTCTATATGTATATATATATATATATATATATATATATATTTACATTTGTATCTATATAAATGTGCTCAAAATATACTTTAAGTCCATTGATAACAGGAACTATACATAATAACATTTGTTGTGGATGATGATGATGATGGTGATGATGATGATGATGGCATGTGTGGACTAACTGAAAAAAATTGAATATTTACCATCTATGAAGTTCTGTAGATTAACTGAATGAAAGCAAAAAGACACAGTGTAATTATGTATGCTTCTGTTTTTGAGATGCTAAAACACAAAATTTCGATGTGGGCCTTCAGTTTAGTTTACTTTTAATTGAGAGGCACAAGGGTTGGGGAAGAGAAAGAGAGAAGGGAAGGAAGAACGTGTGCAGATTACAAACCAGGGGATGTCCTTGATATACCTGTAAGAAGATGGTGTCTAGGGTGACAGGCTATCTACCACTGCCTCTTCTCCTATCTCCATCAGATCACATTCTTAGCCATCCTTTTTCAAAATTTACCTTGCAAGCCAGAGAATTTCCTTAAGAGGTGACTAAGAAGCCCAGTGGGTATAGAAGGCAGCTCAGGCTGTCACTGAGATGGTGCTCATCAACTCCATTAGGTCAGACACATACTTTACCTCCCTGAGTCATCCTGGTGCAGAATGCCCTACATTTGCTTTTTCCTCATTTCTCTGGCCTCTCAGTTATTCTTAGTGTGATTGCTCCAGATCCAGAAAGCCCAGGAGACCCAGACTACTACGGAAGTGAAACAATTTTAGCCATTCATTAGTTACTGGAAAAAGAACCATGCCACCAGTAGATTCTCAGAAAGAAAAGATATCCTTTAACTTACAAAGGGCTGAGAGTGTCTTCCTAATAACCATATTCTCTTTTCCTTCCACACACATCTTTTAGACATCAGACTCACTTTTGCTACCTCTCTTCCCTTCTGTGCTTCAGTGTGCTTTAACTACATGTCTCCAGTATGGACAGGAAACATAACTTAATGCAGGTTTTGTGCCTATTACCTCAGTAAGGAAAAGCAGCGTGTGCTGGTCCCTTGGGAGACCGCAAGTGCCGCCATGTCAAAATTCATCAGAGCCCTAGTTTTCTTCATGTCATGGCAAAGTGCCAGCTCAGCTCTAGCTCAGTTCTCTTGGGTTCAGGACTAATTGGCAGGGGATGCATTTTAAAACTCAGGAATGCACTTCTTTTTATGCCTCTGCCATTTTAACTTTTAAGTATGCTTTATTCACATGTCAAATAATTTTATACACACACACACGTGTGTGTGTGTGTGTGTGTGTGTGTATCTCCTGCAAGTATTATTTATTTCCACATGTTCCTTAGTCAATAGAGACTTTTAGTCTACACACACACACACACACACACACACGGGTAAGTCATTAAATGGAAACATCCCTTTCTGTTACATAAACATATTGATATGTAGTTTCCTGTTTGCTTTTTAGTAAGTTTTTCAAGCATTGGACAAATACATGTCTATGAGTTTTGTAGGAATCTTCCTGAGGTAAAGTATGATGCTTCCACTGACTTTTCAAATTGGATAAAGAGATGGGCAGATGATGATGATGATGATGATGATAGATGATAGGTAGATAGATAGGTAGATAGATAGATAATAGATACATATATAGATAGATACATAGATACATAGATAGATAGGCAGATAGAGGAAAACTTATACGGTGTGAGAAGGAATGAACATGTGAGAGAAACAAACATTGTGGGATATCAATAGAAGGTGAATCCAAGTGAAGACTATACAGTATTCATTTTAGTCTTTTCTTTTCCCCTATAGGTTTGAAATTTTCCAAATAAAAAATAAGAAAGAACATAGTACTCCAGGTAAACACAGCATAACGTTGAATAACACTGGAAGATTTTGAAATTTTGAAGAACAGAAAAGACAGCATTTATCTAGCATTGAGTTTTTCTGCCAGCCCTGGATTGGAAACAATGGCTTCAGGAGATTCTCTTTGGTTCTAAGCCACCTGCATCTAACTGGAAATCTACAGAACTCAAACCAAATATTGGCTAAGGGTCAGAACAACACTGGGGAATGGGATGAGGCTAAATTATTGCAAAGAATTATTTAGATTAGAAGGAGATGGAGTTGGCTTCATATGACACAGAAACAGAAAAGAACTTTTTGAAAAGCTGGCTAACAATAAAACACAGGAGAAAAAAATAAAAATTGGCTTCTACTTAAACTGCCATATTATTAAACTATCCCCTTTCCAAATATGTAAGTGGCAAGGAAGGATACATGGGGGTGAGTGAAGTGAAGGCTGCATAAAAAAATTTAGTGAAATTGTACAGGGTCCTTGGCAAGAATAAAATGAAAGGGGGGGGGCATTGTGCTCTTAAATCAAATTGACAATCAATCAATGCTGTCAAATCCAACCTAATAACAGCCACTATTCCCCGAGGAGAATGTCAAGAAAATGGAAGTTCTTGTCACTTTTGTGTTTGAAATTTGGGGCTTTCCTTTAATGTCTAGATTCTGAGTTGCTCTCAGAATAAGTAAAGGAAGCTAGAATAATAGCACAATTCTATGTTCTGGGAATCACTTTGCTCCCCTGCAGGAATCAGAAAACATCCTAGCATATGAACCAGTGAACTTGCAATGGGCTGACTGTGCCAATAAAATCCAATAGCACAAATGTTTCAAAGCTAAATTACTATAGAAAGAATTTCTCTAAAAACTACCGCATAACTGTACCAAGAGTAGAAATTTGATTTAGCAAAGATATGAAGAATTAAATTTATTTCCAAATGATTCAATAAGCATATTTGGAGTGTCTAATATGTTTCAGGAGCTACTCTAGATGCTGAGCATATCATAATATGGGGGGCATGTTTGGCGCATGCGGAAGGTGGTGAGCCAGTTAGTTGATTACACCTAAATATGCAATTGGTTTCTATGTAATCAGAGATTACAACTGATAGTCTTTGATAAATTCTGGAGAACATGAATCTGAAGCTTCTAGGAATTACCTGGAATGGATTGAAATTCCAGATAAGACCCAGTAACTGACATAAAGACCAAGGCCTCCTTTAATTTAGAAATTCACATAGGCTCAGAGTAGCCATTTATCTGCATATAACATCAATTGAACCCACTTATACCTATACCTCTTATACATGCTTCTTCTATTTACACTTTTTATATCCTTCTTGTCTATTCCTAAACTTAGATTCTTTAATTCAGGTTCATTACCAGTAGTCTTACTTCATTATCTCTATTACTTTCATTTTATTTGGTCCTAGCAAGGCAGGGTCCATACCACACCCTAGTTAAATTAAACTAGTCACCAATTACATGGTGTTATGAGTTGAATTAGGTCCCCTTAATAGTCATATGTCGAAGCCTTAACCTTCAACAGGGCCTTTAAGAAGACAGGGCCTTTAAGGAGGGCCTTTGAGGAGGAGACAGGGCCTTAAAAGGGGAAATCAGGTTAAATAAGGTCATAAGGGTAGACTCTTAATTCAACATGACTGATGTCTTTATAAGAAGAGAGAGAAAAAAAAAGAAAAACACACACAAATTAATATTAGTGCATTATCTTTGTGTATTTTTTTTGGTCTACTAAAAAAGTTGATGGATTATTTTTAGATTGCTTCATTATGTTACATGATGTTTTAATAACAATTAATTCAGGAATCTGTAAAATTCTTCAAATGCAACTCTTAAGATTGTATGAAATTACAAATGTCTATAAATTTTGAAATTGTGACATATAACTCATTTTCTAAAAATGAACAAAAAAGGATATGTTAAATTAGTGTGTACATTTTCATGTAGAAGAATAAGCAAAAGGCTGATTGGCACTTGCAGAGTTATATGCATTGATCAAGATGGTATATACCCTTATATCTTTATTTATTTGAACAGTCTTACAAGTAAATTGTACATATTTTCATGACTACTTTGTACAATAATATCACATAACTATTACTTATACCACTAAAACAAATTTAACTGACAGATGAAACAGCAGCAAAAGCTCTTGAGGTTTCCAGATAAATAATTTACAAAATGACTACATGTTTACTCCATGGACTTTAATGGTATTTCTCCCATTTAAAATATACATAATAAATACGTGAAGTTAGTTTTTCCAAATGTGTACATGAGTCTGGGAGCAATATTTTAAAAATATAATCAGAAAAATCACCCAATATATACTTATCCAATCTCAAGTAGTTGTTTCTGCACATTTTTTCCTTTCAAATTTCTTACGGGGATAATGTAGAATGCAAAGCTCTCCAAAAACCATTTTCATATTATAATAAGATTGAGTAAACTCAATACAAAGATTGACATTATGCATATAAAGTGTTAATATTATACTAGAACCTATGAAAAACCAGAGATTTCAATTTTTTGAAACATCTCTCTCTTACTTACCCAAATACCTGTCCCCAGAATTAATTCAAGCACATGTAAAACTGAACCACATCTCCTTCAGTTCCTGGATACTGAAAGAGATTGAAGTATATCTAGTACCAGAACCATAAAAGGGAATGATCTAGGCAGGTTATTTAATTTAGCATCCAGACCTCAGCTAAAATGTTTAGATTGGTTAATTGTTTTCTTGTTATATTTCCCAAGGTATTTTCTCTGCATTTTATATTATGATGCTCAAGAAATTCTCATTTTTTTCTGAACAGAGAGTCCCTCCTAATTTATTATTATTATTTTTGGAAAAGCAATGTTTTAAAACAGAAACGAAGTGAGTATATATAGTTAAGGTTAGTTTTCTACCCTGAAGGGAAATAAATATGTGAGAATATCAAGAAGAGAGCTTTCCTGGCAAATGACTGTACAAGTGCACCGTTATGGACTGCTCAAAGATCCTTGTCAGAGCCGCTGAGAGGGCATTGATATGTAGCCCACTTTTCACTTGCCAAGCTATGTGGCCTCATACACTACAGGACTGCCTGGACTGCTTCAACCTCATGAAGGGAGGCCTTTTTCTTTTTCTTTTTTTTGGTCATGGAGCAATTATCTGCTAGCCATGCCAAGAGCCTCAAGACTATGTCCATCTAGAGGAGGTGTCTATTTTAAACCTCATTTCAGAATCTCTACTAAGAGAATGTTGGTAGCAAAGGCCCCGGCATGCCATGTCTGTTTGTATGCATTTAGGAAGGGAAAGGTGAGTAAAATGAAAGCAGGAGTAAAAGGCTGCGTAAGTAGCTCAGCATGATCTAGTTTGAGCATGGTTTATCTTGAAAGGATTATCAATTAATTAGCTATTAAAAAGTGCTGAGCATAGAAAACACAGAATTGTCTATGGATCAAAACAAAAAACAAAAACAAGTAGACATGACAACCTTTTTTCCAAAAATTCATCGAATAGTGGAGATCATTATTTGGGCATTTCAGAATTTTAATTCTGAGAAAGAGAAAAGAAATACGAGGGAGGGAGAAGAGGAGGAGGGAGAGAGAGAAGGAAAGAAGGGAGGAAGGAAGGAAGGAAGGAAGGAAGGAAGGAAGGAAGGAAGGAAGAAGACAGGAAGAAAGGAAGGAAGGAAGGAGGAAGGGACTCAATTTGATAACGTTTTAGTAGCAGTGGAATTTCAAATTTAGGATAGACTTTTGAGATCACTGAAAACATTTTTATTTCACAAAGAAAAACAAACATTGGGGCGCCTGGGTGGCTCAGTCCGTTAAGCGTCCGACTTCAGCTCAGGTCACGATCTCGCGGTCCGTGAGTTCAAGCCCCGCGTCGGGCTCTGGGCTGATGGCTCGGAGCCTGGAGCCTGCTTCCGATTCTGTGTCTCCCTCTCTCTCTGCCCCTCCCCCGTTCATGCTCTGTCTCTCTCTGTCTCAAAAATAAATAAACATTAAAAAAAACTGATAAAAAAAAAGAAAAACAAACAAGTAAACAAATAAGGATATTATGAGCTTTCCAGGCTAGTTAAATGGGGAAAAAAAGTTTCATATTCAAAAGTGCCATTCTATTGTTCTTTCCTATATGCCTTTATAATAATTGCTATATCAATCAACTAATTTTTAAAAAATGTTTATTTATTTATTTTTGAGAGAGAGAGAGGGAGAGAGCATGAGCAGAGGAGGTGCAGAGAGCAAGGGAGGCAGAGAATCCCAAGCAGGTTTCACTCTGTCAGCACAGAGCCCAATGCAGGGGGGCTGGAATTCATGAATGGTGAGATCATGACCTGAGCCAAAATCAGGAGTCAGACGCTTAACTGACTGAGCCACCCAGGTGTCCCAAATCAGTCAACTCTTTACACATATCAATTCTCAAAAGGTTGGTACTTTATGTATCATCATTTTACAGATGAGGACACTAAAGCACAAATGATCTAAGTGACCTAAAATCACACAACTTGATTAGGAGGATTAGTCCTAAAGGTTGACTGAAGAAGAATTGGAGGCCAGACAGTGACATGCCAGAGCCTATGGACTTACACTTCACACCTGAGTAATTTCCTTAAAGCTTATTTGAAGAATTAGGACATTAACACATAAAATGAAAAAAATAATTCAAAGTGATGCCTTATAAGACTAATGTTTGTGATATCTGTACAAAGGTTCTGAGAAAAAAGAATGCTACATGAGTGACACTAAACAGAAAAGACACTCTACAAGGGGCTTAAGTTGGACCTTGACAATGGAAAGGGTTTGAGTTGGTAAATGGTATATATTGGTAAAAGAGGAGAGCATTCTGAGTAAGGAAATGACCTATAAAAGAGTCAGGCATTATAAAACTGTGTGTGTGTGTGTGTGTGTGTGTGTGTGTGTGTTGTGTGTTGTGTGGTGTGTGTGTGTGTGTGTGGGTGTGTGTGATGCCCAGAGTGGAATTCAACTCAGGGCTTGAACTCATGACTTTCAGATCAAGACCTGAGCTGAGATCAAGAGTAGGGTTTTTAACTTACTGAGCAACCCAGTGTCCCTATCAAAGTGTATTTAGAAAAAATGAGGTCACATAGAAAATTTTAAATTCCAACTAGAGGTCTTTCCTCTTTCTTGCTTTCTTGCTTTCTTGCTTTCTTGCTTGCGACAACAGATGCAGTGAGAATCAAATGGTTAATAAACAGAAGATATATAATGAGTCATGGCCTTGGTCTGGCAGTGCTATTTGGTTTTGATTGAAATATAATCTATAAAAGAAGATGGAGCTAAATTTTTACAGTTGTTCAGCAGAAATACCTTATAAAAGATATTTGTTAATGTCTTCCTGAGATTATGCTTCTTTATTATGATAGTTTCACCATATTTTTGAACATTAAATGCAATGAACTCAGAAATGATAGAAAATGACATCATTCAAAACTGTCACTGTGAATTAGCAAGAGCCACTGGCCAAATCAGATAGCACGCACATGGGTAAAGAAAAATTAATATGAGCCAAATGGGCTTTTAAAATAAGCAGAATCAGACAGTGGAAGTTTCAACTTGATTGAGTATAGTGAAAATCATAGCAATTGTTTTTTTTAGTGTGAATGGTAATGTTCTCCACTCTGGGTGCCTTGACCAGTTTTTAAATCCAGTGTTCATTGGATTATGTTTTTTAAAAACCTATAATGTATACTTGGTAAATAACACTGAATTCAATATTTTTGACAGTAGATAGTACTTGTCTTAATGGAAAAAGTAAAAATCAAGTATTATTTTGAAGTCCTACAAATAACACAAATTACAAAGTAGTATAGCCACATGTATGTGGCTGTTAAGAATTTAAAGTATGTGTTTTAATGCCTATGAAAATGTTTGTCTGACTCAGAAAACTTGTTTTGGCATAATCTACTCTGGTTACATTAAGAATAATGAACAGAGACCTTGCCTCAGTAATTCCAACTTATTTTTAAAGTACAGTAAAACCTTCGATAGTGAGTAACTTGTTCTAGCGAGTGTTTCGCAAGAGGAGCAAACATTTCTAATAAATTTTAACTTGATAAATGAGCGATGCCAAAAGTCTAGAGTTGATTACTGGATGAACTGATGGATCTACATTGAGGGCAACAGCACCACCTGAATAAGGCCATAGCAGTGCGAGTGATGACCCTGTTTCACGATGCAATGTCACATTTCCACGAAATCCTCAAAAGGAGGCAAAAGTAAGTGTCATTCATTAGATAGCTTCCTTGTTAAAGTTGCATGAAAAGAAAAAAGATTCCATTCAGTCAATGATTAGCAGTGATTCTGTGATAGTGAAAGTTGTCCTACACAATAACCCTCCTCTCTCTTGTCTCCAGAACACCAGCCACGAAGGCTTTCAAAGGTAAGTGTGGGTTAATTTGTTTATTTTTCTTAATATTTTGTATTTGCTTTATTATTTTGCATTATATTACAGTTTTGTAATCATTTTTATATGAATATTTTTGAGCTATGGAACAAATCATCTGAGTTTCCATTATTTCTTATGGGGAAATTCGCTTTGATATACAAAATGCTTTGAATTACATGCATGTTTCCTGAATGAATTATGCTTATAAACAAAGGTTTTACTGTATAATTATTAAACTATCATTTAAAATATATGTTAGCAATTTAACATCTACCGAAAGTGTATTTGTGTAAATTATTTTTGCTTACCAAGAAAATGTGCTAATTGTTTCATTACAATTTTTAGATGTAGAAACATAATTTTAGAATATAAAAGTGTTTAACATAAAATGCAAATAACTTAAAAGATTTAGGTACAGATCATCTGGGATATTCCTAGCAAGCTAATGAGAGAATTATCTATTTAATTAGAGAATTGGCAAGCATCAATTTAGCATGCGTCAGAATTATCTAGAAGGCTTGTCAAAATACACATTTCAGAGCTCCACCTCCAGTTTCTGATTCAATAGATCTGGGATGGGGCTCAAGAACTTGCATTTCTTTTCTTTTTTTTTAATGTTTTTATTTATTTTTGAGACAGAGAAAGACAGAGCATGAGCAGGGAAGGGGCAGAGAGAGAGGGAGACACAGAATTGGAAGCAGGTTCCAGGCTCTGAGCCATCAGCACAGAGCCCGATGCGGGGCTTGAACTCACAGACTGTGAGATCATGACCTGAGCCAAAGTTAGACGCTCAACCGACTGAGCCACCCAGGCGCCCCAAGAACTTGCAAGTTCTCCAAATAACTCTTCTAGAATAACTCTTCTAGAGCATGTAAAATCTTAATATGTACTCTGAAAAGAAGAAAAATAAAAGGGTAAATGTCTTTAATTCTTAGTTCCTCCCTCATAAAATAAAGATGATTCTTAAATTACAGACTATGTGTATGAGTGTTACATAAATATACATTTGCTTTGTAAATTCTATACCATATACAAATGGCAGTTACCCAATTAATTATTTAGAGCCCAGAATTTCATATAGAAGCAAAGATATTAATGTTGGCTAAATATTTGATATAGCTCACCAAAATCTTCTCAACATATTTTGTTTAAAAAGGCTGTTCAACATATTTAAATGTAAAAACTCTTTCAACTCATCTATAGTGCTCCCCCATGGGTAACCATGCTCTAATATATTTCTTCCTAGGGAGTTTTTTAGTCTGTTAAACTTCCAACAGAACCCATCACAATTTCTTAGACTAATTTCTCAAAAATGTTGTTGAATTGAATACACATACATCTTTTGAAAAGAATAATCAAATAAGTTGAACACTTATTTTTAATTTATTTTTCATATTGTTATTTGAAGGGAAAAAAACTGTTGTTAGATTAGGAGGAAGTAGATAGTTACTCTTGAGTTTCTGTAAAGTCTTCTTAGCGCTTTGAAAGGCTTTGAAGCTGATGCCAATATTACCTTATTATATCTAATTTCACATCAAAACTTCCATTTTTCCCTAACTGATGAGTTATCAGTACTATTACTGCAACTTTCAGACATGATTAGATACTGACTGGATCCCAAAATTGGCGATACTCACACAACTTTCACCCCGAATGCTCAGCAACTTCTTCAATATCCAAAGAAAATTGCTTTTAAAAATATTTCTTGGATTCCTTTTTATTGATTTTGTTTCTGTTTTCATTTTTGTTTTAGTGCTGAAACCTGGGACGGATTCTTGTTTTTAACTCTACTTTATTTGACTTAAGGTCTACAGTTTTTACTCTGATTTCATTAGTAATGAGTACTCTTGGCTCTCTAACTGGACAAAGTATACAGGTGCTAGCAAGATCGTGCCCCTTAAGCTATGAGTCTTCCATCCACCAGGCTTAGTCAAAAGCAGACTCTTCAGTCTTTTGGCCTATACCTTGGTTAGGCTTATATTTCAGGACAGTGTCAAAAGCATTGTGTTGGTTACAAAAATGAAGAGGGCCTGGTCCTCTAAACTCTTACCAGATAGAAGAGTGTTCTGACCTCTGTTTCCTACATAACTTTCTAAGCCATCAGGGAAACCACTCTTGGCCCTCAGTGGGGCACTAGGAGCTGTAGAGTGAAGTTCTTCCATGTCGGAGATAAGGGACTCAGTGCACTCCAATAAGGCGGGGAACTACATTTGAAGGGCTCATCTTCCAAGTAGCTTTCCTACTAATTAAAGATAGAAGTAGAGCCTGTATAAGAACTTAATATTTTAACTATTGGCTGGTCAACATTGTAGCTATACAACCTGTTTATAAATTTGCTGCTGTAAAGATTTCCCTTCTTTTCCCCCTAACTTCTAACCAGCATAGTTTTAAAACTAATAAAAATAATATTATGTTCAGGTTAAAAAGATCAGCATCATGATCAATGAAAGAAACATAAATATATTTTAAAACATAAATATAGTGGACATCACATTTTTATTGCTATAATTACTTAAATTATTTTTTCTGATATTTTATTATGAACATTTTCAAACATACCACAGTTGAAAGAATTGTACAGTGAATACCCATATATTATCACCTAGATTCTAGGTGATTTTACTAGCATTTTGCCGTATTTGCTGTGTCGTATGTCTACACAGCTATCCAGCTTTTTGTCTCTTAATCATCCTATTTTATTTGGATGCATTTCAAAGTTATTTCAACTTTTAAAAACCATATAACATTTATCCAGTTATCAGTGATTACTTACATTATGCAAAAATTAGTAGATCTTCAAAATTCCAACATCCAGGGATTATTACTGATAGGCTAATATTTCCTTATACCTACATAGAAAATACATTTAATATATTTGGAACTTTCAATGCAAAATATTTATAATCTACTGTTCTTTACTTAAGGCTGTGTCATATTCATTCAATTGATTATTTTTCTAAATATGGTTGTTATGAATTTTCCAATATATACATATATATATATGTATATACATATATATATATATATATATACACACACACACTTTGGTCAATTCAATCAATTGTTTAACTGGGGGTATGTAGATTACCTCCCTGTTTTTATTATTAATCACCTCACATTGTTGTAAATGATCTTGTAGGCAATACTTTTATATGGCTTTTATGGTTTCCTTGTGATATATTCCTGTTACCAAATTCCTTTTGACATAGACTTTCCAATATTTTTTTGCCAGGAAGTTGCATCAGTGGAGATGTGTGGTTGTTTTCTGCCCCACATTTTGACCAACATTAAGTGTTGGTTGTTTTCGAATTGCCATATTGATACATAAAAATAATAGCCTCATTTGGTTGATTTGTGCTCTTTGTTTCTTTACTTACAAGTAATGTTAACTATAGCCTGCATGTTTACTGTCTCTGAATATTTTCTTTGACAAAATATAACATTTTTCTATGTGTGTGCTTACACTTGTGTGTCAATGTGTATGTGTGCATGTGTTGCAGTGGTTGTAGCTGCTCTGTATGGAGGAAAGGTCACTTTGGCACGCGTAATGCACATTTTCTCATTGTATCATGTCTTTTATGTTAATGTTTAATATTTTGATCTTTTAACCTGTCACATAATCTTAATAGTTATATTTCTTAAAATGTCTTTCCTTTTTTCAGAAAATATCATGGGTCTATATACTTTTAAAACATTTATGTTTACATTTTTTACATTTAACTGCATCAACTAACTGCTGATTATCTTGTGTGGTGTGAGTTAGTTCTACTAACTAAAACCTAGTGCATTTCTCTTCTCGAGAAGACAATCTGTCCTCTGTGTTGATATTTGGCACTCAACATTGCATTGCTTTTTGCATATGCCTAAGTTTTATTTCTTCCTATTTGAAAAAGCCACATTTTTCAATGTCTGATTGGTCCTCTTCATCATTTTATACTTGAAACACATGCTTTTCAAGTTTGTCCACCATTTGGGATTGATAACCAGGTTGTTGACCAAAATTTCTTTAAGCTACTCGCATTATTTATGTTGGTCAATATATGGCATTTTGGTGCGCTATGGGAAATACATGTGTGTATTTCAAAAAGCTTTTATCACATTGTACCTGACCTTTCACTTCTATAATAACCACTCACAACTCCTTTAAGCAACTCAACCTGTTTCAATTGATTGCACAAAAAAAGCTGCCTTTTAAAGCTACTGTTTTTCTTCCTTTTATCCTCTAACCTTGATATTCCAAACTATTGTCATACTAAATTATGTATTAAATTAGAGTGAGTTGTTGAGAATTTAGAATTCTCTATATTCTATATTTTTTTTAACCCTTTGTTAGACTCCCCCAAATTCACTTCAAAGAGTAGAAATCCCAGTGACCTTTTTAATCACTATTATGGTTTTTCATTTTATTCTTAAGTTTATATTTAAATTTCAGTTAGCATACACTGCAATATTAGTTTCAGGCATACAATGCAGTAACTCAACACTTCCATACAACAACATGTGCTCATCACAACAGATCAGTCCTTAATCCCCATCACCTATTTAACCCACCCCCGCCCATCTCCCCTCTGGTAACCATCAGTTTGTCCTCTACAGTTGAGTCTGTTTCTTGTTTGCCTCCCTCCCTCTTCCCCCCACCCCCTTTGCTCGTTTGTTCTGTTTTTTAAATTCCACATATGCATGAAATCATATGGTATTTGTCTTTCTCTGACTGACTTCTTTTACTTAGCATAATGCTCTCTTAGCTCCATCCATGTCAATCACTGTTATGTTTTAATGGTATGTATTAATTGAAGAGGGAAAGAAAATAAAAAGCAATTCACATGATCATACTACACATAGAATTATCATCCAACTAATAAATAAATTATAAATAACAGAGAACAGAATATATTGAGATACTGACTAAAGTCTTTTGCTGGCTCCTTTCTTTTGAGACTCACCATTTAATCTGTTCTTTCTTGTTCATAGTTTACTGTTGCTGTGTGTGCGTGCGTGCGTGCGTGTGTGTGAATGTAATATGCTTTTCTTAACTGATCAACTTCAACTGGGCTTCCGCCCTGTTACCTCTGTGTTGTATAATTTTAATTTGCCGACAGTCAATAGGATATACAAATTAAAATTCTTAGTTATCAAAGAAATATAAAAATTATAATTTGAAAATTGCCACTTAGAAAAAGAACGTAGGAAAAAATGTGTACACGCCCATTCAACTTCTTATCTGTTGGCCGTGCTGTCTGCACAAAAACCTACTCACCAATGGAACAGCGAAGTCAGGTAACAGCACATTCTTGTTAAAATTTCCTAGACACATTGGCCTTGTGGGTACCATTGTTTATGCCTAACTAGATTTTGGGCATCTCCACATAATTGGAAAATTAAAGAATGATTTGTGATGCTACTATGCTATTACTTATCTCATTGCATGGTATCATTACCAATATTTAAAAATGCTTCTAGTGTTCTTAAACATGTAGTTTACTAAGCTCATTTTTAACTTTTTGGTAATTAATTATTCGAAGTTTTCTGGATAGACAATCTGCCTTTACTACCTATTCTTTTTCTTTTAGTGGTTATATTATTCTTCATTTGCAAGAAATAACACCTCGTTCCCTCTGACTGCCCTGGAACCAGATAGCATAAGCAAAATGAGGTCTTGGCTGTATTGAAATGGGACCCCAGCTGTATTTGTTGTTTCAATGTTTATTTATTTTCAGAGAGAGAAAACAGGAAAGGGGCAGAGAGAGAGGGAGAGAGAGAGAATCCCAAGCAGGCTCCATGCTGCCAGCACAGAGCTCAATGCCAGGCTCAAACCCATGAATCATGACCTGAGCTGAAACGTACAGTTGGATGCTTAACTGAGTGAGCCTCCCACATGCCCATTTAACACTGTGTGATATATCATTGTTCATTCCCTTTCTTTTATGTAATTTTGTTTTAGATTTACCTCTTATAGATAGTATATAGGTGAATTTCTGAATTTTGAATGAAGCTAAAATTTGAAACTTAACAACTTAACACCATATTAATTTTCATAACGATACGTGTAACATATAATGTATGCCACATATTCATGTCTTCTATTTTGTATAATTTCCATGCTTATTTTCAGGAATCAAATTTGGGTCAAATATTGGTTTCTTTATTCTTTATGATATGATTAAAATTGATCCTGAATATTATTACTTTAGTGATTACCCTTTCGTTAAAATCTTAAAACAATGGTTCTCTACTTACTAGGTCCTGAATGAAATACTAACTAAATTTCTGTTTATGTGAGCTTCCCACTGTCCTCATCCATTTCCTGGTATTGTTTGTTACACTTAGATTTTTCAGATGCAGAGGAATACATTATTTTTTTTAATTTTTATATTATTCACCTTTTATTTTCACATCTAAATTCTGTTCTGAAGCTATATATATAAAACTGAACTTAACTAAATATATGGTTGTTTTCAGTGATTATTACTAGTCCTTTTCCAGTACAGCTTTTCCACTTTTCATCTTATTTAGGTTTCTTTCCCAATAAGTTACACTGAATCTTTGAGACTTTATTCAGGAAAAGTATTCAGGTGAAATACTTTCTGAATCCTTATGTAAATCAAAAAATTTGATTAATTATCCTGCTAACAACAACTTCATAGAACCTTGAAAATTGAGTCATCATTTTCTCCTTTGGTGAATTCATTGTCTTCTGACATCTAATGTTGTAAAAGATAAGTCTCAAACAAGCTTAATTTTTATTCTTTTAAGGGTAGCTTTTTCGCTTCTTTATGGTTTTTTTTTTTAATTCTTGAATTTCAGATGCTGTAACTGGTATATGTATATTTTCATTCTCTGCATAAACTGAAGACGAGTATTTATTAAGATTAGTAAATTTTTGTCTCATGACTTTTTTACTTCTATTTTTTCTTTAAAATTTAATATTTTTAAATTTAAAAATATTTATTTATTTTTGAGAGAGACAGAACATGAGTGGGGGAGGGACAGAGAGAGAGAGAGGGAGACACAGGATCTGAAGTCGGCTCCAGGCTCTGAGCTGTCGGCACAGAGCCCAACACATGGCTCGAACTGACGAACTGAGAGATCTTGACCTTAGCTGAAGTCGAACGCTTAACTGAGCTACCCAGGCACCCCTATTTTATTTTTTCTAGTCTTTTGTTTAGGAACACCAACTTATAAGTGCTTACACTATCTTCCTTTATTCCTGTAGTTTTTTTATCATTACTTAAATATTTTTATTACTATTTACAAGTTCTACTTTTATTTTTACTATATTCTTTGATTATCTGCAGTTTTTCTATTATGTTTTGGTTTTCTTTAGCCTTGTTTCTATTATTAATGTTTCTAATATTATTTCAAATCCACTTACAGAATGTTTTAAGAAGTTACAAAAGAGTAGAAAACTCTAAAAAATAAAGAAGATTCCTTTAGCTAAAATATACCAGATTTGTATGTTTTATTAATTATACAATTATACTTAATTCATTTTGGTCTATGTTCATTTAGATTTACTATTTGACTTTACTAATATTTTTTTTCTCATGGTTACTTGTTACTCCAATTCGTTCTACTTTCACTTTTTTTCTTGCTTCCTGTTCAAACTGAGAGAGGCAGTCAGAAAAGATAAATGCTCATTACATCATCCCTCCGAAATCATTATTTGGCTGGGTAAAAAAAAAAAAAAAAAAAGAAAAGAAAAAGAAAAAAAGTTTATTTGTTTTCTTTCCCCAAAATGATTTTTTTTTTGTTGTTTTTGTTTTTTCCCCCATTATGTTTTTAACACTATCATTCTACTGTATTTTGGCATATTGGTTGCTGGTGAGAAATCTGCTGTTGGGTTATTGCCATTCTGTGTAACATCTTCCTTTCCTGTGGCTTTTAGAGGATTTTTGTTTGGCTGGTTAGTTGGTTTGTTGTTGTTGTTGTTGTTTTTATTTCTGATATTCTGCAATTTTGTTATGATGTAGCCAGATGTGGAATGAACATGATTATTCTACCTTTAGGCTTTTTCAATATGAATAATATCTCAGTAGGGACAATTCTTAGCCTAAACCCTTTGGATATTGCCCACTCAAGATGTATCCCCATTCTCTTCTTCTGAAATGTTAGACATGAAATGGAACTTCCTAACTAACCTTACATATATCTGAATTTTTCTTTCAGATTTCCCATCTCTTTGTGGTACATTATTGCAAGGATTCCAGCTTCTGTTTTCTAACCTAATCACCATTTCTTTAGTTGCTTCTAGATGACCTTAAAGCTCATTTATTATTTTTAAAAATATTTTATTTTTATTTCTAATATGCTTTTTATTTCTAATATTTCTAATAAATTATTTTTCATAGAAACCTATACTTTTTAAAATAATAATTTCTTACTTTTTACTTGTTTGTTTTTCTTATTTCATAGGACTATTCCCTCTTTCATAACTAAGAAATTTTAAGTAGTCTATTGGAAAGTCCTTTCCCAAATTGTTTCATTATCATCATTTCCTTGGATATGAATTTATTAAAATTGTTGGGCCCATTTCAGGTGGCTTTAATTCCTCATGTGGCTTTAATTCATTTTAGTGATTTCATCTTCTCAAGGAGTTTCCTCCAGTGTGCTCCCCCCATACTAGGTTTTAGAGTCTTCGACAGCACAGGTATACCAAGGGTACAGAGGGGCGATTCTACCTCTCCCCCAGGCTGGTAGATGGTATTCTAGGTTCTATCTGTAAATAGACTTTCGTATGGGCACCTGCAGTTCTAACTACCCAGCACGTAGGATGTGTTCTCGGCCCCACCCTCGCAGGGGCTTTGAGACCTCACTGAAAGACTTATTTTCAGCTCTGGTTTCCAATGAGTAGTGTAGCTGTATGGTCCTTATTTACACCATGGGTTCCTTCTCTGTTTCTGGTCTGCAGAGATTTCTCTGTAGCAAATCAGCTATGCATTTATATATTATTGTTGTATTCTATCCATTATTTTCTATGTGTTTGGAGTAGGAAGATGTGATCAAACTGCTGTTTGACCTAGAATTGCTATCACATTGAATTTTTTGTTAAGAAAATATATATTTACTTATCTCGTTTCATTTTCTCTCTCTTTTAAAGTGTTTCTTATTTGTATTTTTGAGAAAGAGAGAGAAACAGTGAGCAGGGAGGGGCAGAGAGAGAGGGAGACAGAGAATCCCAAGCAGGCTCCACACTGTCAGCATGGAGCTGGGTGCAGGGCTCAAACTCACAAACCAAACCATGAGATCATGATCTGAGCCCAAATCAAGAGTCAGATGCTTAACCAACTGAGCCACCCAGGCGTCCCTCTCTGTCTTTTTTAATATTTTTCTCAAACTAAGCATTTTTCCATTGGGCTTTTTCAGTGTAAAGAATATTTCAATGTAAACATATCATCTAAAAATACTTTGAATTTTTAAATTATTTTATAAGCATACTTAATAAAAGAAAAACTTTAAAATGTCTGTAGAACTCTTTTTAAAGTATATGGCTTGCTTATATATTTAGCTATGAGGTAGCTCATTTATTTTGCCAAAAAATATGATTTTTAAATTTTTTTCTCAACATCAAACACCAATTTTACATTTGCAATTTCAAATAAAGGATTATTTTTAAGATACATAAAAGTTCTAGAAACAGGTATTTAGTGTGCTGGCCCTGGGTACATTAGTTCAGTTTAGAATGGCAATTTGAATTCCTCTACAATGATACTAACAGGTGTGACAATGTTCTTGGTTGTTGGTAACACTGATATTGCAATTAAGTAATGTCAAATCTGCAAAACAATAAGCATAGACCACCCATGGCAAAAACATTTAATTTAAAACACAATTTGTTGCAGTTCTAAAAACGGAAAGTTATATTTTAAGTCATAATAATTTAATGTTAAATTGCCAAAATAGCTGAAAAGCTTATATTGGATAGTAGTGACTATTCTATTCATGCATTACATGTGCACAGGAGTGCTATGATAAATACATTTAAATATGCTTAATGCTCCAAAACCTGCAAAGGCAATTAGTGGCAATAAAATTTGTATTGAATTTGGATAAATTTTAGACAATTAGCCATCTTCTAAATGTGATTTTAGCCAAGTAATCCAATGGGACACATGACTTATCCACATTTATTACTCATTAGAGGAGAGTAATTCCTGTCATATCTGAACATCAAGGGATTCATTGTCATAAATTCAGATCAGCTAATGGACTCTGTAACCCTTTTTGCCCAAGTACAAATCCCTAGGTAAAACATGAAATACAAATTGATCACAGATATGCTCTCATATAGATTGGATGTGTACACATTCGTGAAAATTTCCAGCTTATATATTCTAATACTTTTACAGTTTATATTCTAATACTTTAACAGTATATATATATATATATATACTCTGTGAATTATATAAACTCACTTAGTACATGTATTCATCTTATATACATATATATATACATATACATATACACACATACACATACACACACAAGAAAATGACAATATTTCTTCTTTTTTAAAGTCTATTTATTTATTTTGAGGGGTTGGATGCAGCGAGACAGGGAGAGAGAATTATAATCAGCCTCCATGCTGTCAGTGCAGAGCTCAACTCGGGGCTTGAACTCACAAACTGTGAGATCATGATCTGAGGTGAAACCAAGAGTGGGATGCTTAACCGACTGAGCCACCCAGGTGCCCAACAATATTTCCTCTTAATATACCCCTGTCTGTTTGTGGCCGGAAGGCTCTAGGTATTTTATATATTCTATGTAAATGTAAATCGTATACATACAAACACTCAGATTTTTTCAAATGAGTAGCACACATTGTACAAAAATGGCTCAGGGTTACTTATTGCCTGCCCACGAGTCTGGAAAATGACTCCCAGAACACAAATAGTATAAACTCTGACCCATTTCTTTTCCCCTTAGTATTGCTTCTTTTCTGATAATGTGCCACATTGTCTTAAGGAGCAGAATGCTCTCCCCCAAGATTGTTCTGATGCCCGTCTACCAAAAAAGACACAAACAGGCTCCAGGAAGTCACACATTTTCTTCTGGAGCACAGGTCATTTCTGTTTACACACGGGCCCCTTTTTCTCATCTGTCTCTGAGGTGCTGATGCCTTGGAGATGGCAGCTTGCCGCCTTATTTCCCAGCAATGACATTTGCTGTCAGCAGCAGAAATGGCGAGCTGGGTCTGATTTTATGAGAATTGGCTTGTGGCTTTCCATCAAATTTAAACCACACTGTGTTCATGAGTGTGGAAGGAACTTAATAGAACTTATTATTTTATGCTTTTGACTCTATGATACTGTCTGCCGTATCCTTTGGAGATTTTCAAAGTATAAGAAAAAAAATCATTTATTATCTTCTTTTACTCATGATTTTTATCCTTGTAACACCTTCAAAATGATGTTTCAGTTTAATTTTTTTGGTGTTTCACTCAAATTGATGTTTAGCCATCAGTGATCCCTGTGAAGTTTTGTGAGGATTGACACAAACTAAGGGAAGTTCAAAAATCTTAGTAAACTCAAGCAATACACACACACACACACACACACACACACACGTGTGTGTGTGTGTGTGTATGTGCATGTGTGTATATATATAATAAATTTTAAGACATTATATCATATATATATATACCTATATATACCTATATATATACATATATATACACACACATATATATACCATAAATTTTAAGATATTAAAGTTACTTCTCTTACAAAAATAAACATAATGCTATTACAAAATATTAATCAAATGTGACAGAACTCCTTCTATGCACAAATTGAGGAAAGTTCCAGATGTATGATAAGGAATAGGAATGACCAATCGGAAGCCCCAGCAGAGTTGTCCTGGTTTCTTGGTACTGCTATAATCATAAGTCAATTTAGTTTTTTCTTTGAAAAAGAATAATACGGTCTTAAATTTCCAAGAATGAGAAAATGGAAAATGTTGTGTATCATCTGTTCTTCCCAATAAAATTCACAAATCCATGTGATTTTTCTCAAAATCTCCAACACTTCAAAGAAGACCAGCACATTGTAGGTCCTTGATGAATAGATATCAAGTAAATGAATGAAAGGGTAAATAAATAAATTATAGTTTTGTAGCTTCTGACATCTTAAAAGTTCTTTCACCCTTTTATGTAATCAAACTAAACTAAATTTTCTATATAATTTTCTACATAATTTCTTAATTTTATTTCCTATTTAATCCTTCCCAAATAAATATTGATTTCAATATCTACATAATTTCTTAATTTTATTTCCTATTTAATCCTTCCCAGATAAATATTGATGGAAATTTTGAATAGTAGTTTGGAGAATAATAAGATATATCATGGGGAAAATGATAATTAATTATTAAATTGATTTTATGAAAAGAATAATTAATTATGATGTTGATTATAAAATAAATGAGTTATGCAAATATTACTGGACAAGAGTGATATGAATTCAGGAAAACAGACTTCATAAAAATAGTAAAAGGTGAGTGAACTAGGTTGGGAAAAATAGATAAAATTTTTCCCAACCTAGGGGAAGTCCCCTTT
This sequence comes from Felis catus, assembly GCF_018350175.1. Lineage (NCBI taxonomy): Eukaryota > Metazoa > Chordata > Mammalia > Carnivora > Felidae > Felis > Felis catus. The sequence continues at coordinate 200,881,920 of NC_058368.1, read as the reverse complement.
CCATGTAGGAAGGGGACTGAGTACATGTAAAGTTTTATAAACAAAAATTCAGTTCTAGAGAAGAGCAATTAGGGGTCAGCCAAGAGAACTTTTTGCTTAAAATTGAGGATTATGAAGGGAGGAAATGGTAATAAGTAAACTGAGAAAGATCTTTGTTAAGAAACAATCCAAAAAGAAGACCACTCTGATAAAGTTGTATGTGAGACACCCCCCCCCCCATATATATATATATATATATATATATATATATATTTGAAATGGAGAAAAATCTTTGGTACAGAGTACTTCCAAGGTAAGAGTAAGTGTCTTACTGGTGCTTCCTGGATAGCACGAGGACACTGGGTTTGAGGTGCAGGAATGGAAGTGCTAACAGGCTGGAAGACATTGTTGAACAAATTATCTGCTTTTTGCAATCACTACCTGTGCTGGCCACAAATGAGGGTGGCCTCAGAGATCATCTCATTTGGTCATCCTCAACCCTGGCTGCACATTAGAATCACCTGGGGAGCTTTAAATAATCACCAAGGCTTGAGCCCCACTCCCAAAGACACTGATTTACTATTAGCTTGCAGTGGGTCCTAGGCATTGGTGGTTTTAAAATCTCCCCAGGTGATTCTAATGTGCAGTCAGGGTTGAGAATCACCACTCCAGTTTCATGCCCTCTCCTTATAAATGAGAAAATTGAGACCCAGAGAAATTAAATGTGGCTCAGGGCCACAGATTTTAAGTGGTTAATTCTCATTCATCAATTCTGATTTAGCTCTAGGATTATCTTTTCCAGAGAAACTTCTCCAATGGATCAAGGGTACGTATATTTCCCATAATATTCTGTACATCACTGTCATGGCACATCATGTCTCTATTCCATCCCCTTCCTCACTTCTGGGACATCCCTTTAAGGACATCCCTTTAAGATGAAAAGAGCTACTGACTTTTTTTTTTTTTTAATCCAACTTTCCCCCACTCTCTAGTGCATTGTTCAGTAAACATTTAATAAATGAAAGACTAAGGAATATAAGCCAACCTCATCCTGGAGGATTTAATGTTCTTCCCAATGCCTTCTCCAGTGTTCCTGTTCTTCAGATGATGACTTCAAATTAAAGTGCAGAGAGAAACTCTTGGTTCAAGTCTTCTTCCTTTGAAGCTTAACGGGCTTGTTGACTGGCTAGCTATTTTCACCCACTCTCCTCATTTTCTTTTTTTTTTTTTTAATTTTTTTTTTAACATTTATTTATTTTTGGGACAGAGAGAGACAGAGTATGAACGGGGGAGGGGCAGAGAGAGAGGGAGACACAGAATCGGAAACAGACTCCAGGCTCTGAGCCATCAGCCCAGAGCCTGACGCGGGGCTCGAACTCACGGACCGCGAGATCGTGACCTGGCTGAAGTCGGACGCTTAACCGACTGCGCCACCCAGGCGCCCCTCTCCTCATTTTCTACAGAATAAATTTTAGAGTCCATGCATGGCATTCAATGTTCTGAACAACAAAGTCACAGACTGCTTTTCTAAATTTACATTCTAGAATACATCTTCAAATTATTTCATATTCTTTCCCCCCAAAAAGGTGTATATGCTCTCTGGTCAATTGTCTTTTCCTTTTCCTGGAATTCCCTTCCCCCTGCCCCTTTTCCATCCAACTAAGACCCATCCATCCTTTAAATTGCAGCTCAAATATCACTTCCTCTGTGTAACCTTTCCCTGACCTCTCAGACAGAACAGATAACTTCCTATTTCATGCTCCCTTAGCACTTGGGACATTGTGCTGCAGTCAGTGTGTGCCCCTCCTCCACACAGCCCTGAGCAATGAATGTCTCTGAGAGGAGAGGCCTTCATGATTTTATTTATTTCTATATTCCCAGCTCTTGGTACAACGATAACATACTTGGTACCTAATAAAAGTTTGTTGATTAAAGGTAATCAACAGGTAAATAGGTAAAAGCCTGTTCATTTTTTTTCTCATGTGTTCTCTGCATTTGAAGAGTATGACTGTATAAAGAACCTATTTCAAATTTTTAAATTAGCGACAAGCCAAACAAGAGAGCTATACTGTTAAACCCAATCTTGGTACTGCTCATTGGAATTTAAGGCAGTCAATACTGTGGTAAAACTCTGAATCTCTAGTTCTGATGAGACACTAAGCCAGTTAACACTGTCCTAGTTTATAAAAGTGTGATGGGGTCATATTCTTCATTGTTAGATTCTAATGACCATCCAGGATTTAATTTCAATTTCAGGCCTATGATCTTCTTTCACTTTTGTGATAAGGATGTTGAGGCTTCTAATCAATATATTCATGTGTGTATGGTGCATATATGTGTGATGTGTGTGTGTGTGTGTGTGTGTGTGTGTCTGATTTGGCTGGAAGGGAACATTAACCCATGTACATTCCACAAAAAGTAAATCAAGTTAATCAAATTTTGAACTCAAAAAAGAATTAGGAAATGAGTTATTTTCTAGTGCAGAGATTCTCCTGTAAATGTAGAAAAATGTGCAACCCTAAAGCAAATATCAGCATTAAAGTTAATTACTTCATTGGAATATGTTTTCCTCAAGTTGAAATATATAGAATACTCTCACTTAGAGTGATGACTAATTACTTAGTTAATAAATGATTAAGGAGAAATATGGATATGGTCCCAAATCGTTACCAAAAACTCAGCCCAATTAAAACATCTATGGTGTAGAAATTTTAGAGAGATGAGCAGGATCTTTGAGCTACTTTTATAAACAGGGAACCTAAGCCTTAGGGCCATGAACTATCCGAATGAGTTCTCTGCAGAGAGGAGCTGGAGGTCAACTTGGGGATTACTCTCTCCACCATCCCATGCCACTTTTCTTCATCAAGAATTTTACAGCTTTATTTTCCCTGCATAAAAATCATTTGAGTTAACTGTTACAGTTCCATAGCGAGGGGCACTTTTCAAGTCAAATATAAAAAAATCACCCAAGAATATTTCATTAAATATGCTCTTTAGTGCATGCCTTTCCACGTCTCAGGAGTAAAAAACTAATCTATGTTATAATAATTTTACCCCAGTAAGAGCAAACTATCCGAACACCATGTCATCTTCAGGCTTGTGAAACCCTGGTCCCTCTATTCGGATTGTCCTTCTTATTTCTCTGGGTAAACTTGTCCATTCTTGAATCTTTATGTTCTGTGAAAACTTCCAAAAATTGCTGATTTTGTTTGTCGTGATGCACACCGTAGGCGGTAAACATGCTATCTCCATATTTCCACATATCTGCTGGGCACCCATATGCTTATGTGACAGCCCCAGCCTCCCCCAAATCCTCTCCTAAATGATATTGCATCCCTGTTCACATGGCTACCTAAGGGATTACTATTTTCTTATACGATCCTCGTCATCATTGGGTTTTCGAGGGTCTGGTTCCTGACTCATCCTGAGACCATCATAACACAATATCTCTCCTTTTTATAATTTGTTGACCTTGGTGTGCTTTTGACCATGCTGACTTCTGTCCTCCCCCTTGCATTTTTTAGTTATCTGTACTAAAAGCATTTTATGGGTGGTCTAAACTGCTAAATTCTGAGCAGATGATGTTGCTATTTTCTAGACTAAAGATTATGGAGGGAGAGGTGGGCAGACTGAGGTGCAAACTAAATCTTCAGGTCTAGGCTTGGAGCATTTAGGTAGTCCTATACATATGGCGGCTGAAGCCATGCTGGAACAATAAATACATGTGAAGGCTCAGCCTGTAATGGAATACATATCAGTCTGGGGTACAAATTTCTCTTCCACCCAAATTTTTAGTGGGGAGCTACACTTGTGGTTTGCAACTGGATATTCCTGGCATCCTGAAAAATGATTAGAAGGAAGTTCAGCTTAACTTTTCAACTTTTGGAACTTCTCCATCTTGGTGATAAACTCAGTCTTTCAGTAATATCTAAAACAAGTTTAGCAAGACATGAAACACAAAAGTCAGTTCCCTGGGGCCATGTATTCAACATATGTTCTAATTAAAAATTTATTCTAATCCATTTAAATTCCGTTCATATGTCATGCTGATTGCCTATTTCTTTCCACCTTTTGTCCCTCAGTCCGCCAATCTGAAGGTCTTGTGTCAAAAGGTTCCAGAAGAATCCATCTGCTGGAGGGCAGGGGTAGCACAATTACTGAATGCTGGCACATGAGGAGTGGGATAAAGCAGAAGAACTAAAGCTTTGTGTGCCATTTATTGCCAGTGTTCATTGGGTTAAGTATTCATAGCAGAAGGCGTAGGCACAGACCAACCTTCACACAGCCATGTAAGATTAACTTGAGAGTTTTGTGGTCTTTCTAGCATCAATGACCTGTTACCTCTTAAATTTCTAAAGACTAGAATTCATGGAACAGTTAAGACTTGCTTTGTAGTATCTGTTTGGGGGACTAAGAGCCTAAAGTCAGAACAGATTTCTTCTGTTTACCCATAAATTATTCATTGACTCATAGATAACATTCATTGTTTATTTGAACACATATGAAAGAAAAAGCCTCTTCTCTGGCTCTTCTGATTTGCCTAAATATATATAAGATTGGAGACAGAAGCAGATTTAAATTCCTTCATAACCATTATAATTTTGAATTAACTTCATTCAGCCTCAGTTTCCTCATTGGTACTGGACAGTATTTTGGCACCTTGCACTGCCCAACTGTAAAGAAAGGGGCCCCCCATCAATGGACTTCAGAGACTGAGCAAGACTCCTGGTCTAGCTCCCATGTAGTCATGGCACAGTAGCCAGTAGTTACCTGGGAAATTTTCAAGAAGTTAGAGATGAGAATGAGAGAAGGAGAGAGTGAGCAAGTAAGACAAAACATGCTGAGGAAACACATTTTGCTTCTAGACCCAGGGGGAAAAAAGAGTTGTTCTTCAATCCTCACTGGGGAAGCTATAAAAGTACTTAATTCCTAAATGTCTCAGATGATATTATGTGATTATATTACCTTTTCCCCCCAAATTTTAAATCTTATGCATGCCTTACTTTATTAGTAACAATGACAATTATACTTAGAATTCTATACTTTTCAAACCCTGTCACATAGAAATTACCATCTTTACCACAATTCAGTAGAAGAAGCAAGGCTAGCTTTCTTTCTCCTATTTTCTTGAGAGGGAATTTAAAAGAGTGGAAAGAGGAAGAGGTCCTCTGTCATTCTGAAGATCAGGGTTGGAACTGGAACAAATATCCAGATCCTTTGGATTCTTGTCTCTGATAGCAGACTGGATCATCACTTGCAAATATTTCCATTACCTCTAAAGCAATCAAATGTAATATAGCATAGCCACAATTATTCCTATATTATACAAAGAAATCCTTCCTCGAATATGCCTCATGGCATGATTTCAAACAACTACCAAAGCTTCTTGGGTCGTGTCATTAATTCTCACACTGTCTCTAAAGTTGGGAAGAGAATAGCACTAGTGTTACTTGACATTGATATAGATCTGTTTTAAATATTGTGGTGATGATAGTGGTGGTCGTTGTTGGGCTCCAGTGCACAATTTTTATGGGCCATTGGAAATCCAATCATTCAAGAACAACATTATTAATTGAGTTTTAGTTAGCATTCATTTATTTTAAAATAAACTTGATGACTACCTTCTGTTGAATGGATAATTTAAATGAAATACTTAAATTCTAATTTATGGCAGGACAATGATGAAGCACATTGTGATACATTTTTTTTTCATGCTATGTAGTTTAGGGCATGTCTGTAGAAATTTCTTCCATTTTTCCCCCTCACTTAATTCTAGAATCCTAGCTTAAATCTACAATACAATACAATACAAGTATTTTGGATAAAATAACACGGGAACTTTTTATTTTAATATTTTGATGTTACATCAGCTGAGTTAACACTTCATAAAAATTGTATGTATACCAGCAAAGACCTCGTTAGTGTTTGACTTTCAAATAGTTAAAACTTAATTGACAGCAAAACATATTTCTTAAACTGGTTTATGACAATATCATGAGAAGAATACTCTAACATAAAATAGTAACTTTAAAAATAAATCTCTATATTAAAACATCCTGAGGGCACAAATATTTTTAAGTAAATTTTTTACTTTCAGCATTTAAAAATCATATTAAGTTCCTTCGGATAAATGTATTTGATTTTACAAATAACGTAAAAGATTTTCTTTCATTTATTTGACCCTATTAACTGAGAATTTATAGATATTTCAAAGTCACACTTTTGTTTCCTGTGTGATAAGACACAAAAGGAAACAACAACCATATTTCTACAAATATCCTCTCCAGCACAGTGCCAGTAATTCCAGATCTTCTGTAATACCTCTGGTGACTGGAATCATTAATCCCATGTTTTGAAAATTATTTAAGATTGAAGGTGCCACGGTTGTACATATTGGTTCAGTCTCTAGAGCCCTAAGGAAAGATTTAGTGCATTTTCAAAAGAATTTTGCAGGTAGAAGCCCAAATGGATTTTCAACTAGGCCTCAACCTTTTTGAAACCTACTGATGTTGAATAGTCTTTTACTGGTTGCCATGCCAACTGATACCCGAGGAACACTCTGCAGTGTGTTCATCCCCTAGAAAGCTTCACCAGATGTCTTCAACAAATTGCTATGAAAAGACTTTGGTCTGTCAGCCTTGTTAGGAGATAAAAATCAGGCTGAGAGACGTCCCTGCCTCCACTTCTGATAAAACCAACCCATAAAATATGTAGACTTGTTCTCCTCTCACAATAAACCAGTAAAATCTCTCACCCCCACCCAAACCCTCCTTACTTCCTGTAGCAGGATTTTTAAAATATTTATGCTCTTATTTCTACATGAAGCAGAGGCCATTATGTGTTGCAGCTGACATTGTCTGGCCGAGCAAAGCGAGAAGCATCTGGCTGGCAGCAACGAAAGACAGCAAGTTGATAAATTATTGATTTACATAAATCAACACCCTTTAAATATTGGTCTTTTGAAGAAAAAAGCTTTTATGTTATTTCAGGTTGAAAAGTGTTAAGATGATAAATATGGAATCAGCTGTGTCATGATTTTATATTTCTAATCAAACATACACCGCTATCACATGAATATATAGTGGATCTGAGAAGTTTGGAACTAAAATGACCAAAACTTATTTTCTCGAAGATCAAATGGGCAAATAGGAGTATTTCTTTCAAACACATTAAAATCTTAAAATATTTCCCTACCTGAGTATTCCAGGAATATTAGCAGATTTTCTGTAACAATAATAGAATCATAAACTACTTAAAGTGTTGGTTTCTTTAAAAAGAGAACAGAGAGGAGGCAGAAAGAGTCCACATGGAATATTATTTACATGTACCAATTGGCATCTGTATGTTAAAATTGTGGGTTTGCACGTGCAAATGAATCATTAACTGTCAAATTACCTGTTTGCATATGCAGTTATTCCACACAGTATGAAAATGTGTGAAATTTGCATACACAATTGAGGCTTAGGCATTTACAAAGCCTGATTTTTAAATAGGAGTTCAAAATCTTACTGCCAATTAGCAAGACAATGAATTACAGAATTGAATCCAAAATGTATTTTGGGCTACATTGTTGTTATATAGTTCAAATTCAAAGCCCAGACAAAACACCTAAACTTAGACTTAATTAGCGATAATGTGCTATTTGTATTTCCAGGATTATATGGCCCTTTGTCCCTCTGTACACATGTGTGCCTGTGACCATGTGAGAGTCTGTTTAATATGTTTGTATTTTTGACACACACACAAGGAACATTTTGGAAATGTGATATAAATCTCATACAGTCATATTTTATCTTGTCTAATCTTTCAGGAATCTAATTATTTTAGTATCAAATCATCTAGATAATAGGATTTAAAATGTCACCATTTCACTTCTATGTTTTGTTTTGGCAGATCTATAGTCAGGTTGACTGAATTTTTTCTAAGATTTCAAAGTGGACCAGAAGCACAGACATCCATGATATGACTCTTCATGAAAGAACCACACACTGGGGTCCATATATATAAATATGCAATTGATATATACATATATATTTATTCACATATGTATGAAATTAGAATTTACATATATAATATATATGGAATTAGAATTAAAACCACCACATAGGAGTTTATACATATATATGGAATTAGAATATATATATATAGATATGTGTATATATATATGTAGATAGATATAAGGAATTAGAATTTTTCAATATTAAGAATTTAGTCAAAATGTTGACTATTTTAAGGAGATTGGTTTTCACAGAAAGAAAAGGACTCATTATGATGTCTCTGGATTACTAATTAAAAAGAAATGGATCAAAATTTGATACCATATATGCCAAATTTAAGTAGAATTTTTCCAAATTATACTAAACTTTGGCCTTGTTTATAGATTTCCTTTATATGAGTATTAAAAATGGGCTCCTTTTTTTTTTAAGTCTTAGACATTTTAAGAGACATCCTTCAGGTGATTTACTTGGGACTTAAAGAAATCATAAAACTGAGAAAGAAAAAAAGAAAATATGAGTTGGTTTATCAAGCCAGCCACCACTTTGGTCAACTGGAGAGAGTCTGAAGGTCCGTGTAGAGGGGAGCCTAGATGGCTCAGTCGGTTAAGCATCTGACTCTTGACTTTGGCTCAGATCGTGATCTCACGATGTGGGAGATCACAAGCCACTTCAGGCTCTGTGCTGACAGCGTGTGGATACTGCTTGAGAGTCTCTCTCTCCCTCTCTCTGCCTCTCCCCTACTCATGCTGTGGCTGTCTTGCTCTCTCAAAATAAACACATAAACAACAAAACAAGGAAAGTCAGTGTAGAAAGCATATCTCAAAGTTATTCAACCTATAACCTGAGTTATATACCCAGTAATCATTGACGGCTGGAAGTCAGGTCAGCAAGCACTAAAACAGAGAGGAAGAGAGAGCTTGAATGGGCTGCTATAACTATGAATACAGTAATTTTTCTATTCTATGCTAACATTTTAGAAACTCCATTAAGACATTCACACCCACTAAAGCCCCTCTGTAATGGGTACATTAGTATGTCTATGTATAATCTATCACTTGAATTGATTTAACTCTCCTTTCAACAACGCTAACAAATTGATTTCTACAACAGTGGCTGTCCAACTTCAGTGTGTGCATTAGAATCACCCTGGGGCACTCGATCAAAGGTGTTTTACCATGCCCCATATCCAGCAATCTTGATGCAGTTGGCCCATATGGATCATACGCTGATAAAATAGTTCTGCAGGGCTCCCCACTCCTAAAGTCTAAAGAACACCACTACAATGTAGATTTCTTACTCAGTCATTTTTCTAACTCATGGCTCATAAGCCCATGTTCTTTTGAGGTTACAGATTGCCACAATGGAAGTACTCTGATGTAGACTGGATTAAACCCCTGATAATACCACTTATAGCTGTGTGAATTACACTATAACACTTAACCTCTCTGAGCCCTAGTTTTGTCACATTGAGATAATCTATTACAAGTGTGTTATGTAGAAATTCTTCAGTTGTTTCCAACATTGATTAAATTTTAAAAATTGATTATCCTTTCATGTGGTTCACTTCTCACACCAAAACCTGAAACTCACATTTCAGAATCACAATAATTTAAACGTATTGACCTACTTACATAGAATACGGATTCTCCTACTTAAAGTCTCTGCCACTTGGGGCAGTTCACTTGCCCTCTTCGGGTCTTTTTTATTTTGCATTAAATGAAAACACTGGACTAGCATAATTTCTTAAATTCCTTCCAGCTATGACACTCCATTAGTAACTTGATTCTGGTTTTTCATATTAGATTGTACACTATTTGCCCCACATTTCTTTATATAGTTTGGAATCTCCAGAAGCAAATGCTGAGATGGAGTTCAGAGTATGAGATATTTACTAAGAACCAACACCTATGGAATAAAGGGGATAGAAGAAATTTAATTTTAGTGTCAACATCATCTTATATCCAGCCCAACATTCATATATTACTTTTTTGCAAAGTCTCTCTGGTACTGATGCTTGTAAGAGTGATTTTTTTAAGTTGATAGAGTTTGGGGCCAAGAATGTGGGTGGAGAGAACATAAAGTGTTGCCAGGACATTTACTTCTCCTGGAATCTAGAAGCATGCTAGATGTTCATGCTACAGCAAATGTGCCTGATATATGAATGTGATGCATTCGAATTATTCACAGAGGTGTTGTAATGCAGTGTATCTATATGTCCCGTGTCTGACAGTAAGGATGGGAGATGGCAAACCTTGTGCCCAGCATCAATACTACAGAATACCTGAATTATTCTCTCCTTTCCCTCTGCTCCCATTACACTTGTCCTAAGTAAACTCCTTCTCTGGGAATCCTCAGTTCTAGGAAAGCAAAATCTGATTGAGCATTCGGGAGCAAACACTGTTCATGGCCTGCTCCATCCTCTCTGCCTGCCTTTGAGTTCATCTGCTGAGGTGGTAGAAAGTTTCCTTGGCAGGCTGACATCTTCCCACCTCATGCACCTGCCTCTCTTTAGTTCTCTGCCCGAAGGCAACTAAGAACAGGTAGCAGGAATATTCCCTTTTCCCTGCAATCCTCAGCTCATGGCAGATAAGAGGTGATATTCAGATGTACCTTCCTCCCTGCCTCAAAATTTGGTAGGGTTTCTCTAAGTGTCTTCAGTAGAATTGAGCCCCAGTTGCCTCCTTATAGGTTTTTTCACATTCCCTGCCTCACTTTTCTTTCTTTTGTCACTTTGGTCGTCTGCTTAATAAACTACATGCAACCAATTCCTTGTCTTAAGATCTCCTTTTGGGAGAATCCAAATGAATCAACCACTTTATCTCCAGCAACTTAGTGCCTGGCACCTAAGAGTTCAATGAGTGTGTGCTCAATATCCTGACTGTGTTGAAGTCCCTTGATTATGCACCCAGTTTTAGTTGAGTCTTGAACCTAGGGCCAGAGGACCTAGACTCTAGCCCTCACTGTTTGTGTGGCTTTGGGCTCTGGACTTCAGCTTGCTCCTTTGAGAAGCAACTTTCCTCACCAGACAACCATGAGGTCAAATGCCATGATGCATCCATATGAAGGGACCTGTAATGCGAAGTGTCTCACTTGCCACTTATTTTTATGCAAATTTTAGACAGTAGGGTCTACTCCTGTAGGAGGTAATTTGGTTTCATTAGAAATTCATAGTTTGGAGCCTATAAATTGGAACATAGTGAATGTTTGGAAAATGTATTTGAAATAGACAATGTTATAGTCAGGACTGTAAAGAGTGACCATCAATAAAGACCATCCCTGTTCAAGTGAAATATTATCCAGTTGGTAGAAAAGAATTAGCACACATCAAAGAATTAGCACACATAAAATAATTGGCTAATCTGTGTGGTTGGCTACTGGTTAATTGTTGAAGTTAAGAGAAGAGTGAATCAATAGTTACTAGATTAGGGGCACCTGGGTGACTCAGTTGGTTAAATGTCTAACTTCAGTTTAGGGCATGATCTTACTGTGATTTCAAGCCCTGCATGGGCTCTGCACTCTCAGAATAGAGCCTGCTTTGGATCCTGTCTCCCTCTCTCTCTGCCCCTCCCTTGCTTGCTCTCTCTCTCTCTCTCTTTCAAAAATAAATAAACATTAAAAAAAAATAGTTGCTAGATTAGTCAGGGGAAATCACGGAAGAAGTGGCTACTGGTGGGCACTAAAAGCTGGGCAGGAAGAAGTCTGTCTGGAGAATGTGCAAAGAAGGGGGTCCAGAATGAAAGTATGTCCAGGAAGAGTGAGGGGCTTGAGGTCCCTGGAGACCGAGTAATCTGACTACATGACAGAGTGCAGACGAGTAGTGTGGTCAAGGGCACATGCTAGGCTGGAACATCACTGGGCCTTTGCTATATTAGACAAACCTCTATTTCCATATCTGTATTAACAAGGATGACAAAATAAATTCCCAACTTTGTTTGAAGATTAAATTTTATACTATTCACAAAGCATTTAGTGAAGTACCCAGCATCTCACTATATATTATATATTTATTACGTTCTTATTGCTATTACTGTTATCGTCTTGGAGAGTAGTAAATTTAGGCACTCTAGTTCAGACATGAAGGCCCCTCTAATTCACCATGAACTTGATATATTTGATTTTGACTTCCTTCTCTCTTCACAATTCAGCTGCTACACTACTAAGAAACAAACTAACTTTAAAAAGTAACCTAGCAAGTCTACTGAATTTTCAGAGAGCTACTACGACCATATGTTTTTTTATCCAGGAATTAAAAAAGAAAAGGGGTGTTGGAAAAAGGGATGTTACATTTCCTAGAGAGTAGGGTTCTTTTGCTTTCCAGGTTCTAACTTGTCTTTTACTTGCAAATTCTCTCTCTCCAATCAGGGAAGCTTCAGGAAGAAAGGTTATGGCTGAGTAGACAAGTAATTCCCAGCAATGTGCTTGGCGCATCAGTTTTACTATCGCATAAAAACTGAACGCAGTTATTTTGAAAAAACAGATGGATCCTATATTTGAATATCACACAAATAAAGCGCTGCAAGTAATGCACAGGGTTGTTCTGCCTTCAACTACCTACATCATCATCTTATTAACACCAGTTGGAACTGTGGGTCAGTTGTTTCCAATCATGAATTATTGAAATTATTGACCTGATTCTTATAAATAATATGGAGTCTTTGATGTGAGCCTTAACTCAGTAACAGCTTACTGTATTCAGAAATTCTTTCAAGGTATTTTAAATATGTTTGAAAAAATACTTTTGTCACTTAGAGTCAATTGTGGAACAGAATTAATTACACCTAAGTAAATATGTATTCTATACTTCTGATATACAGAATACCCTACTCATATCTATATTTTTATGGACTCTGAATATTCTTTCCACTTTTATTGGAGGGGTATGAAGTTTTTCTACGTAGACTTGATCTTACTATTGTTGAAAACTCATTATGTTTAATAAATTTTTTCATACTCTTAAACTAAAACAAGATGGTTTTTTTTTAAATTTTTTTTTCAAAGTTTATTTATTTTTGGGACAGAGAGAGACAGAGCATGGACAGGGGAGGGGCAGAGAGAGAGGGAGACACAGAATCGGAAACAGGCTCCAGGCTCTGAGCCATCAGCCCAGAGCCCGACGCGGGGCTCGAACTCACGGACTGCGAAATCGTGACCTGGCTGAAGTCGGACGCTTAACCGACTGCGCCACCCAGGCCCCCCCACAAGATGTTTTTTTGAAAAACCTATAAACATAAGAGATTGTAGTATTTTCACTTAATTAAGTACTACACAGCAGTGATAAAAACTTACCCCTATACAAAATATGAATGATATTTTAAAAACTAAAACAGTGGTAGGTTAAGAAAAGAATATAAAAAGATATAAAGTTCACAAACAATCTAAGCAAATTACACCATTTAGAAATACATAGGTAGGTAATAAAACTACTAAGAAAAGCAAGGAATTGACTAGTATAATTGTATGGAGACATGAGAGATGGTTAATGCCAGGTAGGGCACATGATATGTGACTTTTGTCCTGATCACTCCCTGCACACATCTTCTACTCCTTTGACAGTCTCTCCCTCTGATTAACAGCAAATTTCATGCCCCATTAATAATTAGTCTGCTCTGTACCTGTATGGGATTAGCAGAAACTACCCAGGAAAAACAGTTACCATGTGTAGTCTCCTTCTATGTTTACGACTACAAATCCATGTGATTCTCCAGTGTTGTCCAGTAATCTCTCCATATTTCCACATCAAATTCACCCCACACTTTCCTTAAGATGAAAATTTTATACTATCCCCTTTCCCCTCACACATCCACATCCTTTCCTCTCTTCACTCTTAGGTTAGGACCTCATTTCCCTGGGAAAACCAACGCAAGCAGAAGAGAACGTTCTCATTTTCTCACCTCTGAGTTGATCAATCCATATTGTCCCCTATATTTTCTGTCTTCCTTGTGCTACAAAAGGAACTGTCCTGTTCCTCTCTAAGCCAAACCTACCTTAAGCATTGATTCCTTCTTATCTTCTTAAGTTCATTGCTTTGGTACTTGTCTGTTTCCCATTTGTTAAAAAGAAGAAAGAAAACTCCCTTGGCCCAGTATCTGCCTCCATCCAATAACTTTTATTCCATTTCCATCTATTGGCAAAATTATTGAGAGAGGGACCTTATTCTCACTATTTCCACTTTAAAACTCCCTCTGCTTGTTCCTCCCCTGAATCCAAACAAACCACCATTTTCTGTATTCCACTAAAAATGAACTTTCCAAACCAGTGAGTAACCCCCATGGGGAAAAACCCAAAGGTCTACTTCCAATTTTTATTTTGTTCAACCTCTAAGCAGCACTTGACAAGGTTGGTCAAGTTTTTAGGACACTGACTTTCCTGGTTTTTCCCTCCTTCCCTGTAGCTACATATTTTCTCTCTTATCTGGATCTCTATACTCTGGGGTCCTCAGTGTTTCCAGTTCTCTCTTTCTTTCTCTATACTCACTTCAGTAATGCTTATATCCAAGTTTGTAACTTTAAATGTCATCTATATACTGAAAACTAAAAATTAACATATGTAGCCAAACCCTTGCTCCTAAATGCCAGACTCTAATTTCTACATGCTAATTGATATCTCTGTTTGAATTTCTAATAGTCATCTTAAACATCGGCTAAAACATAATTCTTAAGTTAGCCTCTCTCCCCACTTTCTGATTCTTCCCATGTCCTTCTAATCTCAAATAATAGTATCAAAATTTACTCAGTGGCTCCAACCACAAATTAACAAATCATTATTTATTCTTACTCTCTCCTTATAATTTCTTATAAATTATTTAAGAAATTATAGATATATATATATGCATATATATATACACACACACATATGTAACTCACCAACAAATACTGTTGGTTTTATCTTCAAAATATATCTTGAATCCAAGGATTTCTCTCCACCTTCATCAAAAATCATTTGGAGTCCAAGAAATTCTCTCCATCCTCATCCACTGCAAACCATTTTCTGGTCTAAACCAACCCTGTCTCTTGTCTGAAATTTTACAGCAACCTCTTAACTGGTCTCCTGCTTATAACCCCTATCCCATTGTTCTGAGATCTATTCTCCACAAAGATACAGCAATCTTTAAGACTCATACTAAAAAAGTTAATAATAAAATTTTGTGTTTCCATAAAAGGAAATTGAATGACCAAATTGTCCACCACCATTGCTCCTATTTCAGCATTGTAACTCAGTCATTATCAATGCAAAAAAACTAGAAAAGGGAACATATGCATAAAGTTTGGAAGACACCACTTGTACTTATTTTCAAACAATATGATTTCCTACATAGAAAAATCACGTAGACTAATGAAAAAACAACAGTCTTCCATATAAATACTTATAGTGGAAACTGATATCTGTGTTCTAGTAACTGCTCTCCACCTCTTCTTACATGATAATAAAATTATTATCTTGGGCACATAATCACCCAAGTAAAGACAACATCTCCAATGTCTCTGACATCTAGGTTCTAGTGAGCAAGATACAACGAGAAGTGGTATGTGTGGTGTTTGGATTGCGCTTTTAATGAGAAGAAACAAGCCCTCCCTTTTCTTCCCTCCTCCTGCTGGTTGAATTGATGGTAGAATCAGAAGTACTTGTCTTGGCACAAGAGAAGAACCAAGAATGTCAGAGAAATGATGTAGCAAAATCTTTTGACCTCTGAATTCTTTGTAGAGTAGAGCTAGTCTACCAACTCAGGTATTAAGACCCTCTGATTCTGATGTGTCTGTGATAGCAGCCAGATGTGTATAATATACTAATACATCAATAATGCATCAGGAGCTAACACATCAAATAAATCATGCAAATATTGGCATTATTTTGTCATTGGTTCAACATATTGTTTTCCTTTTTAAATAAATAAAAGGTTAAAGATAAAATTGATGTGTCCCATACATCCTTCACCAATCTCATTCACCTCCTCCTCTCAGGAGGTTATCCTTGTCATTAAAATATATTTTTATCAAGAACATAATTTAGATCTTTATTAAATATTAATAACCTTGAACTATGTACAATGTCATGTGTTCATTTCTAAATGTTCCTTTAATGTTTCAGACAGTATGCAACATTCTACAACTTACTTTTTCACTTGTTATGTTTTTAAAATTCTAGTCATGTTATTATATATGAGTCTAGTTCATGCGCAATATTTAATATTATGATACTGTATGAAAGTTGGGCCATTTATTTACTGAGGTCCAGAATTTTTGTATTTTGCTTAATGATATATGAATGTCTGTAACAGAGTTTGCCAAATTAAAGGCATTTCATAAAAATTTGTGTGGTAAGTGAAAGAACTCATTTCCACGATTAAGGGCATTTGAGTTGCTCCAAATTTTTGTCATTACAGATAAGGCAACATTTAATGTATTTGAGGACATCACAGCGTTAAAATAGCTGTGAGAAATCTTTAAAAGCTATGCCCTGAAATGCAAATGATTGTTTGACAGGTATGAGTAACCTCTTCTTCACTGTCAAATTACTCTCCCAAGTTCATGAGAACTTTCCTTTCACCACATCCTCAACAAGTTTCTCTTAGGAACACTTCATTAATAACTATTACAGGCTGAATTGTATCTCCTCCAAATATACATGCTGAAGTCCTCAAAAGGTACCTCAAAAGGTGACTGTATTTGAAGATACGGTCTTTAAAGAGATATTTAAGTTTAAATGATGTCATTGGGGTGGGCCCTGATCCAATATAGCTGGCGTCCTTATAAAAAAGAGATTAGGACACAGGCACACAGAAAGAGGACCATATAAAGACAACTATCCAGAGTCCAAGGAGAGAGGCCTTGCTGATACCTTGTTCGCAGACCGCTAGCCTCTAGAATTGTAAGAAAGTACATTTCTGTTGTTTAAGCCACCCAGTCTGTGGTACTTTGTTACGATGGCCCTTGTAAACTAACACAATAAGTAAATTGCAGTGAGCCTCATCTAATGTTCTAAAATGATTTTTCTCTATGTTTTTAAGCATGCCATATCATGTTATTTAAAAAATAAAAACAACCCAAAACCTTGCTACAGGCCTAACTTTGAATCTCATACACTCTCACGGAAAAGTATGCATAAAATGTAGCCAAGAATGATTCGTAAAGTTTGGTAGATTTTACTTTTTTTTCCCCTTTAAATGTGGAAATGTAAATATTTTTCAGTGTGCTGATGCTAATAATATTCACAATAAAAATTCTGATTTGTAACTTCATCAGTCACGTGAATTGCAATGCTCCCATCACAACTTAAAATGTCTTTATTCTGGAAGCACTAAGGTTTTAATTAAATATACAGGGATGAGTTGCAAATGTAGCTGTAAAGTAGTGTGAGTGTACATGCCCTCATGAAAAGTAGCATTAATCTGAAAAGCAAAGTGATACACAAAGTGTGTGATTATGGAATGTTTCTACAAATACCCGTATACCCAAGTAGACTTCCTAATGTTTCTAATTTTAAAGCTAAGACGCAGAGATCCTTACCATTCAACCATTTTCTCAGTGACACAGTTGAGGCAATGGGCCTCATAATCCACCATTTTGCTTCATTCAGGGGCAAAAGAATTGAGTAATGAGCAAAGATAACCCTGGGACAAGGTGCTATTCATTTCTATAGTGTAATCTGTCTCCCGCTGCTTTTGCTTATTACTGCCCTCACTTCATTTTATTTCCCTTAGGAACATGCATGCAGCTTGGCCGGGGTAGTAGAATTATCACTAAAATCAGCCCCATTGCTGCTTGACCAATGAATAAGAGCCTGATGATTCCTTGATCCCTGTTTGGATTTGTACATTTTATCAATTGTTAATGTGGCCTCTGCCTGAAGTTCCCCATCCCCCACCATTGCACATCCTTAGAAAAGGACAAACAAGTACTTCACGTTCCAGTATAGGATAGAAATGCTCTGTCTTTCTGTCCCTCTTGTTTCTTTCTTTTTTTCTTTTTTTTTTCCTGCTCTCAAATCCACCATAGTAGAATATATTATTTAAAAACAATTATTTGGATATTATGTTATTTTGAATGAATGAATTGAATTTCTTGGCTTGATTAGACTTTGACTTGCCTTATTTCAACTTCTACCTGCACTAAATTCCTTCCCTAATATAATAGAGATCATAATTTTTGCTAGTACCTTATAAAATTCCTAGCGATTTGGAAGTTGACAAGGTGTCTGTTTCTGCGCTGTGTGGCAGAAACTTGTAAGACATGGGAATTGAAAACAGAGAGCCTAGCGTTCGAGTTTCTTTTCCACTGACTGTTTGCTATGTGATTTTATTCAAATTATTTAACCTTTCTGAAGCTCAATTTCCTCATTGGCAAATGGAAATGATAATAATCATTTTAAAAATGCAAAATGTCTTCATGCAGCCATGAGAAGTAAATGAAACAATAGCACAATACATAGCAAACAGTGAGCACTCCATTTATGCTATTATTTGGTTATTACCGTTCAGATTTTAAGGACTTTTATTAATCCATTAACCTCTATTGAAACTTGCTGCTTGCGAGGCATGGTGCTTGGTGCCTGAAATATCGAGATGAGCAAGACATAGAGCATTTCCTAGGAAAATAACTTGCCTAAAGGAGGAGTCTGATGAAGCACAAATAATTACAGTGCAGAATAATAACTATGATAGAGGTTTAGGAAAAGAATTTAAGGAGAAACTTCTCCATACTACCTCCACACATACACCTGACACTCCCCACCCAGTTTCCTCAATTATTTCTTTTCAAATGTCATTATTACCATGTTCCATATTTTTCTCACCGATTTGTTTGGTGTCTATTTGTAGGATATAAGCCCAATGAGGAAAGAGATTTCTGTCTTTTAGTTTACTGCTGCCACGAGAATACCTAAAACACTACTTGGCAC
This sequence comes from Felis catus, assembly GCF_018350175.1. Lineage (NCBI taxonomy): Eukaryota > Metazoa > Chordata > Mammalia > Carnivora > Felidae > Felis > Felis catus. The sequence continues at coordinate 200,863,051 of NC_058368.1, read as the reverse complement.
ATTGTAAGTTCACAATAAATCGTTGATGAGGGGACGACTTATCAGTGCTCCCCAATTTCATACCATTCTCATTGAACAACCGAAGAGTTTTCTTCTCTAGGCTCTTTTAGTGTCCTAGAAGATAGCACTTCACATGCAACTTCTCAGTTTAAAACACTCTTTTATAAGTTTCAGATGAAGAAACACAGTACATATCTATATCAGTTTTTCAAATCATAAATCTGAGGAGAAATGGCTCTATCACTGAATGGGAAACCACAAGCTGGGTCTAATAAGATGGAATTTAAAGGAAGTAAGTTTAAATTCTTCCACTCATGGCCAAACTAGACATATACGGGACCAGGGAGACTTTACTTAATAGCAATTATTTAAAAACAAGGGGTGAGGGGCGCCTGGGTGGCGCAGTCGGTTAAGCGTCTGACTTCAGCCAGGTCACGATCTCGCGGTCCGTGAGTTCGAGCCCCGCGTCAGGCTCTGGGCTGATGGCTGGGAGCCTGGAGCCTGTTTCCGATTCTGTGTCTCCCTCTCTCTCTGCCCCTCCCCCATTCATGCTCTGTCTCTCTCTGTCCCAAAAATAAATAAACGTTAAAAAAAAATAATAAAAAAAAATAAAAACAAGGGGTGAGATATTTAGCTTATTGCAAAGATAAAATGAGCAAGGGGCTTGCCAAACTAAGCTAAGAAAAAAGTATGCTTTCAATCTTCTTAGTAAAGAACTAGGATTTAACATTCCCACTCTAGTATGGCACGGTGAGTCAACAATTGAAGAACTGTGCTGACTTCTGAGATCAAAAGTTGACAATAGCTCTGAATGTTCTGGAGTCCAGGTCATATAAATACTGAGCATACTGCGTGGTGTTTGGCCTGAAAAAGAAAAGATTTAGGAAAAAAATATGATTGCTGCTTTCACATGTTTGATGGACCATTTTCCCTAAGAGTTTACCTTTGTTCTAATAATTGAGTAGTGGTATGGCATAATAGTCAAATGGGGCTGATTTCAGTTCCAGCACAGACATGAACTACCTATGTTATTTTGGTTGCTGCACCCTCAGTTTCCCAGTATCAAAAATAAAAATAGTGAAACTTACATTATATGGTTGATGTGATGGTTGAAAACACCATTGGCTAAGCCCGTGTCACAAACCAGGCTTTCTATAGAAGACAACTATACTGCTTGGCTTCCAAAGGAGAAAGTAGTACTGATGGAATTATAACAAAACTCAAAACAATTAAGTGGTTCAAGCATGGAATCAACTTCCTTCTCAGTGAGTTCATTATCACTGGAAGAGCTTCAATGACTACGTGGCTACCCATTATCAATTTTGTAACACCCCTTTCAATTCCATGATTGTCATACCTACTCTAGTCTCTATCATTACAATGAAGGCTATTCTAGGAACATGTAATACGGAAAAAAAAAAACAGAGAGAAGTAAATGTTTCCAAATAAATACTATTATTGCGCATATAGATATTATTGAATATAGGAGAAAGTCAACTTTCATGTATCAGTAAAGGTCTTCAGGGACAGGACAGGCTTGAATCCTAGCTGTGACTCTTTATCTTAACTTCAGTAAGAGTAAATTGGAGGTGATATCTTCTCACAGTCATTGAGAATGATTATCCTGCATTTTGTATATAATCTAGCACACTGTAGTCACTCGGTGAAGAATCATACCTCCCTTGCTACTCCCCAGAGGTATAACAATTATGATCACTTGTCTTCTCTTTTTTAAAATGGAGAACAGAATGCAGTACTGATATAGTAGCAAAATGAGATTTGATAAAATGCCCGTAGTCATTTAAAACTAAGAGTAATCAGTTCATAAGTGGGCTATAAAAAAACAAAAAACAAAAAACAAAAAACAAAAATGACTGGGGCAAAGAATCGGGCAATAAGGATTTGATGCAAGTGTATCATTGATTCTATCACCTTGAACAACTCATTAAACTCTTACCAATCCATACAGGGCAAATTATGAAGATGCTCTTAACCAATTAGAAGAACAAACACAGATAAATATGAACGGTACAACTATGCTGATGCTTTTACTCAGTAAATTTTACATTTCATTAAAAAATGCCCAAGTGTATTATTTGCATGTAACTAACAGAAAGACAATGACAATAAATAGAAAATAGTTGTCTATAGAAGACTTTATTTCTTCCAAATAATAATGAGTTTTAGTGACCAAGGTCCTTGTTTTTATAGAAAAAAATAAATAAGCACATTAAATTTTTAAGTGAGTTAGTTCTACAAAATTACATTTTATGATTGCATAATTCATTTTAGAGTCTTTCTTGTTGGTTTGAATGTAATATGAGGGGAGGAAAATACCTCTGTTATGTATTCTATATCTTGAGTCCTGTATGCATACATGTTGTCTGATTATATTTTGGGGGATAAATAAATTAACTGAACAGGCCACCTAAGAGTTTGTCCCAGAGATTCCCTGGCAACCCATTCCTACTTTATCCCTTATCCTCACCCTACTGAGCTTAATATACACCTGCTTTCCACTGTAGGTGTTTTTTAATGTCAGCTTTATTTTTCTTGATTCATCTTTTTGAATAACAACAAAAAAATGCATCACATCATTCTTTCACCCATAGTGTCTGGGAGAGAGTACCATCAGGAAGTGTTCTGTGAGTAACAGAGCAGTGGACCTGATAATTGCAGGGAGGAGAATTTTTGATGCTGACAAATAAGCTTCAGGCAATATTCCAACTCTGATTGTGAGATCTCTCAGCTGCTTCTAAATTGAATCATTACAGCCATCTTTCCCACATTTCTATTTCTGTTACACACGCCTAGAAACATACTCAGGAGCAAGAGTTATATGCAAAGTATCCAACAACTGCTAGGGAGTGATTAATCAAACTAGAAGCCATCTACACACTAGCTAGAGCAAGGTCCTAAAGGCCTCTTACAGTGCTAAACATTATTTTGTAGATGCAGAATAGTCAGGCTGAAGCGGCTTCTGGGGGAGGAAGCCAACCGGCAAACCAATCGATTTGGGGAGGAGGATATTAAAATCTTAACAACCATTATGGCTGTGCTAGAACGTACTGGCTGAATTTCAGCTCTGCTTGGCAACATGTATTAATAAAAGAATTGGCAAAATGTCAACAAGTTCTACAAATTGAAATCCTGCCAATTCTTTTTGACTACCACAACTCTTAACCATCTCTGCTCACATCCCTTTTCTTGAAGAATGCAGACTGGAAAATGAATGGGGAATTTTAGTATCTGCAGAAATGTGAATGGTATAACTCACTATTTTACAGAAGCCTGATTTATAGGAGGGGAATGGGAAATTATGTGTGAGATCTAAAATTGCAATCTCCTGGGGTCTTTTCTACTTTTCAAAAGAGAGGCAGGTCAGGTCAGAATTTTATTATTTTTGGCTAAAAGCCAATGAATGTCTTACAATGTGATCTTAACATGTTACAAAAAATCAAATCAGAAGAAAGTTAGAGATTTTAAGCGCAAAAGTTGGTAATAACAGTTGAAAGTTAATTTCATAAGAAGAGACAGCAGCCTAATACTTCACTGTGTTGTTTTAACTTGTAGTGTCTTAACTTTTCACTACCTACTTCCAATATCTGACAGAGAAAGAGACTTCAAACTCTACCATAGTCAGAAGTTGAGAATTTCTTTTTTCTTAAAATTTTCAAATCACAGCTGCACCCAAGAAGCTTCTTATGGGATCACAGATTCATGAAGAAGAATCCATAGCTATCCAAAGGGGGTCTTAACTAAGATTTCAAAGTTACCTACTTACTGGTTTGAATGAGTTTTTGATTTCTGCCTCAAGGATAAACTTGCCTTCATGACATCTCATAGCTGAAGAAAGTTAAAACTAACCAAGTAAATTTTTCTATTTCAATTTATATTTAAATACTGTAAATCAGGTGAATTTGAAGAGTTAGGCCTTTTATGAAATATTTTAATAACAATTATTCATGGTGGAAATTGGAGTATATGCAAATCCCTCATAATGTGGGACTACAATATAGTGAGCATGTCAATTTCAATCATGGGTATTACATAAACTATGATCAAAATACATTTATAAAATATATAAGCCCCTTTTATGTTAAATAATTCCTTCCCAAACTGGCAAAAACAAATAAGCAATAAAACAAAACTTCCATAAAATAAGAATAAAATAAGTTGTTTGGAGTATTCTGAAAGAGTCAAGAACATATAAGTTGATTTTGAGTACATTTAAAAAACTTTCGGATAAACGAAAATTCCTATCCAAAAAAAGGCTAATCATATGTTATGAGTTTAACAGTCTCATTAACATTACAGTTACAAAGAATGTATACTTGAAATATTTTTTGAAATATTTTAATACTATTTCAGAATGCTGAATAGCAATTAATTTTCCCACAGTGAGATATTTTTTTTCAAAGCTTGTTTGTTTAAGAACCAATTCACCAATTGAGAAGACATTATGTTTTTTTTTTAATGTTTTTATTTATTTTTGAGACAGAGAGAGACAGAGCATGAGCAGGGGAGGGGCAGAGAGAGAGGGAGACACAGAATCTGAAGCAGGCTCCAGGCTCTGAGCTGTCAGCACAGAGCCCGATGCGGGGCTCGAACTCACAGACTGTGAGATCATGACCTGAGCCGAAGCCGGATGCTTAACCAACTGAGCCACCCAGGCGTCCTGAGAAGACATCATGGTTTTAAAATGATCATGTTTTTAAAACATAGACTGAACAAAGAATGTAGAAGATGTTTGTATACCTGACTTGGGCTTCAACTAGTGAAAAAGCTCACAATTTCACTCTGCAATAGTGACAGGACAATGAATTTACAAATCATGGCAGAAAACAAGTAGTGATATAAAAATGGAGCCTGCCTAGCAATGAAGTGTATTCACCTCTTTTACATACAGCATCATGGTGATTTGGGAGGTAAAAGGAAACCTTTCTTCCCATGGTGTCTTAGTCCTGATCTCCTGAATCACTGAGACCGTGAAATCCCTGCTTGGAATTGCAGTTTAGGGAGGAACGTTGATGTAACGCCCACCTCTTATTACCCATTTCATATTTAGGGAATGTAGCCTCATATCAACAACGTACCTTCGTTTTAATTCCGTATGCCTGTGAATTCCTTTGCTTTATACTCTCTAGATCTATGAAGTCCACATTCCTTGGTTTAGTTTTGACATTTTGGTTGCCTCTCAATCTTTCTAAATTTATTTGTCATTAACAGATTTTTCTGAGGCCTCCACTTACTTAAACTGAGCTCCTTACACCATCTCTTTCCATTGGAACAAGACACATCACTTTTAATATTTACTAAAAATACCCTCGGGGAGGGGGGGCGGGGGGAGAAAAATGGGCCAGAATCTGGAGTGTTAATTAAATCCTACACTTAACTTCAATATTCTTCTTTTAGCAAAGCTTACCAGCCTGCTTTATGTTTGTGGCATGTAAAAGTTATGTTCTTACATCACCTTTTTTCACTCTTGGAATGAAAGCCGCTTGCGAGGGGAACTATGTCATGTATTTTGCATCACAGCACATTCCTAAGAGAGCGTGAAAATAGAGAAGGTGCTTCAGGAAGCCCGGATTTTCTTTACACACTTCTGCATCTCTTACTATATAATCAAAGCAACAATGATGAAGAGGAAGGAATGATGACAGTGGAATTGTCTCTTTTTTTTATAAATTTTCTGGGCACCCTTCTACATTTTTAATGGAAACTATAATCAATATCAATAATGAAAAACAAATTAGCAATTGCTCCCTATAGTAGGGAGCCTCGTAATGAGCAGAACTTCCTTGCAAACCCTGAATGAGAGAGTAACAGGAGTGAGAAACAAATCTTTGAGGTTTAAAACCCTGAGATTTGGAATTACTTGTTGTCTTGGTATAATTTAACCTACCTCATGCATAACCTTACCTCCAATTTCTAGGCCTCCTATAATTAGTTTGGTGTATATCTTTCCACATTTTGGTTCCCACCTATGAACACTGCTTAATTCCTGAAGGCAGGTGAGCCCAGTAAGGCCACCTATTTGGATTTTTATTTTTGATCAATGGAGGGAAAACTTCTGGGTCAGAATAATATGCATTAATTCAAGCTAAAGCTTTAAGCCCCCATTCCTGCACAGGGAGAGAAACCAAAAGTGAAAAAGAAGAAAGATTCAAATAGGATGTTTTCACCGTTCTTATAAAATATTTCATACAGAAAACTACAACCAAAGCAACAACTTTAATAGTGCCCAAAGCACTTGATCAAGTCTTTCCAAAAATATTTCCTTAGCAGTAAAGTTCCGTACTCTCCCAATGAATGAAAGAAGCAGGCTTAAAGAATAATTCTTTCAACTGCCAAGACTTTGTTTTAAACCATCACCTGGATGTCGAAACTCCCATTTCAGGAAGAAAAAGTTTTCCTGAAGCCACCAGTGGAAACACAAGCCATAATCAGGTATGGCATTTAGGGTAGGAGAAAAATGATGTCCCAAGAGGATAAGTGTCTCTACCTACAATATTTCTTATCTGTCCCTCTTAGGAGCTGAACAAACTTACGACAAGGGCATTGCCTTAATGAGAACAAGTAACAAGAGTTTTCTCTAGGATGGTTGAGTTGCCTTTCAATACTGAGACAAAAATTCATGTAAGCCACTATTCTTAATGTGATGTGTTTATAAAATGTGAGTGCACAGGGGCGCCTGGGTGGCACAGTCGGTTAAGCGTCCGACTTCAGCTCAGGTCACGATCTCGCGGTCCGTGAGTTCGAGCCCCGCGTCAGGCTCTGGGCTGATGGCTCAGAGCCTGGAGCCTGTTTCCGATTCTGTGTCTCCCTCTCTCTCTGCCCCTCCCCCGTTCATGCTCTGTCTCTCTCTGTCCCAAAAATAAACGTTGAAAAAAAAATTTTTTTAAATGTGAGTGCATATGAATGTAATAAACATGAATGTCATGAATGTATAATATGAAATCCAAATTGTCTCTTTTGTTTATTCAGTAACTTAGTTCTTAATGAAAAAGTAAGTCACGCAACCTTTACATACCTACTATGTGTCAGCAAGTACTGGTAGTTTTACACTGTCTTACTGAATCCCGCCAACCACCTTAAATGATTTATTTTTCTCAATTTACACATGGCGAACTTGAGGACAAGACAGGTTACATAAACTGTCCAAGGTCATATAACTAGTAAAAATGTTTGGTTTCCAAATCTATATTTATTCCACTGTCTCACACTGAAATTAACTCAATGTCAAGGTAAACACACAACAATAATAGAAAGGAATTCTTGTTATTGTAATAGCCGACACTTACTGTGTATTATGTGTGAGAGATGTAACAAAAATATTTTTCTAATGTATTGTTTGATACTCTCAACATCCCAATATCATTTTCACCATTAAAAAAAAAAAATGCTGGGCGCCTGGTTGGCTCAGTCGGTTGAGCGACCAACTTCCGCTCAGGTCATGATATCACAGCTCGTGAGTTGGAGCCCCACATCAGGCTCTGTGCTGACAGCTCAGAGCCTGGATCCTGCTTCGGATTCTGTGTCTCCCTCTGTCTCTGCTCCTAACCCACTTGCATTCTGTCTCTGTCTCTCTCAAAAATAAATAAACATTAAAAAAATTAAAAAAAAAATGCTGAGGCACAAAGTCGTTAGGTCACTTGCCCTAATCTCACATGGTTAGGAAGTGCTATAGTTGTGATTAGATCCAACACAGACAGAAGCTAGAGCCCACAGGATGTTTAAGTGAAGTCAAGACTCCGGGAATGAACCCACGAGAAAGAAGGTCTGAACAGTTGTTTTGTAAATTGTATTTTTTTTTTTACATTAGTAAGTGTACCAGTTACATTGGGTGGCTGCTTCAATATTCCACTACACTTCCGCTGTCCAGAGAGTAACAAAAAACAGTGTAATCTCTACTGGAATCTTGTTGTTCCTTTACGATCAATAAAATTATGCAGAACTCGAGTCAGAAACAATCTTTTGACCCAAATGATGGTGTTCTGTTTTTGCTTAAGTGCTACTGTAAAGATTTTACTTTAAAAAATACCCTGAACTCCTGGAACAAGAAGTAGGGGAGAGGGCAAGATCCTGAAAAGATTTTTAACACAGATTCTTCAGTGTGCTAATTCTTAAATACCAGGGGAAGTAGAGAAGCAAAGATAAATAATACGAAGTGCAGGCACCCAAAACCTCTGCAGCCAGCACCCCCGGCAGCAAAGCAAAAAGTGTTCTGATGGTTCGTTTTATGTATCAATTTGGCTATGATGCAGTATCCAGTTATTTAATCAAACACTCTCCTAAAGGGTGCTGTGAAGATATTTTGTAGAGGTAGTTAACTTTAAGTAAAGGAGATTATGCTCTATAATATGATTGCACAGTATCCAACCAGTTGGAGGCCTGAGGAGAACAAACTCCAGGCCCCTGGAAAAGAAATTTGGTTTCAAGACTGCAGTATCAACTTCTATCTGAGTTACCAGCCTGACGGATGCCCAACTCAATTTGTACTTGCCAGCCTCCACACGTGGGTGAGCCAACTCCTTAAAATAAATCATGTAACAGATCTGTTTTATAATTCATAAAATAAGTCATATATATTCTTTCTCTAGAGAACCTTGAGTGATACAAGTGTTTATTTCAACCCTGCTAAGCTATGATGCCATTAATATTCATCAATAATAGCATACTTAGAGGACATGGCCAAGGCAGATGGGTTGATTTTATAGCGTCTGCCAGCATCTGCGAAAATCACCCAATGCTTGGCCTCAAAGATTCTGTTAAAAAATGTAAGCTATTTTATTTTCAGACCACTGACCCTGTGTTTACAAACACTACATTTTGATTTGGCCATCGATCAATAGAGGCCAGGTTCGTGATCTATTGTGTTGGGGAAGAAAACAGTTTCTCTTATCAAAGATGTATTTCTGGGAGGTGGAAGAAAACTATATACAAATTCTACGTTAAATACTTTATACAAGTAGATCTAAATAAAAACAATGAAAAAAATAAGATTTTAGAAACCATGGCTTTATAACAACTTTTATCTTGACCATAACCTAAGTTAAAATGCTAGCCAGCTTTTTGATCTACTTGATATATTAAAGTAAGATATTGCAGAAACAGCACTTTCACTGCTATTATTCAAATTTCAAGAAGGCTGGATTTATATGGAAATGTTTTGCTCATTATGGTAATTTTAATAAAACTATACAAAATATTTACTTTGTATTTATTTTGCATATGAATTATTACGTTAAACAAAAATAAGATATAGCCCAAGTTCTCTCTCCATAGTTCAAAAACTGTGTGACCTATTTCTTCAGTTCCCACCACTGACTATAGACTGATATTACAGTTAGAAATCAATGTGTAGCAGCACTTGGGTGGCTCAGTCGATTAAGCATCTGACTCTTGATTTTGGCTCAGGTCATGATCTCGTGATTTCTTAAGATTGAGCTCCATGTAGGGCACTGTGCTGGCAATGCAGAGTCTGCTTGGGATTCTCTCTCCTCCTCCCTCCCTGCCCCTCCTTTGCTTATGCTTGCTCTCTCTCTCTTTCAAAAATAAATAAATAAACTTAAAAAAAATCAAAGTGTACGAATCATTTCAGCCAAAAGGCAGTGCAAATGATTTAATTTTAAGACAATCCATTAATCAATGAAAACATTATTTCCTATATTTCATGGTTTCTTTAATTTGAATTACATATCTTATTTGAAAAGGAGCAAGTGACACAACCATAGTCTCATCATAAAAAATATCTGGCAGTAAAGAGTATTTAATTATTAAAGGATGAGGAGCTGATTGTACATTTACAAAATGTTCTTTTAAGTAAGATTTGAGAAGTAAAGAAAAATAAAAGAAGTCACTGTCCAGTGCTGGATTGAACTCAGTATTTCTCCAATTTATTTAAGATGAAACCCCAGATTAGGCAGCCCTAACAACAAAGTCAAAGTTAATTAGTCTTAACTAATAGACAAGTAGTAAACCGCTTGAGGTCAGCTCCACCCTCAAGAAAGTGGACATTAGTGGGAGGTTTTAAAGCAGTGTCTGTTTTTATAGGCAGTGCAGGGAAAGGCTAAGCCAATAAAATGTAATGGTTCCAGTCTATATTTTAATAGCAACCTCCAAAGCACAGAATCCTTTCCTGAGATTTGAAGGCAAAGCCTTGTACCAAGTTAAAAACAAGACACGAGCAAAGAAAATTGCTGTCATTTTACTTTCATTCGGAGCACTGAACATAACAAGTGAGTAGCAATCAAGCACATACCAATCATTGGCTTCTGGAGTCAGAACCATCCATGCCTTGGGCAGTGTAGAGACCCCAGAGACCACCCTGGGGCTCCCTCAGTTTACCCGGTGGATAAATCACAAGAGGCTCACATTGATCTGTGTTTAGGTAGAAAGAAACATCAATCTAAGAATCTTGGGATGCTGTTGGGAAATGTTAGTCTTGAGCAGCTGTAGTCAATTACGGCTTCATTTTCTCTCCAGTCGTCTTTGGTTGCATGCCATAACTGCGCGGGGCATTGAGGTTTATGGCTCTAAAATAGCCTTGTCATTTTGTGAAGGCTAACAGAGCAAAGAGGTTTGAGAAATAGTTAAAAATATGTTACTTAGAAAGCTGCTTCAATCAGATTATTTCTCCCCCACCCCCAACTTTATTTCGGAATCCCAATAGCATCCAGTACGTAAACATTTGATGGCACCAACTTGATAAGCAAAATAAAAGCTTAAAAAAAAAATCCGTGTCTTGTTTTGTTTACAAGGTGTTTTTGCTGCATACTCTGCTAAATTAATCCAATAAATGGTATACTTAGTTTACTCTCAGAGCACTTACCGGGAACACTAGGGCAGAGATGTTATAAATTGGTCACAAAGAAGGTATGGGCTACAACGCTCATCAGCTTCAAAGTTTTCATTTTACTCCCTGCAAGAAATACTAATGCCTTGTTTTCATGCCGTATTTTCATTTAGGTTATCCCTTAACATACAAGAAAAAAAAGCCATAAAATAATGTACCATTCATGTATTCAGTGCCAGCAGGCCCGTCAGTGGATGCACACTGCTGAATACTTCGAGTGCAGGGGAAAAAAAGAGATGTCTACTAGGAAACAGGCAGTGCTTTACAGACTCAATTACTTAACTTACTATTAAGTATACATATCTAAGCAAGTTTCAGTTTATTGAAAAAGAAATCATGTGGAATTCTGGAAGCCAGTGGCTTGAAAAAAATTCTACTAATTTGCAGCAGACTGCGGGAGCAACAGGGCATTTTTCCACTGGTGTTCAATATAATTGCAGCGGTGATGGGATTCAGACTTTCCTCCATGTGAAATTTGTCTTTCATCCAATCAACGCAAACAACTAATGCACTGCAAGGTATATTATATTCCATCCCCTTCCCAATAAAGTCAGTGGTGTCCAATCAGACACCTATTGTTAGCAGAGAATCTGAAATTGATACAATCATCACATTGATCCAAAGTTGTCAATCATCCTACATCTGTACTTCCTTCTTTCTCTTTGCTCAGAATTTATAGATTCCCGTGAATATTGTCATATATATTCCAAGTTTTAGAAAGTAATTGTTGAAATCATAGGTTTTTCAAATGATTTCCAAATTTAATTTTTAAGACTGCTTCAAAATCTTTTTTTTTCTTGGCACTTAATACTTTGACAAATACTATTTACTTTTCACTGGACACTAGTTTTAGTTTAATCTGATATATTTTATCTACCTTTTTCAAAGCTCTACATAAAGCTTATGCTACCTCCTAAAATTTTGTGACTCATGAAGACGTCTTGAATCTCAACTTTATTTCTATTAAATTTTTATGTGTATATGGATACAGAGCTAAAACAATTAAGGATGTAATTTCTGTAAGAATTTATTTATGAAAAATCTATATTTACCTACTATAAATTCCTTAGGGTTTTCAAATGAATAGAGTGCAAGCCTCCTAGAGGCAAGGACCTGAATTTTATGTTCTTTGTAACATAATCCTAAATATGCCAGCTATTTTGGCATTATCCTACCTAGTGGAAGAATAAGTCTTTCATGTTCAATGAAGCATCTCCTTTATTTCCACTTACTTCTGAAGATATTTGAGTTTATTATTCATGATGTTTGTATTTAATTTCTCACAGTTTAGTGGCGTCACTTAGTTCCTTAAATGTCAAACGATGTCAGGGACACCGGTTGGAGCAAATTAATACTTTCCACATTAAAGAATTCTGTTCCTAACGTAGAAACAGAATCATTCAAGTACTTCTCTGCTCTACTGCCAGTGTAAGTGAGTTATGACTTCATTCACATTTCAGCTTCCATCTAATAAACTCTTCTCTGTTATTTGTAGTCCAGCATTCTGTCAGTGTATTATAGGTGTATTACAAAACAGTTTTCTTCTTAGATTCTCTCTTATGCCCGATCAAAACGATATACAATGATCTAAGAAACCACATGCAAATAGCTAGAACACAGTTCCAAATGGTATAGAAAATGAAATAGATTAAGTTCACAATGATATTAAGATTGAACGAACATTTAAAAATATTTTGTGTTAAACATAAACGTAGGAAAAAAGAATGTAGGTCAGGAATGTCAAATTTATCCATTTAAGCAATTAGAGTTTATTTTTACCAATTCTTATTGAGACTAGAAGGCATGAAATTTATGAAATCTGTCTCATCTGTGACTAAGTGCCTTTAATACGTCAAGGAGAATATCACTAAGTCTGTTTATAATAAACAATTCATTAAATAGCGATAATTAAACCAATGTGTAACATGTATATAAATATAAATATGTTTTATCATATCTGTGTCACAAATAGAAAGATAATTACCATTTCTCAGATTCTGACTTCCCCACCCTGGACTCCAGTTGCTGTTTGTCACAAAAATGGTTGCTAAGAATATATATATATTCTTATATACACACATACATGCACATCGATGTGCATATTAATGACATGGGGAGCAGATGCCACCCATAGGATAAATGATGTCATTGCCATTTGAGCTACTAGGTTGTAAACAGCGACAAAATTAGGTCATTACTGACCAGGGCTATGCACCTGTGACAAAATTGTTTCACAAAGAGAAGAGTCGTAGCACCTGTTTACAGAGTTGCTATTAATATTCATATATCCATCCAGAAAATCATATGTAAGCAGATGGATGAAATCTGAAACCTGTCAAAGCACAATTTCTTAATTGCTTTAAATAAAAGATTCCTACGGTTGGTGGAGAAGCAATTAGACATGTGCTATATTCATTACCATTTGCTAGTGTCAAAGTTTTCATAGTTAATAAAACTAATATGCAGGCTATTCATCACAATATCAGTGACTAGCACAAAATTCTACTTTTGAGTCTTCAGCGTCAGTTGGAGAGAATTCAGATACACAAAGTTTTTGGCACCGCAGAACTAAATGCTGCCCCTCTAATTTGTCATGTGTGGCTTCAATGTGTGGATGGAAAATATCAGAGCTGGAAAATATAGCAGATAGTATATCAATTGGACCTACAATTTGAACTTTACATATTGAGAAATTTGTATTTTTTTAACCTAAATGTTCTACATTATGTCCATAGGTTCTATGTTAGGTAATCTTTGGTTAGGGGCAAAATAACAGTATAATCGTATTACAATGCAGTTAATAGTTTGAGTTAGCTTTTTAACTTTCCTAAGTAGTCACGCTTTTAAAAAAAAATCTTTAATTCAGTCATGCTTTAGTTATAAGAGGTGAATTTTGTAAAAATAATCCATAGAATCAATCTTCATGCCTTTATTACAATCTCTCTCTGTACAAACGAATCAAAGTTAGATAAAATAAAAGGAAGAAAATGGTACAAATGAAAACAGCAAATAATGATCATAACGCAGAAAAACAGTGGAACCGTTACGGACTTTCAAGAGCTGATTCAAAACTTACTTTGTAATTTAAAGAAGTTTAAATTGGGGTGCCTGGGTGGCGCAGTCGGTTAAGCGTCCGACTTCAGCCAGGTCATGATCTCGCGGTCCGGGAGTTCGAGCCCCGCGTCGGGCTCTGGGCTGATGGCTCAGAGCCTGGAGCCTGTTTCCAATTCTGTGTCTCCCTCTCTCTCTGCCCCTCCCCCGTTCATGCTCTGTCTCTCTCTGTCTCAAAAATAAATAAACGTTAAAAAAAAAAAAGTTTAAATTGACAAAACTTCAGCAAATTTAATTAAAAATCAAATTGCATTTTAAATTAAATAGATTAAAGTAATTACTTTAGAGAGAACACATAAATTTAAAATATTATAAAAGCACAAAAGGATGTAACAATATATTTGAAAGTGATTAAATTTATTAAACAATATTATATAGAACAAATTTGAATTACCTTAAAAGTATTTAAGAAATCTTGAAGTTTGTACCATTGAATTAGAAATTGCAGAAAGCTTTAGGAGTCTCTGAAACTATGACAGTCATTGAAAAATATATACAGTACTAAGAAAAAGGAAACACTTAAAACAGTTTCTGCACCCAGATAGGTTTTTTTGGAGCATTTTAAAAAAATTTTAAAGAAATACTTATTTCTGTTAAGTCACATACTATATTCATCAGTGCCTACATGTCAGAATATGTTAGAAACATAGCGAGTTCTCAGACTTTATTTGTTGAATTAGTATTATATTTCAGAACACAAATACATATGGAAAGAAATAATGATCCACTTTATAAAGTTACTAAAATCCGTGGGCTAAAACCTACAAGAAATAACAAAAAAAGAAAATTAAAGATCTATTTTACTTGTAAATAGATACAAAACCTAAAGTATGTAATCAACAAACCAAGGACGAGCAGTGCTTTCCCTGGAATTCAAAACTAGTGTGATACTAGGAAACATATTACCAGAATACAGTATTTCAAGCAGAGAGTAGAAAAGCAATATCACCTCAAGCTGCCTGAAGGCATTTGATAAATTTATTGACATCTCTGATTTTAAAACACAAAATAAAACAAAGCAAAATCCCTACATATCATGTATATATTTAAAATATCTTTGTAAACAAACAATGAAGGTCGTTTTTATTTTGATCCACTTCAACTTGTCACAGTGAGATAAATAATTGGTCCACAATAGTACTTATCATTATTATTATTTAATATTGTCAGGAAGGTAAAATCAATGCCATAATCTGAACCAAAAGATGCAAACAAGGAGGAGGATTAAAAACGAAAGAAGGCAGGGGACTCAGGACTTAGCTAGATGGCTATATATCCCTTTCAATGTTTCTTTTTTTTTTTTTTTTTAAATTTTTTTTTCAACGTTTATTTATTTTGGGACAGAGAGAGACAGAGCATGAACAGGGGAGGGGCAGAGAGAGAGGGAGACACAGAATCAGAAACAGGCTCCAGGCTCTGAGCCATCAGCCCAGAGCCCGATGCGGGGCTCGAACTCACGGACCGCGAGATCGTGACCTGGCTGAAGTCGGACGCTTAACTGACTGCGCCACCCAGGCGCCCCTCCCTTTCAATGTTTCTAATATCTGTATCTGCCTCAAGCAGTGGACAAAATATAAAGTCACATATTAATATTAACTGTGAGATTTAAAAGACCAAAACGTATTTGTTTGGTCTGTGTGTACTCCTATTCTACTACCTAAAGTTTTAAATTGTGGGGGTGGAAGGGCTAGGTGGCCCAGTCGGTTGAGTGTCAGACTCTTGATTTCAGCTCAGGTCATGATTTCACTATGTTGGGATCAAACCCTGTGTGTGCTAAAAATTCTCTCTCTCTCTCTCTCCCTCTACACCTCTCTCCCATTCATGCTCTCTCTCTCTCTCTCTCTCTCCTCTCTTTCTCTCTCTTTCTCTAAAAGAAAAAAATTAACTAAAATAAAGTTTTAAATTGTGATTAAGAATTTGTTAAATTGAGGAGCACCTGGGTGACTCAGTCGGTTAAGCATCTGACTTCAGCTAGGTAATGATCTTAAGGCTCATGTGTTCGAACCCCGGGGCCAGGCTCCGTGCTGACAACTTAAATGGAACCTGCTTTGGATGCTATGTGTGTCTCTCTCTCTTCCCCTCCCCCGCTCATGCTGTCTTTTTCTCTTTCAAAAAGAAATAAACATTAAAAAAAAGAATTTATTAAATTGACATTAATTGCTTTTCTGCTCTTTTCCTCATTTTTGCTTTGTAAAGGTGATATTGACTTGAATGTTGCATTGAAAAACAAATATTCAAAGACCAAAGCTTTCAAAACTTGTCACTAATTAATTCTTTAAATTGTGCCCCCAAATAAGATTATTATATATAAAGAAATCTATAAAATCAATAAAAATACCTTTAAAATTTGGAAAAATGATTGAATATTAAATGAATATAACTTTATTGGTTTCCTTTGTAACAGTAATATTGTTTTTAAATTTCTTGAGAAAAATCTTACATTTTGAAAGCAACAAAACAGATATGGTTCTAAAAAGAAATACATGGAAGTCATGTGTGAAAATCACAAAATTAAAATGTTAGTTATAAATGTATACTTACAGTAGCAGCTCAAGTATTCTAGAGAGCATAAAGAACAAATATAAAGCAATGGGGCGCATTGAAGAATTTGAAACAGAAATGGCACGGACAGATTTTTAATTTTTAAAATGACTACTCTGAATGCTGTATGAAGAACTCGTTGAGAGGCACACAGCCGGAGGCAGAGATCAATTAGGATGTTCTTCCATTTGTTAAAGCGAAAAATGACAGGGATTTCGACTAGAGATTGGCAGTGGAAACTGAAAAAAAGTGGATATTTAAAAAACATTTAGATAATAGAATCTACAGGAATTGGGAATCGTAGTTGCTTAGTGAAAGAGAAGGAATTGATAAGAATGACTCCCATTATTGTGCCTCGACTATGAGAGAGTGGCTCCACCGGATGAAATGAGGAACATTGGAGGAAAATTTTTGAGAGGTGAAAAAAAATCAATTCAGTTTTGGATGTGCTGTTCTTGGGATATTTGGAAATATGTAATTAGTAAGCAATTAGATATATTTTGGCAATTCAGTCTGAAATATAAACTTCAGAATTAACAAGAATAGTGAATATTTGAATTCCCAGGAGTAGCCTTTTCCGCTACATGTATAATGCAATTAAGAAGAAAAGAGCACCAATTATCCGATCCTGAGCAGTGCTATGGGGAAGAGAGAAAGATAAGCCAGAAAAAGAGCCCAAGAATGGAGAACCAATGAGATAGGAGGAAAACCAGAAACACACGAATGGCCTCCCAGAAGCTAAGAGTTGAGAATGTTTCAGAACGAAGACAGGGACCAGTTCTGAGGAATATTGCTGAATTATCGAGTTAGATTAGAAATTAAAAGAGTCCATTACAAATGGTAGCCTGGAAGTCATTCAGAGTTATTAAAAAGGGAAGTCTTGGTAGAATGCTAGGAATAAATACCAAGTTTAAATGGTTTGGGGTAAACAAATCATGTGAAAATGGGTAGAGAATTCTTGGGAGAATTAATGGGGAATTAATTAAAATAGTAGAATTTAAAAGATGTTGTGAGACTAGATTTTTGAAGACAGGAGGTCATGGAGCATTTACGACCGCAATAAAAGCAGTAGCATCTAGGGTCTCAGAAGAGAAAGCCTTAGTTATGTTCAGTACCATGAAGAGGACTTATAATATATTGAACTACATTATAAATTTACAAATTAAACCTGTGTTTCACTATCCAAGATGCTAATTTTTATTGAAACATGCCCTCTTGCACGAAAGAATTTAAAATACACTAGAAGAAAAAAATACCAATAGGAAAGTCTAGGTGTCATATTTTCAAGCAATACTGATGTTGAACCTACAATGTACTAGGCACCTTTATAAGAGCTGAGAATACACTACTGAACCAAGCTGAAAATGCTCTCTTGTAGTTTACATTTTAGCGGAGGAAGACAGCCTATAAACAAGATTTTTAGTAAAGGACATCATTTAGTAAGCTATGGAGAAAAATAAAGCAGGAATGAAAGACGAGTATTGTGGGGGGCAGAGATGTTGAATACATTGCCAGAGAAAACGTTGGAAAAGGTGAATTCTGAGAAACATCTAAAAGTATTGAGAGAATTTGCCATGAGAGTATCTGAGAATGGTGAATGTAACAAAAGTCCTGAGATGTAAACACGTCTGGAGTGTTGAAAAAGAAAATAAGACCGGTGTAGTTGGACCAGAGTGAGGGAGGGGAGCATGTCCAACATGAAGCTTAGGCAGGGCTGTAATTATGTTACCTTGTCACTAAGGGGGAAAGTGTTGACAAAATGGTCAGATTCTGGGTATATGCGGAAATTTCAAAGTAGAGCTAGCAATATTTGCGAAAAGATTTCACATGAAGGGATAGAG
The DNA here is from genome assembly GCF_018350175.1 of Felis catus. Taxonomy (NCBI): domain Eukaryota; kingdom Metazoa; phylum Chordata; class Mammalia; order Carnivora; family Felidae; genus Felis; species Felis catus. Next base: position 200,844,700 of record NC_058368.1, on the reverse strand, counting down.
TGAGTGAAAGAGGATTCCCAGGTTTAAAGGCCAGAAACCCCGGCAGTGGTTAAGCTCACCATCCAGTGGTTAAGCTGCAGACTATCAGCATTTGTATTTCTAGCTCAATCACTAGTATGGCCTTGGGCAAATTATTTATTTCTTAATGCCTCAGTTTCTTCATCTGTAAAACTGGGGCATAATCATACTTATATCATAGAGTTGTTATGAGATTTGAATTGGTCAATACTTCCAAAATACTTTGGTCAGGGACTAGTACACAATAGCAACCAGGGAAGCCTCTGGAGGAATTATATTGGGGAATGATAAGAATGTAAATTCTGTATTTGAGTTATTACTGGATATGTACATAGAGATGTCTTTTTTTTTAATTTTTTTTCAGCGTTTTTTTAATTTATTTTGGGGACAGAGAGAGACAGAGCATGAACGGGGGAGGGGCAGAGAGAGAGGGAGACACAGAATCGGAAACAGGCTCCAGGCTCCAAGACCATCAGCCCAGAGCCTGACGCGGGGCTCGAACTCATGGACCGCGAGATCGTGACCTGGCTGAAGTCGGACGCTTAACCAACTGCGCCACCCAGGCGCCCCTGTACATAGAGATGTCTTGAAGGCAGTTAGGGATACAACTATCCAGACTTGGGGTCTAAGAGAAATACCCAGACCCAAAATTTTATTTGTAATATATCAGTGCAGAGATGGCATTTAAGGCTAAATTTAGAGAAAGAAAAAATGCATCAATAGACTGAGATCTGAGGGTCTCTTAATATTTAGAGGACTAAAAGTTGAGAAAGAAACGGCAAAGGAGCACATGAAGGCATAAAAGAGAATGTCTAGGAGTGTGAAGCACCCTGAGTGGTCTGCTGAATTAAGTGCTTTGATATTCAAGGAAGGGAAGGACAGAAAAATCTCCATGGTTTTAGCAATGCAGCAATCATTAGTGTTATTGATAAAAGCTGTTGGAATACTGTGGTGGGGGAAAAGTATGAGTGGAGAAGGCTCAAAAAAGAATAGGGGTAGATAAGTTGAAAAGAATGAATATAGATGTTTTTTTAAAGAAATTTTGTTTGAAAGAAAAGGCAAGACAAATTATGTAAAGAACCCAAAGGTCCATCAACTGATGAATGGATAAAGAAGATGTGCTTTATATATACAATGGAATACTACTTGCCAATGAGAAAGAACAAAATCTTGCCATTTGCAACAATGTGGATGGAACTGGAGGTTATTATGCTAAGTGAAACAAGTCAGTCAGAGAGAGATATCCTATGTTTTCACTCATATGTGGAATTTGAGAAGCTTAACAGAAGGCTACAGGGGAAGGGAAGGGAAAAAATAGTTTCAAACAGAGAGGGAGGCAAACCGTAAGAAACTCTTAAATACAGAGAACAATTGAGGGTTGATGGGGGAACGAGGGAGAGGGAAAAATGGGTGATGGACATTGAGAAGGGCACTTGTTGGGATGAGCACTGGATGTTGTATGTAAGTGATGAATCCTGGGAATATACTCTTAAAGCCAAGAGCACACTGTATGCAATGTATGTTAGCTAACTTGACCATAAGTTATATTTAAAAAATAAATAAATAGAGGAAAGGCAAGAATAGGCTGTAACGAGAGAAAAAAATAGTCATGAGAAGATACCTTTTAGTTTTTGTTTTTATTATGAGATAAACAACAGCAACTTTGTAGGTGTGAGTGAGAATTTTCAGTACAAAGAGGAAAATGATTATGCAAGAAAGAGGGGAGGGGCGCCTGGGTGGCGCAGTCGGTTAAGCGTCCGACTTCAGCCAGGTCACGATCTCGCGGTCCGTGAGTTTGAGCCCCGCGTCAGGCTCTGGGCTGATGGCTCAGAGCCTGGAGCCTGTTTCCCATTCTGTGTCTCCCTCTCTCTCTGCCCCTCCCCTGTTCATGCTCTGTCTCTCTCTGTCCCAAAAATAAATAAACGTTGAAAAAAAAAATTAAAAAAAAAAAAAGAAAGAGGGGAAAATTTCTAGAGCAAGGTCCTTAAGAAGCAAGAAAGGATAAGATTTAATGGTAGGCTTGGCTTTTGCTAGGCTCATGGAAAATTCATCCTTGATAATAGAAAAGAAGGCACAGACACAAGTGAGCAGATAAATAGTAATGGAAGCAGGTAAAAATTAACTTCTAATTAATTCCATTTGTTAAATGAGAAGCAAGGTAAAGAGCTGAGCAGGAGAATGGAGGAGAAGTTTTTGGAGATTTAAAGAAGGAAGATCAGGTAGAAATTATCGGCTAGGCACATGAGAGCATGCAAGGACTGGGAGATATTGATTGATTTCCACACAGCATGATGGCTACTTTCAGGTTCGTTACCATGAGTTTAAGCTAACCAATAGCATGTTTGTGTGTTTTTTATCTCCAGCCATATTCGAGTGTGAGAATTCAAGTGTGAATGGAACAGGTGCAAAACTGTGGGTTAGCTGAGTGGAAGGACAAAAGGAAAAAACAGACAAGAATTGAGGGTGAGCGCAAGGAAATAATTTTAAAGATTAACCTTGCTATTTGAACTGCATTAGAATGGAGTTGAGACATGGGAGAGGTGTGGGGCAGTGGGTTCCATGGACTGTAGGTTTTGTTAGAGTCAAAGTGCTTTTGGAGGCAGAATAATTAAAGATAGGAGCTATCAAGATAGTTGCTGATAATGGCACAGTAGGATCCTTAAAATTGAGATTATACAGGAATTGCAATTATTGGCAATTAGTTTTAGAAAACTTCATGGGAATAGGTAGCTGAAGCAGGATTGAGCGCAAAATTGACGGCCAAGTAGAGATTAGGGAACTGAGGGCTATAGTGTTAGATGATATGGTTACTAGAATCAGCAAGAATTATGACAGGAGTAGTACTGGAGAGAACGACAGCGAGGCCAGTGTTAAACCTTCAAGCAGTTAATTCTGGAAAATCAGAATTCTGTGTTTGCAAAAGAAAGGATTATGGGTGAAGTAGACTGATGACATAAGATTCAGGTTGGAAGACTTTATGGGGAGAAGAGAATGTCTGAAAGCAGTAATAAGGATCAAGGATATGTATACCACCTGAGATGTTTGAGAAGAAAACATTCATCACTTAACACACTTCAGGAGAACAGTGTCTTCAGGGGATAACACATTCACTTTAGAGTAAAATGGCCTTTTATAAAAGAAACTGAATGGTTATTTAATTGCGAGTTTAGAAATTTTGACAATTTGGAAAAAAATCTAGTTAAATATCTACTTTTACTACACAGGCAAATCATTTGCACAGAAATAAAATAATCGAATGAAAAAATACAAACTATAGAAATACAGGTTAATATTTAAGGAATTTTTGAATAGGTAAAAAATTTTCTGGCACAAAAGAAGGAAATAACCATATGGAAAAAAATTCATAATATAATTACCAAAAAAAAACCTGGAATTGACATTTACCATAGATATAGCAATGGCTTACTAGCCTTAAAATATATGACTCTTAGAAGTTAGTAAGGAAAAAACCCTCATTGAAAATAAGATACATAACATTCAAAGAATTTCTCAAAAATGATTAAGGGGTTTTTTTTGTTTTTGTTTTTGTTTTTGTTTTAAGTAGAGCCATAATGGTATGGTGGTTAAGAGCTTGATTTTAGAATCAAAACTATTGTGGGAACAAGTACCAATTTTACTCGTTACCTGCTAAGTGACCTTGGGAAACTTTTATAACTTCCTTCAGTTCTAATTACTTCATTGTAAAGGGGTGAAAATAATACTGTACTACTTACCTTGTATGGATATGCTGTGTTTAACAAGATAAAAGCAAAGTGCCCAGCACAAAGAAAACATTCTTTAGTGTTCATTCTGGTTCTTACCATAGTGGTGGTTGACGTTATCATTACTATTATTAATAATAGTACTGATAGTAGATCTCTAAGTATCTTATTCACCCACTCTCCCAAAAAATGCTTTACAAATTAGTCAATCAATAAGATTTTGTTAACTGAATAAATTGATGGTCAGTCCATCATCAAGTACAGTATATTACATAACATCATAATCAAATTCTATTCATTGCTTCCTCAGAGATGGATGGACTCTAACTTAAGTACTATGTCATTGTGACTGAAGTGCTACAGAATGAGAGCCTCTGACAGGTTCAAGCTGAAACTGATAGGATAAGCCATATGAAATTAAAATAATAGGGCGATGGCACACACCAATCATATACTAGTCATACAGAAACAGAAATCAATTAGAAATACAACATCCTGGGTGTCTATCAGTTAAATTCCCACGAAACAGAATTCCAGAATTTACTCCCATAAAAAAAAATTTAAGAAAGGAGCACCTACAAATGTGCCAACAAGGAGGCACTCCCAGGTCGGCAGAAGAAAGAAGCTCACCTCTCTCTAGGGCTAAGGAGACAAGGGGGATTCCCAGAGCCCAGTGAGAGTGAAGCCATTAAGGAGTACCATCCAACACAAGTTGTTCTCACTGAGTGACCAGAGCTAGAGTCACAGTACTGAAGCAGGGAGGAAGTAGGGAAGAAAGATCCCATCCCCCTTTTCCTCTGGTGCCTCCTTGTTTACCAGTATTTCCCATTGGCTGAACCTAACTGGAAGCTAACCATCAAGGTTCGCCTCCATGGGCACAAGAGTGTAGCAGGCAGAGAACGGATCTGGGAGTATGTATTTCCTCTATGGTTTTCAAGTTTTCCTCATAATTTTATTTATACAATTGCCACAGGACATGGTGTGTATTTTGTGATTCTAGAGCCGTGAAGAATGTTGAGTCGAAATGTCAGTAAATGGCGTCACTGGCCACAATGAATGGACTCACAAAAAGTTCTCATTTATTTCAAATTGGAAGAGATTAGAATTATGTTGACCTTGTTTTTCAGGCCCTTGACTAATAATATTGAATCTAGTCATGGTGGTAATAATGTATTCACGTCCGACGTGGAAAATCCTTTCTGTTAGATCACTTCAGTTTCTAATCTCCTTGAACGCGTCTAAAGTGTTAAAATGCACAGAAAGCAAACAAAAGACTCAATAACCTTTGTACTTAGACATATTCTAAGCAAATTGTGGGGAATTTTTTCTGCTTCTAACTTTCCAGGGCAGACAATGAAAAGACTGGACATGGACTCTGAGTATTTATACCGCCACTTTATCCTCTTGGGATGTATGTAGGCAAATTGACCCAGAATGATAAAGGTTCTGGGCCTGTGTGAATGAGAAAGAAAGAGAGATAGAGAGAGAGAGAGAGAGGTATTTGTGTATGTTTTAAAATGTTTTCTATTTTATATTCTTGGCTATATTCAAGGATATTTTATATTCTTGACTAAAGTGGGTAATGACTATACAATTCACACACCACTGTCTAATATATGTTTAATTAATATTGCATAAAAGGCTTGCTGTGGTTTTTTATGCAAATAGGACCATAAGTGTATCTGTAGATTTTCTTTTCTTTCCTACTTCTCTCTTCTGGAGTTTTGCTCTCCTGAGGTACAAAACTGAGCAACAAAATTACCTTAAAGAGGGTTTATGAATCACAAAAGAGAATTCTTTATGTACCTTGTTTCCATATGAAAGTAGCAACATTTGTGCATAAATGGCTTGCATCATTTTTTTATGAATTGGGCCTTAAGTGCTCATGATTGTCCTTGGTATTCAGTTTTTAGTCATTAAGTAGCGTTGAAACAACAGGAGGAGAAAAAAGGAAACATTTTGTACCTGTGGTACACACTTGGACAACACAGCTTTAGGAAAATAGCTACACTCTTATCCTTTTATATGTATAAATTATTCAGGGACAAAGACAAGTGTGAATTGATGAAAAGGCAAATAATATATTTCTGAAACATTAATAGTCGAAGCCATACTCAGGATAAAAAAAAAATTGCATTGATTTTCTTATTTGATTCACATGCACTCTCATATTTTGCCAATGTATATGGCTCCGTTGACAGAATTAGGTTGCTCCAGATGAGGAAAGGAATAACTCTCTTTCTAACTCTGGGTAATATGTCACCTCTCTTACCACATTACCTAATAATCACCCCCAATGACTGAGGAAGAGGGGCATGACATATAGATTTTTTTAAAGGTTGGTTTTTAGTGCTTTATTATTTTATACTGCAGACAAAGGTAAAAAGATTTGAGACAAGAGAAATGTTTCATTCAGACATTTGAAAAATATATAAGAGAAAAATCCAATGATTTTTCTTCCTATTGTGGCCTGAATTGTATCCTTCCAAATTCATATGGTGAAGCCCTAACCCCAGGACCTCAGAATGTGACTGTATTTGGAGATAGGGCCTTTAAAGAGGTGGTTAAGTTAAAATGGGGTCATATAGGTGGGCCCTAATCCAATATGATTGTATCCTTATAAGAAGAGATGAGGACACACACGGAAGGAAGATGATTTGAAGATAGAGGCAGAAGATAGCTATCCACAAGCCAAGGAGAGAGGCCTCAGAAAAAATCAACCCTGCCAACACCTCGTTTTCCGATTTCTAGTCTCCAGATTCGTGAGAAAATATGTTCTCTCTCAACCTGTGGTATTTGTTATGACAGCCTTAACAAACTAATACAGTCTCCAATTCCAGGTGATAAAAATGGTGGCTGTAGATGAGGAAAAATTTCCTACTATCCGCTGAGGTTTATGGAGGAGAATGAGCCTTTTGGTGGAATTGGTATCTACTGAATGCTGCACACATTGCTTTCTAGTACTTCCTGAACTCTCAGCTTCTTTGGTATGGATTCACAAAGTACTTACTCGAACCATTATCACTAATAATCGTATTTAGATTTATTGTGTGAGGTAGGCTTTATTTCTATTTTTTTTTTAATTTTTTTTAACGTTTATTTATTTTTGAGACAGAGAGAGACACAGCATGAACGGGGGAGGGGCAGAGAGAGAGGGAGACACAGAATCGGAAGCAGGCTCCAGGCTCTGAGCCATCAGCCCAGAGCCCGACGCGGGGCTCGAACTCGCAGACTGCGAGATTGTGACCTGGCTGAAGTCGGACGCTCAACCGACTGAGCCACCCAGGCGCCCCATCTATTTTTATAGATAGTAAAGTAAAGGTACAAATATCTTTTTTTAATTTATTTTTTTTAACATTTATTCATTTTTGAGAGTGAGAGAGACAGAGCATGAGCGGGGGAGGGGGCAGAGAGAGAGAGAGAGAGAGACACAGAATCTGCAGCAGGGTCCAGGCTCTGAGCTGTCAGCCCAGAGCCCGACACGGGGCTCCAACTCATGGACTGCAAGATAGTGACCTGAGCCGAAGTGGGACGCTCCACCGACTGAGCCACCCAGGCAC